>NC_135638.1:40256372-40566231 GCF_053574225.1 Canis aureus | reverse complement strand
AATTCATAAAAACAGAGTAAAAAGATGGATTATGGGGGGAGGGGACAAGGGGGATATGCTTTAACACTATAAATTTACAACTAGTTGTAATTAAGTCCCAGAGATCAAATCTGCTAAGACTATACCTTAATTATCTCCACCACACAAACACACACTCACAAACATACACAAATTATATGACTTGATAGTTGGTAATGTTACAATATATTACAATATATAAATATATAAATGTTATAATAATTTAATATTTAAATTATATTACAATATATTATATACTATATAATATTAAATCAACATTTTATACACCTTAAACTTATACAATGTCATATATCAAACTTATTTTAATAAAATTTTTTAAGACGATTTTTAAGTAATCTCTACACACAACATAGGGCTCAAATTCACAGCCCCATGGTCAAGAGTCACATGCTCTACTAAGCCAGCAAAGCACCTCAGTTAAAAATAAAATAAATGCTGTATGCATACAGAGAAATTATATGTCAGCAGGACTACAGAGGATGCTTGCTTGCTTATCAACTGCTTTAGAATCACCTACATTATCTTCTTTATTGTCCCTTACTTGTTTTCTGTCCTTTTTGTTGCTAACTATTCTTTTTGGTCCTTTGGGTTGAAGAAAGGAAAGAATGGAGGATGGGATCTCAACAAATGTTGAAGATGAGTCTCAAAGAACCAGGGATGGAAGGATGAGATATAAAAAATACAGCCAGAAAAACCATCACCAGTATTACAGAACTGCAGATGACACTTCCCATCTATGGAGAATTCTTAGTCTTCAAAATCGTACATGTATACTTTAATCTGCTTTAAACAGCTTCCAAGCTCAGAGAAAGGAGCTAATACTAAGCAACGCCAGTCATGTACTTCTTTTCCACCCCAGGATCTCACCTAATTCATACCATACTTAAAGGAGAGCAGAAGTTTTAAGTGAAGTTTAGACTTTGATTAATATTTTACTAGACATTTTAACCTCATGGAATGGATTAAGACAAGCAAAATAGGTAGGAAAGAATAAAGTTGTTTTTGTTGTAAACTACAATCCCTCTTGAACTATCCCAGCATTATATGCATGGATAATCTATTATCTTCATCAATCTTGATATACAGAAAGATATGATATATGCCAACCATTTATTCAAAATACTAAACAGAGATATCTCTGTGGCTCAGAGATTGAGCGTCTGCCTTTGGCTCAGGGCTTGATCCCGTGGTCCAGGGATGGAGTCTCACATCAGGCTCCCTGCAGGGAGCCTGCTTCTCCCTCTGTCCCTGTTTCTGCCTCTCTTTCTGTGTCTCTCATGAATAAATAAATAAAATCTCAAAAAAAAAAATACTAGGGACACCTGGATGGCTCAGCAGTTGGGTGCCTGCCTTCTGCTCACATCGTGATCCCGGGGTCTGGGATTGAGTCCCTGTGAGGAGCTTGCTTCTCCCTCTGCCTGTGTCTCTGCCTCTCTCTCTCTCTCTCTCTCTCTCTGTGTCTCATGAATAAATAAATCTTTTAAAAAATTAAATAAATAAATAAATAAATAAATAAATAAATAAATAAATAATAAATTTTTAAAAATACTAAACAACTTCCTACTATTACCAAGTAGCATGCTAGGCTTGCTAGGCTTGCTAGGCTCTGGAAATACAGCAATAAGAGAGAAACAAATATGAATGAAGTAGGCACGCATGAAATATAAAGGTATAATAACTATGATCCTGTTATATCTTGCCTATAATATAAGGATTTGACATGTTCTTGTTCATTATTGAAGGCATTCCTGAGACAATAATAATGAGCTGAGCTGAGGTTAAGGCCATTAAAAATGAGAGGGCAGAAAGGAAATCATCTGTGAAGTGTATGTTGTGGTAAGAAACATGGAGAATATAAGAACTAGGCAACATCATTATGACTGGAGTACAAAGAGTGGAGGAGGCTTTGGATCAGAGGTTAGGGAATTAGGTAGGGGCTAAACCATTCAGGTCCTTATATGCCTAATGAAGGAATTTTCTCCTAAGTAAAGGGCTCTGGGAAGCAATGGAGATGTACATATCATATAGCTTAACATACACTATACCATGTTTCCTATCTCACAAAATATCTCTCAAAATCTAAAATTAAAAAGAATCAACTACATTACAGAGAACATAAAATATGCATATTGGACTTGGTAAAAAATAATAATTACTTTGTGTTTGTTTTTGAGGAGTTATTTTATTAACATAAAATGATAGGATAGAAAACTAAACCATAATACAAATGCAAAGTTAAATTCATTAATTATAATAATCTACTTTAGTAGTGGTTTTAGCACTCTAAAATTTTATTGAAAGCATACATACATAAGATAAAAAGAAATTGTGGCATCAAAAACAAAATTTGGGAAAGGGAATAAAATGTAAAGCATTAGAATGTGTTCAAATTGTGTTAAGTTGTTATCAACTTAATATAGACTTTAATAAATATGTTGTTTTGTGTAGTTTCATGATAACTATAAACAGGAATGTATACTAGATATACAAAAGATAAAGATAAATGAATCTAAGAATATCAGTGTGGAAACTCATCAAGTCATAAAGTAAAAGAGCAAGGAAGAAGAATGGAGGAAATACAAAACAGTCAGAAAACAATGAACAAAATGGCAATAAGCCCATATCTATACAAACCAAATCAATAATTATTTTAAATGTAAATGGACTGAATTCTCTAATCAAGACACATGGTGGCAGAATGGAAGACCCAAGCATATACTACTACAAGACATTCACTTTAGATGTAAGAACACAAATAAACCAAAAGTGAAGGAATGGAAGCAGATATTCTATGTAAATGGAAACTAAAGAAAACTGGGGTAGCTATACTTAATCATACAAAACAGAATTTAAGAAAATACTTTAATAAGAGATACCAGATCATTATGCAATTATAAAGAAGATATATACCATTTTTAAATGTTTATGAACATGACAGTAACACCTAAATATATTTAAAAAATTAACAGATCTAAAGGCAGAAATAGACAGCAATACAATAATAGTAGAAGACTTTAATACCCCATTCTCATCAGTGGATAGAAAACATTGGCCTTAAACACCACACTAGACCAAATGGACTTAATAGACATACAGAACATTTAATCCAAAAGCAACAGAACACACATCTTTCTTAAATGCTCATGGAACATAGTCAAGGATAGATCAGATATTAGGCCACAAAATAAATCTTAATAAATTTAAGGTGATTGAAATTATGTCAAGCATCTTCTTGACTACATTGGTTGAAACTAGAAATCAGGGATCCCTGGGTGGCGCAGCGGTTTGGCGCCTGCTTTTGTCCCAGGGCGTGATCCCGGAGATACAGGATCGAATCCCACGTCGGGCTCCCGGTGCATGGAGCCTGCTTCTCCCTCTGCCTGTGTCTCTGCCTCTCTCTCTCTCACTGTGTGCCTATCATGAATAAATAAAAATTAAAAAAAAAAGAAAGAAACTAGAAATCAATTATGAGAAAACTCACAAATACGTGGAGAATAAACAACATGCTGTGCAGCAACCAATAGGTCAAAGAAAAAATCAAAACAGAAATCAGAAAATATCTGCAGACAAATGAAATTGGGAATATAATTACCAAAATGTGTGGAATGTGGCAAAAACAATTCTAAGATGGAAGTTCATAGGAATATATGCCTACATTAAGAAATAAAAGATCTTAAGTGAACAGCCTAACTTCACACTTCAGAGAACTGGAAAAACAGCAAATAAAACCAAAAGTTAATAGGAGGAAATAAATAACAGAGATCAGAGTGGAATTAAAAAAATTCTAAAACGATGAAAAAGATTGATGAAATTAAGAGCTATTTTTAAAAAGACAAACAAAATTGACAAACTTTCAGCTACAATCATCAAGATAAAAAAGAGTGAGGATTCAAATAAACAAAATCAGAAATGAAAGAAGAGACATTACAACTAATATGCAGGAACACAAAGGATCATAGGAACTTGTATGAATAATTATATGCCAACAAATTGGACAACCTAGAAGAAACGGATAAATTTCCAGAAGCATACAACTTACTGAGATTGAATCATGAAGAAATACAAACTTTAACAGACAAATTACTAGTAAGGAGACTGAATCCTTAATCAAAAACTTCCCAAAAGCAAAAGTCCAGGACCACACAACTTCAGTGGTGAATTCCAAACATTTAAGAAAAATTACTACCAATCCTTGTCAAGCTCTTTCAATTAAAAATAGAAAAGGAGGAAACATTTCAGACATTGTGCAAGGCAAGAATTACCCTGATACCAAAATGAGACAAGGAAACCAAAGACCAGAAAATTTTAAAGAGGCCAGTTTCCTGATGGACATGAATGGAAAAATCCTCAACTAAATATTAGCAAACTGAATCAATAAAGCCCATCTCCAACAAGCTCACAATTAACACCGTACTTGTTGTTGAAAAGCTGGAAGCTTTTCTTCTAAAATCAAGAATAAAACAAGGATGTTCTTCTCTCACTAATTTTATTCAACATAAGAATGGAAGTTCTAGATAGAGTAATTAGATAAGAAAGATAAACAAAAGTCATCCAAATCAGAAAGAAAGAAGTAAACCTGTCTCCATTTGCAGAGGACATGATGTTACCTACAAAACCCTTTAAGATACCACCAAAGACCTGTTAGACAAATTCAGTAATATTGAAATTTACAAACTCAACACAAAAAATTCAGTTGCATTTCTACTTACTAATAATGAACTATCAGAAAGAGAAATTAAAAAAACAATCCCATGGACAATTACATCAAAAAGAATAAAATACCTAGGAATAAATTTAACCAAGGAAGTGAAAGATATGAACACTGAAAACTCTAAGACATTGATGAAAGAAATTGGAGAAGATACAAATAAATGAAAAAAAAAATTCTGTACTCGTGGTTTGGAAGAATTAATGTTAAAATATCCATGCTACTCCAAGCAATCTAGAGATTCAGTGAAGTCCCTATCAAAATTGCAATGACATTTTTCATACAAATAGAGCAAAGAATCCTAAAATTTGTGGGGACCACCAAAGACCCCAAAGGTAGTCAAAGCAATCTTGAGAGAGAACAAAGTTGGAGTTGTTATACTCTGATTTCAAACTATATTATAAATCTATAAAAAAATCAAATGTTTCGGTATCAACATTTGACCAAATTAACAAGATCAGTGGAACAGAATAGAGAGCCCAGAAATAAACCCATGCATTTATGGACAATTAATCTATGATAAAAGAGCCAAGAATACACAATGAGGAAAGTCAATCTTTTCAATAAATGGTGTTGGGAAACCTGGATAATCACTTGTGAAAGAATGAAGCAGGATCCTTACCTTATATTGTAACAAAATTAAACTCAAAATGGATGAAAGACTTTAACATAAGACCTGAAATCATAAAACATATGGAAGAAAACATAGGTGCTAAGGTTTTTAACAATGGTCTTAGTAATGAGGTTTTGGATTTGATACCAAAAGCAAAGGCAACAAAAGGGCAAAACTATACAAGTGGGACTCCATTAACCTGAAAAGCTTCTGCACAGCAAAGGAAAACACAAATGCACAAAAAGAAAAAGCAATATAAGGTATTAATATCCAAAATATATAAAGAACTCATACAACTCAATAGTGAAAAATAAATCTTATTTAGAAATGGACAGAAGATCTGAACAGACATTTTTCCAAAGAAATCATAAAAATGGCCAACACTTAAATGGAAATATCCTTAACATCACTAACCATCAGCACTGTTGGTATGAATGTCCATTGGTCCATCCACTCTGGAAAACATTATCAAAGTTCCTCTAAAAATTAAAATTATTATTTGATCCAGCAAGTCCACTTCTGAATATACACCTAAAGGAAATGAAAATATTAATTCAAAAAGTATCTGCACTTCCAAGGTTATTGAATTATTTTTATAATTTAGTTGATTTAGAAATTTTGTGTACAACTTTTAGAACTTTTTGTGGTTTTAGAGAAAAAAATATTTATCTTTTAAAATTTTATTACATATTTTCCCTTACTTTGGCAGGAATGATCACTTTACATGATTTTCCAGGAATCCCTGCTCCTCTTGACTAGAGAACAGAAATCATTTTCCTTAGGAGTGAGTTGATCAGCATTGTGCCTGATACAGTGAGGACATTCAAAAGATAGGAGGTAAGCCCTCCAGCTCACTTGATTGCTTCCCAGGACCAATGCTCTTTTCAAATGTACCTTCCGTAGGTTGTGGAAACTAGTGATGTTTATCTCTTATTAAGTCAACAGGACTTATTCCAGGAAATAAGGAATTCCTCCCAGGAAAAATTCAATGTGACCATGTTTGTGGTTTTGACAAAGTTATTACAACTAGGATACAAAGATAAAATTCTGTACTCTCTATAGTACCTATCACAATATATAAAGCACAGAAAACATTCATGTTTAGATAGCATGGTAATTTTAAAATCTGACCAAGTTGATGACCTGTGGTGGAAATAGTGCTAACGCACAGTTAAACAAGATTTGGTGATATGAATGAAAACTTATAACAATAAAATACATACAGAAAAAAAAATCTGACAAAATCATTTTTTTTAAATTCGGTATCCTCTTTTAAAATATATTTTCACTGGGACACCTGGGTGGCTCAGTGTCTTAGGCTCAGGGCGTGATCCCAGGGTGCGGGATCAAGTCCTGCACTGGGCTCCTTGCAGGGAGCCTGCTTCTCCCTCTGCCTGTGTCTCTGCTCCTCTCTTTCTCTGTGTCTCTCATAAATAAATAAATAAATAAATAAATAAATAAATAAATAAATAAAACTTAAAAATAAAATATATTTGCATTGTTTTGTTACTGTATTGTTAAAAGAATAATGGTGTAAGTGGTAGGGATAGCCAGAAGCAGGTTGTAGCATCTTTGTATTCAAAAGAGTGGAGAGTTTAGACCAGAACTACTCCTCCCGCTCTTCTACATGATTTCTGCTTTTGGATAAAAGTTTAAAACATGGGTATTACAATATATTATCGAATAGATTTCCTTGATGTATACTAGGTTGAGTACAGACACAGACTAATTTGTCTCAGTATATCCTAAAGGGAAATGATGTCCATAATTATTATGTTAAGTTTATAAAGTCTGGAGTGGTAAGAACGATGTTGAATATTACACTCAATCCAAATTGTATCTCCTTAAAGTTTATAGGTTGAAGCCTTAACTTCCAGTATGTTAGAGCGTAACTGTATTTAGAGACAGAGCCTTTAAAAACATAATTAAGTTAAAATGAAGATTTTTAGGGTGTCCCAACTCAATCTAACTGGCATTCTTTTTTTTTAAGTTTTTATTTATTTATTCATGAGAGAGAGAGAGAGAGAGGCAGAGACACAGGCAGAGGGAGAAGCAGGCTCCACACCGGGAGCCCGACATGGGACTCGATCCCGGGACTCCAGGATCGCGCCCTGGGCCAAAGGCAGGCGTTAAACCTCTGAGTCACCCAGGGATCCCCTAACTGGCATTCTTATAAGAAGGGATTAGACCAGACAGGGAGACACCGGGTATGGGTGTACACAGAGAAAAGGGCATCTGAAGACCCAGAGACGAGGCCATTTACAACCCAAGGAAAGAAACCTCAGAGTAATCCAACTGCTGATGTCTTGATCTTAGACTTCCAGAACTGTGATCGAATACAGATTCTATTGTTTAAGGCGTCCAGTGTATGGTATTTCTTATGGCAGCCTTAGCAGAATAATTTAGACCTCATTTTTTCTTTAAGATTTATTGATTTATTTTAGAGAGAGAGAGAGCAGGAGTGGGGGGAGGAGCAGAGGAGAGGGAGAAGCAGACGCCCTGCTGAGCAGGGAGCCAGAAGTGGGGCTCGATCTCAGGATCCTGGGAACATGACCTGAGGCAAAGGCAGACACTTAACCAACTAAGCCACTAGGTGCCCCAAGGCAACAGTTTTAAAGCAGAGATTTATCATTTAAAGTGTTTCTTTATTGTCATATAACCCATATTAACTAGACAGAAAATGTAAAGAATAAAATAGCACTCAAAATCAATTAATGATAATTTTTAATATAAATCCTGGATCTTAAGCACTCAGATACATTAAAATATATAAAGTAAAACTCATTCTTACCAAAAGAAAATCATCTTTTCCCTACTGTTTTTTCATGTTATGTCATATTATGTATTCATATCTCATATTCATAGTGTATAGAAATATATAAACAATGTCAACAAATAAACATTTGCATATTTTTGATTGCAATATATGCTATTGAATATGAAAATTTTGAACCACTTCCTTACTGTTGGAAATTGGAACTTACCCAGTCTTTCACTGTCTAAACAAAACTGTAACAAATGTAATTTTCCAACCATGAATAAATTTCTAAGAGTGAAAGTACTGGGTCAGAAGTTATGAATATTGTAAAGTCTCTGATATGTATTACCATGTTGCTTTCAGAAAAGCTATATAAATTTGTAATTCCAGCAGGAGTGTTGCAATCCATTAAAAAAACTAATTTTTAAATTTGGTCAAACATCTATATAACATATAACACCATCCTAAAGAACCTAATTTTCCATTAACTAGGAATCGTTCTCTAACTTTTTTGGCAGATAATCTTTTAACTATGAATATCTGGTTAAACTTTATTAAACTACAATCTGCTTCGCATGGTTTATAGAGACCTCAAATCTGTTGATACTTGTCCCCAAACTTGTCCTTTCAGTAGGATTTTTAAATTCTTTTCATAAATTTATTTTTTTAAGATTTAGCTATTTTGCATTTTTCTTTCATCAGTTCAAGCTTAGCTTTATTTTTTCTCCTATAGGAATACTTTTTTCTATTATTTTCCAAGGACAATTATAAGTAGGATTGTTTTTAAAACATCTTCTCTAATGCAGTATGTGTATTCTCCTGAGTCTTTGACTATTGTGCTATATTCTCCATTCTACTTATTTAATCCATGCTCAGACAGATCTATTTATATTTTAAAAGTGTGGTAATATGAAATCTGATTCCATGTCTCTTTTACTCCTTGTCCTAGTTTGACCTTCTTGAAAAATATAAAATGCATCCAATCATACTTTCACGTGCAGATGTGAAACTATTTAGTTTTAAGTTTGCTTAACTCACATACCCATGTTAAATATCCCTAATTCCTTTTGTCATTTCCTGTACAAAAGTACTGAACCCTTTTGTGGAGTTGGTCATCTTCCTGGGAGCACTCCAATATGCTTCTACAAATAGTTCTAGGTCATAATAAATACATTATCTGTGTGGATTTAGGAGGGAGTACACTGGACAATGAAGTCCCTTATTTTTCTTTTCAGTAGAACCCAAAGTAATCTATGGAGTTTATTAAACATATAAAGAGAGTTAATGAATAATAAGACACAGATGAATAACATGGGACTTATGATGAAACACAGATTTCCTTTTTCCACACTTTCAAGTCAAATAAAGTTATGCCTCTTCAACTCTGTGGAGCTTGTACTTTGATCAAGTCTAGGAGTTTAGATGTAAGTATTAAATATTATTGGGTTATATTCATCCATTTTGAAACCACTGACATTAGTGTGAAAATATGTCCTAGGGGAGGCAGAGTGGCAGAGACAGTATAAAGAAAATCTGAGCATAGCTTCTTTATCCCCATTATGTATATGTGCAGATTTGCTGAGATTGGCTTTGGCTGTAAATATTTTCTCTTATAGCAGAGATGCTTGTGGGGCACCTGTGTGGCTCTGTCGGTTAAGCATCAAATTCTTGGTTTCAGCTCAGATCATGATCTCAAAGGTCCTGAGACTGAGTCCTGTGTCAGGCTCTGAGCTCGGCCTGAAGTCTGCTTGTCCCTCTCCCTCTGCACCTCCCCCTGCTCTTTCTCTCTTGAATAAATAAATAAAATACTTTTTTAAAAAAAAAGCATAGATGTTTGTGTTGGCACTTAATAGTAATGTAAGCTTCAAATAACTAAAGCATTGTGGAGACACTATTATTTTTAGTGAGGTAGATATTTAATAGTGAGGCAATATTTCTTCTAGAACAAATAGAAAACCTGGGTCATTTCTAAAATTATATAGCAAAATTATACAGCTATAGAAATAACGACTACAGAGAATAAAATTCTGAAAGGAGGAAACATTTCAGAAATGAAATGAAGATTGGCACTTGCTTTTCTTCTGAGTAATTGGCTGTTTTAAGCCAACTGGAGATGGGCATTTGGTCTAGGCCCAGGCAAAGGGTCATAGCTTCTTGGAACCTGGTGTGGCTGATGTCAATAAAGATTTATGAAGCCTCAAACACATGTCTGTTACCTCCTTGAGACATGCTGAATAGAAGTTGTTTGGTGCAGGAAGCCAAAAAGTTAAGCCTATCTTTTGGAAAGAAGAGGAATATTACCTGCAATCTTAGATGCAGACAAGCTAGTGAGATTGGCTTTGAAAACACAAGGGTTCTTTAAAGATGCCAACCATTGAAAATATTCTTCAACAGTGAAAGTAAAATATGGACATTTCAGATCGATAGAAGTCGTTACTATTTTTTATTTTTAATTTCTTTAAAGATTTTATTTTTAAGTAATCTCTACACTCAACATGAGACTTGAATTCATAGCCCCAAGATCAAAAGTTGTTGGAGGGGAGATGGGCAGGGTATAAACTAAATGAGTGATGGATACAAAGGAGGACAGTTGTTGTGATGAACACTGGATGTTGTATGTAAGCGATAAATCACTAAGTTATAGTCCTGAAACCATTATCATACTACGTATCTACTTACACTAACTAGAATTTAAATTGTAGATTTTTCTATTTGTCTTTCTCCTCAGTTCTTTGTTTCATGTATTTTAAAGCATATTCATTTAGAATTTCATTATGAAATGTTTCTTCTTTACCCATATCAGTATTTTCTATACCCATAGCAGTTTGAAATATTCTTTGTATCATTACCTCTTTCATCTTTCTATTGATGAATGTATGTGTAGTATATCTTTTTTGTCTTTTTACTTTTAAATTATCCGTGTCTTTATTTTTATTTTATATATTTGCATCTTTATTTTTAAAGCAGATTTCTCCCACTTTTTTTTTGTTTGACAGTTTGACAATTTGTGTCTTTTACATTTAATGTAATCATTAGTATGATTTGGTGCAGATCTACCATTTTGGGGATCCCTGGGTGGTGCAGCGGTTTAGCGCCTGCCTTTGGCCCAGGGCGCGATCCTGGAGACCTGGGATCGAATCCCACGTCGGGCTCCCGGTGCACGGAGCCTGCTTCTCCCTCTGCCTGTGTCTTTGCCTCTCTCTCTCTCTCTCTCTCTGTGACTATCATAAATAAATAAAAATTTTAAAAAAAGATCTACCATTTTGCAGTTTGATTTTTGTCTCATTTGTTCTTTGCTCCTTTTTGTCTTTCTTCTTCTGCCGCATTTTGCATTGAGTATATTTATTATTTAGTTTTGTCTCCACTATTGCCCAATTAATTTTATAAAATTTCAAAAATTTTGTATTAAGGGATCCCTGGGTGGCGCAGTGGTTTGGCGCCTGCCTTTGGCCCAGGGCGTGATCCTGGAGACCCGGGATCAAATCCCACGTCGGGCTCCCGGTGCATGGAGCCTGCTTCTCGCTCTGCCTCTCTCTCTCTCTCTCTCTCTCTCTCTCTGTGACTATCATGAATAAATAAATAAAATCTTTAAAAAAAAAATTTTGCATTAAATGTTCTAGAGTTTTCAAATGTCAATTCTTTTAGGTCTTTTTATAAATTCCATTTCTCTCATCAGCAAGGTTTTCTTTTTTTTTCTATCTTCTTAAATAAATGAAGTATATTTATAATAATGGTTTTATAGAGGAATTTCACTGCCCCTCTCGTTTCTATTCTTGTCTCCACTGATTGACTTTTTTTCCCTTCTGATTCCAAATTGCATTTCTTTACCTCATTGCATTATGATAATGTTTGATTATATAGTTATTGGATTTTCCCAAAATTCTCTCTTCAAGTTGAGGAAATTTTTTTAAGACTTTATTTATTTATTCATGTGAGGCACAGAGAAAGAAAGGCAGAGACACAGACAGAGGGAGAAGTAAGCTCTACACAGGGAGCCTGACCCCAAGACTCCGGGATCCTGCCTTGAACCAAAGGCAGATGCTTAACCGCTGAGCCATCCAGGCATACCAAGGAAAATTCTTTTTATTTTGTGAAGAGGGAGCTAAGTTTTTATGTGTGAGTGTGCATGTAAGAATATTAATGAGGGTTGAGCCTAGTGTGAAAGAAACTTCTAGTTATTACAGCTGAAACTTCCTTGAGTTTTTGTCCAAGTACTAATCTTTGCATGAATGAAAGTAAACTATGTAAATTCAGGAAAATAATCCCTAAAAATCAGCACCTGATACTCCCAAAGGGCTAGAAATAGTTCATGTTCATGTTCCTGCCAACTGTACTAGAAAGATCCTGTCACACATTAGATACAATCATGGAAGATTAATGCTTTCTCACAAGATTAGGAATAAGCCAAATATATTTTCTCTCACCACTTCTATTCAATTCAACATTATACTAGAAGTTCTAATTAATGCAGTAGGCCAAAAAAAAAATATGTGAAGATTTAAAAGAAAAAAAAAGAGTAATCTTTATTTGCAGACGATATAATTGTGTATTTTGAAAATTCCAATCCAACGAATCTATTACAAAGCTAATAGAACTAAAAGTGAGAGGATCCCTGGGTAGCTCAGCAGTTTGGTGCCTGCCTTCAGCCCAGGGCATGGTCCTGGAGTCTTGGGATCGAGTTCCACATCGGGCTCCTTGCATGGAGCCCGCTTCTCCCTCTGCCTGTGTCTCTGCCTCTCTCTCTCTGTCTCTCTCTCTCTCTGTCTCTCATGAATGAATAAATAAAAAAAATCTTAAAAAAGAACTAAAAGTGAGCTTAGCAATAGCAGACTCTAAGGTCTATGTATAAAAACAGTTGTAGCAATCAAATAAAAGGGAACAAAAATTATGAATGGAGTAAGAAATGTAATTCCATTTACAACATTCCTAAATATTAAATGTTTAACAATAAATACAGTGAAATATGTGCAAGACTCATACACCCATAGCTACAAAACTTTTCTGAAAAAACAAATAATCCTAAGTGAATGGAAATAAACACCATATTCATGAGTTAAAAGAGACAATATTTTTAAGATATGAACAATTCTCTTCAAATTTCTTTACAGATTTAATACAATGTAGCCAATTGCATCAAGTTGTCCCATATAAATTGACAAGCTGGTTCTTAAATATATATAGCAATGGGAAAGAACTATAATCATCAATGAAATATTAAATGTTAGTGCTAAGCCTATATAACTAGAAAAATAAAATATCTGTGACCTTGGTTAAACAAAGATTTATAAAAAAACACAAAGAAAATGATTCATAAAACAAAATGTTAAACTTTATCAAATTATAAATTATACTGCTCAAAAAATACATTTAACAAAATAGAAAGATAAGCCACAGACTGGGAGAAAATATTTACTATACATATTGTGAAAGGAATTGTACAAATTATTCTATCTATGTTACAAAGAATTTGATTAGAGAATATTAAGAAAAAACTTGTATAAGTCAATAATGAGACAATAAGACCGATAAATATTTGCAAAAATGTTGACAAATGCTTCACTATAGAAAACATATGAATGAGCAAGGAGCACATAAAAAAGATGCTCAGCACCATTAGTCATCAGGGAAATGCATTATAAAACTATATTGAGATACCTCTACACACAGAAAAATATCTAAAGTAGAAATACTGGTAATACTAAGTGGTAATGAAGATATGGAGCAACTGGAAAGCTCATATATTTTGTGGTGAGTGCAAAAGTGTTGAGTGATTTTTTTAAAAAGTTAAATACATACTTAAAATATAACCAAGTAATTCCAGCCATAGAGTTTGTCCCAAAATGAAATAAAAATGTATGTCCACACACAGACTCATATTCACATTTCTATAGTTTTTTTTGTTTATAATAACACAAAACTAGAAATTACTCAAATGCCAATGAATTTTGAATGCATAAACAAAATGTAGTATATTCATACAATGAAATACTACTCAGTAATAAAATAATTGCTTATTCCTACAATATAAAGAATCATGAATAATTAATAGAAAGTATTTCATACCCAAAAGTCTACATGACATATGGTTCCACTTACGTAAGTTCTATAAATATGAACTAATCTATAGTGAAAATAATAGAGCCTCATTCACTTGTGGATAGTTGAAGGAGTGGATGGACAAAGGAGCACAAGGAAATTTGGAAGTGAATCATAATTGGGGTGATTTAATGGTTAATGGTTTAATTTCTGTCAAAACTCATCAAATTATACATTTGAAAATTATGTCACATACAAAAATCTTATCTTAATGACTTGATTAAAAAAATAAAAGAATCTATAAATCTGTACCTAGCTCTATTTAAGAATTGAGGTGAACCTTATTTCCTGCATGCCTTGTTTTCCTTCTTTGCCAGAGAGGTTATATTGTTGGTCTCCTATATCTATCTGTCCCATCATTGTATTTGGTTTGTGAGGACAGATAACTTTTTTATAAGCCTCATATTAAAAGAAACAGTATTTGAGGAATGTTATCTCTGGACCCAAATTCAAGGAACCTCATCAACATCTTGTCCTGATTTAGATGAAAAGATCCCTGACCCCTTTCTCAGTCTGGTGTTGACTGCAACGACAAGGGAGACTCCAAGCACGAGCTCTCCAGCCAGCCTTCAGACCTTCAGACCCTACGAGATCTTTTTTTTTTTTTAAGGTTTTATTTATTTATTCATGAGAGACAGAGAGAGAAAGAGAGAGAGAGAGAGAGAGAGAGAGAGGCAGAGACACAGGCAGAGGGAGAAGCAGGCTCCATGTAGGATCCTGATGTGGGATTCAATCCCAGGACTCCAGGATCATGCCCTGAGCCGAAAGCAGATGCTTAACTGCTGAGCCACCCAGGCATCCCAGATCTAGGAATCTAATTACAAAATGATTCTTGCTTTAAGAATGGGTTTAAAACCCACCAGCAGATAGCTGGAAAACAATTCTCTTTAAATATTGCCCTATATCCCTCCTCTCTTTTACCATATCACTTTCTTGAAAGAACCATTTCTGCATTTTCAACTTACTCTCCTCATATGCATTCCTCTTCCATCAACCTACTGAAACTCAACTAGCTGAGATTAAGAATCATGTTTATTGACAAATACAATGAATTTTTAATTCCAATAGTATTTCCTCTTTTTATGGACTTTTATTGTGGACATTTTAGTCCTCTTGAGGCACCCTTACTTTGGCTTCTATGTCAATAATCTTCTATAGTTTTTTTTTTTTTCCTGTAGCTATTCTTTTTAATTGAATCTTGCTATGCCTTTCTTTTCTACAAGACATATAGACATTAAAATTTGTCACCTTTCAGCCTCAAGCTCTCTTCTCTTCTTGCAGTACAATCTATCTACCCACTCAGTCTCATCCACAAGCATAATTTGAATTACCATCTATAAGTTTCATCTAAATATACAAGCCAGACCACTGCACTGAGACTCAGATATATTTGGCAGCTATGTTTCCAGATCTATACTTCAATGTCTCAAATACATTTCATAATCAATATGCTCAAGAATTACTCCTCAATATTTTTTGTTGTGATCCCCAATTCCATAACTGTATCATTGAGTTTTGCCAGCCAGAAATTTAGAAGTCACATTAAACACTCTTTTAACCTCATCTTTAATGTATTATCAGCATCAAGTTTCAAAAACTTTTCTTTGTCTTCGTCAACATTATCGTACTCCAATTTTTCTCAATTAGAACACTGTTAACATTTTGGAAGAGAGAATAGTTTGTTGTGTGGGACCATTCTATGCATGGCAGCACACTTATCATCCCTGGTCCTTACCTACTGAATGCCTTTTGCTTTCCTCATCCAAAATCCCCACATTCATTTGTAAATATCTGGAGGAGTGGACCAATTCTTTTCTGGTTGAGAATTGCGGTCTTGTCTGAGCTATCATCATCTCTCACCTGGGCTTCAGTAGCCTTGTAACTACTCTTGCTCATTCCCTAACTTCATTCTCATCTTCTCCCCACTCCCCATATTGATCTTACCAAAGACTAATAATGTCACCAATAAATCCTACCTGCTTGAAATTCTTCCACAATTGCCAGTTGTCATTAAGATAATGTCCTCTCTGGTTCTGTAAGTTTGGCACTGTTCTGCGTCTGTTGTCATCTCCTCCTCCAGTGCTCACCATTGTTGTCTGCGATAATGGCACACTGGAGCAATTTCCATTCCTGGACCATGTCATGTTCTGTCTTCCCACAGCACTTTCAAATGGAGGTGTGTTTCTTTCCCTGAACATTCTTTCCTCCCTCTTTGCCTAGTGCTACATATCTTTTATATCTAAGCTTATTGCTTTCCTAAAAACAATTTTCTGATCCTGTAGTTCAAATGCTTTCATAAAAATCTTTTATTTCATAAAAAATAAAAGAAATTATTATTATTATTTTATGCTCCTCGTGATCATTTAATTATTACATTATAATCTCCATAGAAATAAGGATATGTCTATTTCTCTCCACCAATTTTGTCCTTAATTCCTATCTCATTGCCAATAAATACTTGGTTTGAATAAATATTTATTGGAGGAATTAATGGTTTTTTAAAAGATTTTATTTATTTATGCATGAGAGACACACAGAGAGAGGCAGAGACAGAGGCAGAGGAAAGCAGGCTCCATGCAGGGAGCCTGATATGGGACTTGATCCCAGGACCCCGGGATCATACCCTAAGTGGAAGGCAGATGCTCAATCACTGAGCTACCCAGGTGTCCTGGAATTAATGTTTTTTAAACAAAGATGAACCATCCAGAATTATTTTTGTGATTGTCATTATGCTCAATAGGCAATTTTGAATTAAAAAAAAAAGAAACAGGGAATTAGTTGAAACATCTCCTACAAGCCTCTCAAAATATAAATATCTTGCTTATTATAAGGTAGAAAAATAGAATGGAGAAAAATAGGAGTACATCAAAAATCATAGTGTTTTGGAAATTTATATCTATTATAATTTGGTTGTTTGACTACAAGCCAAACAAAAGGTATTTCATACTCAATTGACCCAAACCAATAGCTCATGCTCTACAAATTTAAGCTATACTGAATGATACCTTGTTTCTACTGTGTGTATGTTTGTCTATTTAATCATAACCATATATGATTGTATAATGAGTTAAGGAAGGTATCATAGAAATATGTACTTTGACCTGATTATTACCTGCTGATTCCTCTATGAAATGTTTTGTGAGATTATCAATATCTTCTGATTCTTCTGTGAAATGTTTTATAAGATTCTCTTTTTAAAAAGATTTTATTTATTTATTTGAGAGAGGCAGAGACACAGGCAGAGGGAGAAGGAGGCTCCATGAAGGGAGCCAGATGCGGGACATGATCCTGGGACTTGTTCCAGGATCACACCCCAAGTGAAGATAGATGCTCCACCGCTGAGCCACCCAGGCATCCCTTTAAGATTCTCAATAACACTGTTGGTAACCTGCTGAATGAAGGAAAGAGATCTATTCTGCACTTCAGTACTAAGGCTGAGTATTAAAATATTATTAGCAAGATATTAGAACAGCAGACACAGTTATAGAACCATATGGCAATTTACGTAAAATAAGCATAAAGTTGTAAAAATGTATACCCAAAACAATTATCAGTTTAGTGAGGTGTTACAGTGAAAAGTAAGCGCCTTGGGGTTTTTCAAATCGTGTATATAAGGATTTTGGTTGTTTCTTCAGAGATCATTAATTCTGTAGGGTAGGGATGGAAGGAAGAGAAAAAAATATTTTGAGGAAAAGTATTTCAGGTCAATTAGAGTAGCACTTAAAGCTTCATTTTGATAAACACTAGTAAAGGGGAATTTTATTTTTTTATTTATTTTTTAAAGTTTTAAAAAATATATTTATTCATGAGAGACACACAGAGAGAGGCAGAGATATAGGCAGAGGGAGAACAGACTCCCTGCAGGGATCCTGATGCAAAACTCGATCCCAAGACCCCGGGATCATGACGTGAGCCAAAGGCAGATGCTCAACCACTGAGCTACTCAGGTGCCCCAAAGAGGAATTTTAAAACATGGCACTGTCATTGTTAATGCTACTTTAAGTTTTCCATAAGCCTATAAACATCAGTGACAGTATTTGGAAATTATAAAGAATAAAATTTTTAATTCAGGTTTGGATTCAAGATAAAAGAATTTATCTCCCTCTTCCTGTCCCTTTAAAAAAAATTTTTTTTGAGTGTACATGTTGGCTTAGTTTATTTTGGCTTAAATGAAATGTACTAATTACTGCTAATTCTTGGAAGTGTTAATTTATTTTATGGTTGTCATTGGAGTGCAAATTAAAGAAATTATAGATAATTACCTAATAAAGAGAATGACTGGCTAGATTTGAAATAATAATGCATGCTTAAACTTAATTATAGGAAGTTTAAGCTAATGTATTCATTGAGAATACAAATTTTTAAATAGCTACAGAAAATTTAAGTATGAAATATGACAGACTCATATAATCTGCATCTGACATACTTTATATTGATTCTTCAAAGAACTCTTTTAAATAATGAATACATACACCACATCTTTCCTTATCCATTGATCTATGGATGGACACTTAGCTTGCTTACATATCTTGGCATTTTAAATAATGCTGCAAAAATAATGAATATAATACTATCACCTTATTTCCATTTATAGATAAAAGACCTCAGAGATAAAAATGTCATTTAAGTTCACATGGTATTGTACTTTGCTATGGCTGCTATATCAAGGTACCCAAAACTGGTTTGAAACAACAAAAATGTACTGACTCAACCAAAATTTATTGGAGACTAGAGGTCTGAAGTCAAGATGTCAGCAGGAGGGAGAGGAGGGGCAAGATGGCAGAAGAGTAGGGTCCCCAAATCACCTGTCCCCACCAAATTACCTAGATATCCTTCAAATCATCCTGAAAATCTACGAATTGCTTCCCCAACACGTTTTTTCCTTTCTTTCTTTTTCTCTCTCTTTTTCTTCTCTTTTTTCTTTTTTTCTTCCTTTTTTCGTTTTCTCTTTTCTTTCCTTCTTTCTCTTCTCTCTTTTTCTCCTTTTCCCAATACAACTTGTTTTTGACCAATCTGCACTGAGCAAAATGACTAGAAGGAAAACCTCACCCAAAAGAAAGAATCAGGAACAGTCCTCTCTCCCACAGAGTTACAAAATCTGGATTACAATTCGATGTCAGAAAGCCAATTCAGAAGCACTATTATACAGTTACTGGTGGCTCTAGAAAAAGTATAAAGGACTCAAGAGATTTCATGATTGCAGAATTTAGATCTAATCAGGAAGAAATTAAAAATCAATTGAATGAGATGCAATCCAAACTAGAGGTCCTAACCACGAGGGTTAACGAAGTGGAAGAATGAGTGAATGACACAGAAGACAAGTTAATGGCAAAGAGGGAAACTGAGGAAAAAAGAGACAAACAATTAAAAGACCATGAGGATAGATTAAGGGAAATAAATGACAGCCTGAGGAAGAAAAACCTACGTTTAATTCCTGATCAGAACTCTTCAGAGTGTAGGGATAGAGGGAACATTCCTCAACATCTTAAAAGCCATCTACGAAAAGCCCACAGCAAATATCATTTTCAATGGGGAAGCACTGGGAGCCTTTCCCCTAAGATCAGGAACAAGACAGGGATGTCCACTCTCACCACTGCTATTCAACATAGTACTGGAAGTCCTAGCCTCAGCAATCAGGCAACAAAAAGACATTAAAGGCATTCAAATTGGCAAAGAAGTCAAACTCTTCCTCTTCGCCGATGACATGATACTCTACATAGAAAAACCCAAAAACCTCCACCCCAAGATTGCTAGAGCTCATACAGCAATTTGGTAGCATGGCAGGATACAAAATCAACGCCCAGAAATCAATGACATTTCTCTACACTAACAATGAGACTGAAGAAAGAGAAATTAAGGAGTGAATCCTATTTACAATTGCACCCAAAAGCATAAGATACCTAGGAATAAACCTAACCAAAGAGGTAAAGGATCTATACCCTAAAAACTATAGAACACTTCTGAAAGAAATTGAGGAAGACACAAAGAGATGGAAAAATATTCCATGCTCATGGATTGGCAGAATTAATATTGTGAAAATGTCAGTGTTACCCAGGGCAATTTACACGTTTAATGCAATCCCTATCAAAATACCACGGACTTTCTTCAGAGAGTTAGAACAAATTATTTTAAGATTTGTGTGGAATCAGAAAAGGCCCTGAATAGCCAGGGGAATTTTAAAAAAGAAAACCATATCTGGGGGCATCACAATGCCAGATTTCAGGTTGTACTACAAAGCTGTGGTCATCAAGACAGTGTGGTACTGGCACAAAAACAGACACATAGATCAATGGAACAGAATAGATAACCCAGAAGTGGACCCTCAACTTTATGGTCAACTAATATTCGATAAAGGAGGAAAGACTATCCACTGGAAGAAAAATAGTCTCTTCAATAAATGGTGCTGGGAAAATTGGACATCCACATGCAGAAGAATGAAACTAGACCACTCTCTTTCACCAGACACAAAGATAAACTCAAAATGAATGAAAGATCTAAATGTGAGACAAGATTCCATCAAAATCCTAGAGGAGAACACAGGCAACACCCTTTTTGAACTCGGCCACAGTAACTTCTTGCAAGATACATCCACGAAGGCAAAAGAAACAAAAGAAAAAATGAACTATTGGGACTTCATCAAGATAAGAAGCTTTTGCACAGCAAAGGATACAGTCAACAAAACTCAAAGACAACCTACAGAATGGGAGAAGATATTTGCAAATGACCTATCAGATAAAGGGCTAGTTTCCAAGATCTATAAAGAACTTCTTAAACTCAACACCAAAGAAACAAACAATCCAATCATGAAATGGGCAAAAGACATAAAGAGAAATCTCACAGAGGAAGACATAGACATGGCCAACAAGCACATGAGAAAATGCTCCGCATCACTTGCCATCAGGGAAATACAAATCAAAACCACAATGAGATACCACCTCACACCAGTGAGAATGGGGAAAAGTAACAAGGCAGGAAACCACAAATGTTGGAGAGAATGCGGAGAAAAGGGAACCCTCTTGCACTGTTGGTGGGAATGTGAACTGGTGCAGCCACTCTGGAAAACTGTGTGGAGGTTCCTCAAAGAGTTAAAAATAGACCTGCCCTACGACCCAGCAATTGCACTGCAGGGGATTTACCCCAAAGATACAGATGCAATGGAACGCCGGGACACCTGCACCCCGATGTTTCTAGCAGCAATGTCCACAATAGCCAAACTGTGGAAGGAGCCTTGGTGTCCATCGAAAGATGGATGGATAAAGAAGATGTGGTTTATGTATACAATGGAATATTACTCAGCCATTAGAAATGACAAATACCCACCATTTGCTTTCACGTGGATGGAACTGGAAGGTATTATGCTGAGTGAAGTAAGTCAATTGGAGAAGGACAAACATTATATGTTCTCATTCATTTGGGGAATATAAATAATAGTGAAAGGGAATATAAGGGAAGGGAGAAGAAATGTGTGGGAAATATCAGAAAGGGAGACAGAACATAAAGACTCCTAACTCTGGGAAATGAACTAGGTGTGGTAGAAGGGGAGGCGGGAAGGGGGTGGGGGTGAATGGGTGATGGGCACTGACGGGGGCACTTGATGGGGTGAGCACTGGGTGTTATTCTGTATGTTGGTAAATTGAACACCAATAAAAAAATGTATTATTAAAAAATAAAATTAAATAAAATTAAAAAAAAATATGTCAGCAGGACTGTGCTCTCCTAAACCTTAGGGATGGGATCCTGTTTGACTCTTAAGTTCTGCTAGTTTGCAATCTTCTGTGTTCCTTGGCTTGTAGATGCATCACTCCGTCCTGCCTTCACATGGCCTTCTTCCTTCTGGGTATGTCCGTCTCTGTATTTAAACTTCCACTCTCATGGTATACCAGTCATATTCTATTAGGTAATTCCAGTGATATCATTTTAACTTCATTACCTCTATAAAGACCATATCTCCAAATAAGGTCATTCTTTGAGGTAGTAGGACTTAGATCTACAACATCTCTTATTTTGAGGTGAGGGGACACACATGACAAGCAAGTCAACTCACTTTGTATGTAATAGAAATATTTTTAGAATTTAATCATTAGATCATAGGAAACTCTAGTGGCATGGGAAAGAAAATACAAGGGACATGTCTAGGGCCATGCGTAGATGTGGAACTTGAACATGCCAGTTTCAACATGTTCTTTCATGTTTCTTGTTAAAAAATGAGGCGTGGAAGTGTTCCTCAGAGGAAGAGGGTGGATGTGAAGGATATCTAAAATGTCCTGGAAGTGGAACTTTGCATCATTCACAGATATTTGTGTTTATAACATATGTCTATATATCTATCCTCTTGGGAAAGGAGATAAAGGGGTGCCTCTGCAACAAAAATAAGTTAGTTATATAACTCAACAAATATTTGCAGAGCACTGCCCTGGGAATATAGCAATAAAAATTAAAATTCATTTAATTTAAATTCAATTAAAATTCCCTTAAAGAAGGAAGAAACAGAAAAATGATGATAATGCCAGTTGTTAAGTGCCCTGTTGGAAAATAAAAATAAACACTACAGGGAGTGCTGAGGTTTGGAGAAATGCTATTTTACAGAAGATGATCAAGAAAGACCTTTTTGATAATACTACATTTTAGAATATATCTAAAAAAGATGGGAAGCAGTGTGTGAATATCTGAGGAAGAAGAGAAGCAATGGATAAGCAATGACTCTTGAGCCAAGAGTGTGTTTGAGACCAAAAAGTATACCAATGTGAGGTATGAGTGAGAGGAGGACAGTGGAATATAGAGAATTAATGAGGAGCCAGAGAAAATAGAGATTTTGGCCTGCTTGTTCAGACCAGGGAGCCTAGAGTTGCCATTTGCTGAAATTAAGAAGATATATGAAAGTCTTTCTATCAATGCTTGAGGAACTTTGGGCCATTGATGTGTACAACCCACATGTAGGTGGGTTTGCCCAGTAGGCAGTAAGTGGAAGTCTGGTAGTTGAAGAAGCAAAGACTTTGAAAACATGGAAAGGGATAATCAGCATCAGTAAAAGGTTTAGTATTAAAACAAAACTGGCATCTCGTCTTTTAAAAAAGAGAAGAAACAGGAAAAAAATGGGCTTTCAAGTTTGTCAGAGGTGTTTTGAGGAAATGCTGAGCAATGGAAATCTACCTGAAGTTGAACACTGAAGGCCATGTAGTCATAAGGTAGGTTGTCATATGCTCAGTAAACTTTACAAAGGAGCAGAGAAAACAAATGCAGATGTCAGAGTTCAGTGGATCAGGGGCTACAAGTCAAAGTCTTAAGATTTTTGAAGTAGTTCTTGAATTTACAAGGTCTCAAGTGGTTAGAGATAGATGTGTGGCCAGACCAGAGCTGATAGACTAAGGAAAAGAGTCCTTAGTCTCAAGGTGGGCAAAGGACACCTATATCTAAGAGTAGGAGGACAGGAGGTGAGGAGTGTGGCACAGTGACAACAGGATCCATGAACTGTGATGTCTCCTGTACACATGCTCACCTGTTCCTGCCCCATCCTAGGTGCTATCATGAAGTTTTCTCTGCTATTCATTCGTTCATTCATTCATTTTTATTTACTTACTTATGTATTAATTATGTAATTATGTAAATAAATATATAAATGTATTAATTCTACTATAGTTAATGTACAGTATTATATTCGTTTTGGGTGTACAATACAGTGATTCAACGCTGCCATACATTACCCAGGGCTCTTCATGACAAATACACTCCTTAATTGCTTGTATTAACCAAAAATATATTTTCCATTTGCAATTAAGATTCCTGACTGTATCCTGTTAATTTTTTTTATAGCTTTCTGTTCCCCTAAGAGAAAATCCCAAATCAGTGGGAGAAAACAGGAAAGACTTTCAAGGTCTAGCCTCTACTTGCCTCTCCTGGCTGCTGGCCTATCCCTTCTCTCTTGCTAGACAAGCTCCAAGGTTTCTGAGTGACTGTTAGCAACTGAAAGGCTTCTTACTCTCTCACATTCAGGCAAAAACTGATACCAAACTTGTAAAATCTATCCTATCACACTCAAGAGATGAAAAAGTGCTATTTTCTTCTTGTCAGGGGTTAAAGAGCTATTGAAGGGGGATTATTGGAGGAGTAGAATTTCTTTGTTGTTTAGGAGAAAAAATACTGAGTTGAGGAAAATAAATGTACTAAAACTAATATAGAAGCTTCTTGCTAAAATGATAGTTATGCTTTTTGCAGTAAGTGTCTGGGTTATATATAAAAATGTTAATGTTTTTTTCAGATATAAAATAAAAATATGTTAAAAATTTTGACCTAAACATAGCCACTCAGGGTTTTAACTTGTGTTTATCATCTGCCACTTGTAAAATATCCATTGGATTCAATGTTAATTGCTCTAGGTGATGGCTTTCGTCTATTCAGTTAATGCTGTGAAAGAGCTTGGGCTGACTACTTCTTTCCAAAACAGTTTATTGCCACATTTTCATGGTCTGTATGTAGTATGGTGGTCAAGTTTTATTCCTAGTAATTTCCTATGTTTTAGTAAAGCACTTGTATAGTTTAAAAACAAAACCAGAACAAACCTAAAATACCTATAGAGCTCTTTATACCTTATCCTGGGGAAATTATAATTCCCAGAAGGCAAGGAGGCATCTGGCTACCGGGGAGCTTCTGGATCCTTCAGTCCTAGAGCTGTTGGCTCAGTGGGAGCCCAAGTAAGAGCCCTGGCATCCACTTCCAGTGGAGATAGAGTTGATTTGGTGTGGTAGAAAGAAGTGTGAAAGAAAGGTGAGGAGCCTGTGTGTGGAATTGAGTGCAGGGAGTGGCTGGAGTTCTGGCAAATGAGTCTGTGGGATAGATGTGTGGGTATGAATGAATGGGAGAGAAGAGAAAGAGAGACTGGTGAGAAATGTGGGGAGTGATGAATTGGAATACATATAATGTTACTAAACATTACACAGAAATAAGAATGATTTTTAAGCCATTTCGAAAAGCTGGATTGGACTTCAACTGCAAATGTATGGAAAGACTAAACTTTATGGAGTTTAGAGATGAATCTGGGTCACATGCACAATGAAATACTTAGTTTCTTCTCCAGTCTCTCAAAACTATGATTGTCATCATTTGTGACCCATTAATTGCTATCCCCATCCATATTCATTGTTTTAAACAGCTACAATGCACTTATAGTGTTTTTCCATCTCTGTTTCTCCTCTCTCCACTGAATTTAAAATGTATACATCCAAATCCTGCTGAGCATGTTTTGCTTTTACACACCTCAGATGTATCATCTTATCCAAAGTTGACTGGTACTCATCATTTCACATCCAGAGATGTTCTTTCCCCTAAAGTCCCACCAGGGTAAATGGCATCACCATCTACACATCTGCCTGAGTCAGAATTCTGGGCATGACCCAGGTTTCTCCTTCACCTCCAACTTGCAATCACTAGGTCTTGCCAATTTTATTCCCCAAGCAATCCATCTTCTATTCTCCATCTTGATTACTTAAGTCTCATCTCTTCTCCATGCCTCACCCTTGTTCCTATCTTTCTAAAACCTCCAGCACTTAGCAGTTGGGAGACCGTGGACTAGTGACAATCTTTCTCTAACTCATTTTTTTAATCTAAAAAATGGTGACAATTTACTCTCATTTTCCTTGAAAGTATGTGCCTCTTATTTTAACATAATCATTAAGTAGTGCACCCTTTCTCTATCAAATGAATGACACATTACGCTGTCACTGTAAACATGGGAAAACCACTTCATTGGATTAAACATGCTGGTTTAGCAAGTTAAAGTAAAGTACCAGGATGGTGCCACGTAAACAGGAAGCACTCTGCAAGTGTTATATCGGTCATAATCATAAGTAATTTTTAGAATTTCCAAGGCTTATTCCCATCTCATGTTCTACCTGTTGTCATTCCCCTGTTCACATCATGTTGTTGCCTTTGTTCTTGACCTTTGCCTAAGATCTGCTTTTGTCTCACATTCTCCTTCCTTCTCCTTCCCTCCCCTCTTACCCACATACACACACTCCATGGCTAATACTCAGTCATCCTTAAACCAACAGCCTTTCTCTCTAGGATCCCAGTATACTTCCTAGGTGCTTTTATTCTATGCACATTTTTAATTGAAATTATTATGTTTTCCTTGTTTCTATTACAGTTGATGTCAGTTTCCTAAAGTGAGTGCTTGTATTCTGTTTATTCTTTGATCCGTTTTGCCTTGTGCTGGTGATGGGTACATGGTAAATACTCCATACTTATTTGCTTTACTGAACTCTCTGCAGTTTGTCTTCGGTGCTAAGAAAGCAATTAGAGCTTCCTCATGTGTACTCAGGCAGTGTGTGTGTGTGATTTCCCCCCTTCATTTTCCTCTGACCAGGAGTTTCCCTGGCAACACATCTTTATGCTTTCCTTTAACTTCCCTTTTCTATCCCAAAATGTCTAATTTATTTGCAAAGACTTGGCTCCTTTGCTAAACACTACAGGAGTTTCCCAATTTTAGACTCACATATTTGCAAGGGCTATCTAAAAAGAGTTGATTTCTTTTTATCATTTTCAAATACATAAAACACAATTTGCAAAAGAAACATAAAATAATTTTTCAAAGAGTTGTGTACCATTTAATGAAAATGAATCTTGTTCTTTAAATTGAGATTGCATGACTTCACAGGATGCCTGATGGGTGGTGGTGGGAAACAAGTGACAAGAACTACTCTAGCTTGCATAGGTTTTATTTCACATGGCTGAAAATTAACAAAGTCACTTATCTTTCATTTTTCTCACAAATATTATATGCAGTGAAGTCTCCTTTCCTGCTCATTTGGAAGGGAGTTCTTTTTCATAAATTAATTTGTAATTCAGTCTTCTCCAAACTTCATTACCTATGGTTACCTGAAGATCCAGGAGACCTCACCTGCTCTATAACATTGGAAACTTGGTGAGACTCTTGGAGGTGGTGCTCCATGGCTCCTGTGCCAACTTTGGGCAGAAGGCCTTTTCCAGGCCAGAGCCCAGGTTTTTGGACTGCAAGTTTCTAATTAAATCTATAGCAGCTCCCTTTTTGAGGATCTTGCATCTCATATGTATTTCAACAATGTGTTGAAAAATTTTGGACTCGGGATGCCTGGGTGGCTCAGGGTTGAGTGTCTGCCTTTCAGCTCTGGGCATGATCCCGGGCCAGGGATTGAGTCCTTCATCTGGCTCCTTGCAGGAAGCCTGGTTTTCCCTCTGTCGTGTCTCTGCCTCTCTCTTTGTGTCTCTCATGAATAGATAAAATCTTAATAAAAAAAAGAAAAGAAAAAAAAAAGAAAAATTTTTGTCTCTGTCAATTTCCCAATGTTGGGAGAAACATCTTCAGTTAAGCTACATGCCCCCTCTCTTTCACCTCTAATTCTAAACTACTTATTGTAGGACAATTCAGCTCATACTGAATGAAAACAAGAATTATTAACTTTGATGGGGGTTATGGAAAGGAGGTTCCAGAGATCCACATCTCAAAAGCATGTTACACTAAAAACCCTCCTTCCACTATGGTTGTGGGAGCAACATATGAGAGAGAAGAGGGACAGAATATTCATTTTTTCATTCGTCCTTATATTTCTACATCAGTAGGAATTAGTATCTTATTGAGATACTAATTATCTTGTCACATGACTATTTATTGAACACATATATGCCAGGAGTTTCTTTAACTATTTTACATGTACCTCATTCGAGACCCATAACAAACTTACTAGGATGCTCATTTTGCTGGTAAATAAATCTAGATTTGAAGAGGTAAAACTGAACAAGTCTTTACAGGTGGTTGTTACTGCTAAATCCAGGACTTAAATAATGGCTTTAAAATTGAAATCTTATAAATTTAAATACCTAAAAATAAGCTAAACTTGAAAATAACCTATTTCGACACAGAAGTTGGATTTAATGTGATGGGATCATAGTGTTGCTCTCCTTAAATTCCTAGGCAGAAGCTTTCCCTTTTTTAGTGTGGAAGACACTGAGATTTAAGAGGGGTTTTTATTTAAGATCTACTGTTTATGCGTTTCTCAACCTT
This sequence comes from Canis aureus, assembly GCF_053574225.1. NCBI lineage: Eukaryota > Metazoa > Chordata > Mammalia > Carnivora > Canidae > Canis > Canis aureus. The sequence continues at coordinate 40,537,985 of NC_135638.1, read as the reverse complement.
TTTCCCAATTCTGGGAAAACTTGGACATCACAAGTCCTCAATCGATGTTTATATAAATGCATAAACAATGTTTTTATTCAGGAAGCTCATCTTTAGAAATAGAAGTTACATTTAATGGTGGTTAAATTGTAGAATTTCAGGTTATTTGGATCTCAAGAGAGGCAAAGTTTTAATGGAAATAGCATATGTTTCAAATCACTCCTGTTGAATTCTGGCTCAACCACATCCAAGTTACTTTGTAGTTCTGAATTAAATTTGCAGCTTTGTAAAATGGAATAAATAATTCTTGTCTATTAAACGTGTTATAAAGATTAAGTGCTCTGTGAAAGCCTTTGATATACAGCAAACGTCTGGGTAGTTCTTTTCTTCTTTTCTTTTTTCTTCTGGCTGCCTACCCCTTGGCACAGACAATCACTTCTGGCCACTTATAATCAAGTAAGTTCACAAAACAATCTGGGACTTCATGTAGTTTTTAAAGGTGATTGCATTTTCTAATAACACACTATCAGTGTGTGAATTCTACCTGCCGTGGTCATGCCCCAAGCGCTTATGATTGAAGGCACTTTAGTTAGGTTCTGGGAGAAATTCCAACAAAACTGTAGTCAGCAATTCTGCTCTCCGGTGGCATATAGTGTGATAGCCAAAGGAAGGTTATTTATTTCAATGTCTAAACTATAAAAGAGAAGTGGATGGAGTTAAAACTAGTTGCATATAAAGTGTCGAGATAGCTCATAGCCGGGAGGGAAAAAAAAGTCCCACTTGAAAGTTCACGAACGGTTTTGTTAGGAGGAGGGCCTTTAGGTCTTGAATGACATACATTCAAGAGGTCAGAAAAACAAACAACAACAACAAAAAATATATATATACAAAAGAAATAATGCAAAAATATAGTCAGAAGAAGAAAAAAATGTGCAAAAGAAATAATGCTAATAGTATAAAGTATATAAAGTATTATTATAAAGTAATCTCTATGAGAAATCCACTTTAAAGACTGAATAACTACTGGCAATTAACCTCTGTAGTCAAATGTTTAACATTATCCAGTTCAATGTTGAATACTTTTCCACAAACATCGACTCTGCCAAAGATGAATTTATTTGGCACATAATCTTGACTCTTTTGCCCTCTCAAGCTGGACCTATACTCCTGAAAACATCATCTGGGAGAAATTAATATGTCCTATGGGACACTCTTACAGAAGTAAAAAGAAAATTAAATTTCCCCTAAAACCAATATTTAAGTGGAGTTATCCAGAAGTGGAAACTATTAAAGAAGTTTTGGATGGAGTGAAGGATACGGAATGGGCAAGAATAATGCACCAAGCAAGGATGTGTTCTCGGTAAAATCTAGCCCTGGCCTAACCCAGATGTGAGGAGTCGGGGTGGAGGGTATTGTGATCATTTGTGACACAGAAAATTTCACGTTGGGGAAAGTTGGTCAGATATCATTTCATGATACCAATCAGCTGTGGGACCCAGGGTGTGCACATTGAATGGGAGGGCTCTAACACAAGCTCGCAGGTTTACCAGGAGGAGTAAGCACTTCTCAGCAATTGGTAATTCTCTGATGACAGCATGTGGTGTAGCCATTACCTTCAGCATCTGCAGCTACTGGGTAACTCCTGCATAAGAAAAATCTGGATGAGGGCAGCCCTGGTGGCGCAGCGGTTTAGCGCCGCCTGCAGCCCGCGGTGTGATCCTGGAGACCCCGGATCGAGTCCCGCGTCGGGCTCCCTGCATGGGGCCTGCTTCTCCCTCTGCCTGTGTCTCTGCATATCTCTCTCTCTCTCTCTCTCTCTCTCTCTCTCTCTCTCTGGGTCTCTATGAATAAATAAATAAAATATTTAAAAAAAGAAAAATCTGTATGAGAAACTAGCAGCATCTATTGTGTTCCTCTCAAGTCTCTCAGATCCTCTTCCTTCTCGTATCAAGTACACTTTACACAAGTGTACCCAGTCCTGGAACTTCTGGTCACAATAGCTGTTGAACTTATACAGGAAAGTTGGTGGAACAAATGAAAGCTTCCAAGTATGCGTAGTCTCAGAATGAAGGCTGATATGCATCACCTCCTTCCATTGCCAATTGTACAATCTTCTTCCTCTCTGCAAGCACTTCTCTTGTTAATTTTCCTCCATGGTGACTTGGACTCTTCTCACTAAGGGTCAGAGCCTTTGATTAGCATACAATTCTCAGGCTGAGGGTGCTATCCTTGCTTAATTACTAGGCCTGGAAATACCAAGCCATGCCATATTTGTAATATCAGGGTGCGAAATTCTTTCTGCCTCTGTTATGATCTTGTTGTTCTAAACATGAAAGTAGATACATTACATCAATCTATCACCAAATGACCAGTTGGTCCCTTTTAAGGATGGTATCACTGGAGGTAGGTCACAACTGGTCTTTCTTGCTGACCTGGCAAAATTCAGCAAAGGCAGTGACTGGGTGAATCATTATTCATTCCTTAATGAGAAGGAATCCATAGTAGTGGGGCCAGCATGGCTGCACCTTTGCCACCAGAGTAGCTGTGTCTGTGAACCTATTTGGAGCCCTGAAGCCCCAAAGGCCAGCTGTCATCAGCCAGCTAATTCATCTTGACTTCTTATTTTTTCAGTGACTGTGCTGCAGTGAATACTCTGTGGAATGAATAACATGCAACATAAATATTTTTACACTTTATGCCAGCCTATAGGTCTTTCCACATGTTTTGTCTGGTCAAATATTTACCATTGGCCACATATCTGTACTATGCCTGGTCTCCACACAAAGTAGATGGCCCGGTGGCTACTCCAGTACTTAGCCATCAAAGGACTCTCCTTCATCACTGCCTTGGAGCCTCTCCTGAGCAGGGCTGGGATGGAACAGACTCTCTTTAGCTTGCACAAACCTGCCAAGCTGGCCCTGTGAACCACACTTGGGTATTTAGTTCTCTTTTTTTAGCTGGTTATTAGGAACCCCTCATGAAGCTAGAGGTAAGAACTGAGGAAGAGTCAGTAATGCAACCAAGCCCAGTGACATGGAAGCCTGAGCCACCTGAAGCTTAGGGCTTCCTTCCAGCCAACCTAAACCCACTCTTGGTGCTTCATGCCTATCTTACAACTGTGGGGTACTGTGCTGCTTGACACTAGTGTGTTTGGTAGTGCCAAGATAATAACAGGCAGTGCTGGCCTCATGGTCCCTCAATGTGCTGTGTTCAGATGCTCTGTGTCTCTCAGGGTCTGCTACCACGCCAGGAGGTGCTTTTTAAACAGTAATTGGTCTTTGCTATATATAGTATGGTCTTATTCCGGAAGCTAGAGCATGAAGGTTTATTAGAGGCTTCACAGGATATCTTTTTCCACCCCAGGAACCTCAAGAATCAAAGAGCTGGCTGCGCCATGTGGCCCAAGTAGCACAAATGACTTCACAGCAACCTGGACCTGCTGCAGAACCTTTTCTTCTTTAGGCAGCACCCAACACTGGTAACTTATGTATAATTCAATAAATCTTTGGAGAAATATTCCCAGGAACAAAAGAAGCTGTCTCCAACTTCAAAAGGGCCTACACAATGCTGTAACTCTTTCTAAATGGTTGAGATACAAGTTGCAACCCCTTGTGGTTGTGGTGGTTTAAAAAAATATATCCACAGAATTTTTAGTACTTTTCTCCTCAAAAATGAAACTTAATTCCAGCAACTGTAGGGAGAAGAAAGCCAAATCCTGCATCATAAGGATACTCAGGAAGCTCTCAGAGAGGTCCATGTGATAAAGAATTGATGCACCAGGCAATAGCCAGCAACTGTGCCTGTGAGTAAATCCTACTCTGATTGGCCTCAAGATGACATAAGCCCCAGCTAATTGCTTGAGTATAACGTCAAAGGAAAACCTGAAATTGAACAGTGAGCCACTTTCAGATCACCAACTCACAGAGTTGAGATATTTATTGTTTTATGCTACCAAGTAATCTGTTCACAGAAATAAATAACTAATACGGAAAAAAATGTCTTGGCAGGCAAGAACAAGGGATCCTTAAAACATTATCAAAGCGGCCTCGTATATGGTTTATTTCCCGTGGCCAAGACAGCACAAGTCTTACCAAAACATGCCAAGTACTTGTTACATTCTAATTTACATGCTGTATTCTGTGAACTTTCTCATGGTCCAGGTCCTGAGACTCTATTGTTAGACAGAGCAAGGGAATTAACGTAGACTTGTGATTCTATGAGTATAGATTATTTCTGATTCTCCTTGTTGATGAGTAAGAAAAAGAATAAAACTTCCAGATCAATAGTTGCACATTACATGCAGACTGTGTTACTCCAGCAAAGCTACAGCATTAGCATACGAGCTGCAATTGATACTGATAATTTACTGTCACCTGAGCTAGTCTAGCTAGTAGTATTAACTAGCTCATATTTTGCTGTGTTTTCAGATGAGAAAATGGCAAACAATTAATTAAACATTTGTGGTGAAACATTAAAAAATATCGGACTAGTATCTTAACCGAGTAGGTAAATGATATAAAACATACAAAATAAAAGCAAAGGTAACATCACTGGGGTTAATTTCTTGATTTTATCTGTTTTAGTGATTACCAATATATCATGAGTTGTATTTTGTAGACTATAAAAGCAAAATTTAATGGCTTAAAATGTGTTTCAAAATCTATGCTAGAGTATTAAGTCATTTTGTGGGGGCTTTTTGACAATTAATTTATCCTACTGGAAAAAAATTATGTTCTTTACATCCTTTGGGAGAATCTTACAATTTTAGTCTGAGAGTTTATTCTATACTCTGTGCATTTCAGTGGTTAATATAGCTAGTAGGACAAGCAAGAGATCACTTAAATCAATGTTATTTTAAAGATAATGTTTGACGGCAGAAAAAAAAAACATACATTGCCATCAGACTACAAGGGGCAAAAGTACAGCACACACAAAGACTGTTATTTAAATTCTAGAGGATATTGATTAAAGAAGTAATGAAAACATTGGTCCTGATAAGAACTTATGAGGACAATAAACACAGGTACTCCTACAAACATTAACTAGTAATCTGTATCAGAAGACATATCAGGTTTAGAGTTAATGTCTTTATCTTCTACATTAAGAGAGATGCATTAAGTTTTGTACCAAAGCAAGAGGGACTGGTTAATAGGAAGACAATATGAATATCTGGTTTCTTGTTGCTATACTGTTGTCTCTGCTTCTTAATCAGGCAAGCTAAAAAGGACAGAAGCAATCACAGGCTAAGGCAGGTCATGCTTAGAATTTCCTTGTCAAACATTTCCTACCCAGTCCTCTACTGGGTAGTTTTTGGTCATTACCATGATAATGGTCACTACCGTTGTCAATTGGTGTGGGACAAAATCTTTCTTGGACATAATTCTTAAACGACTTTATACATGCACACATGTAAATGTATCTTTTGATAGATTTGGTGTGTATATACCTATGAAGCTATTACCATATTGAGGATAATGAACATCATCATATCCATCATCCTCAAATGTCTGCCATTTGGTAATCTTTCTCTTGTCTCTCTTTGGCCCAGTCTCATTTCCAGGCAACTTTGTCACTTTAGATAAGTTTGTGTTTTCTAAATTTTATGTAGAGAGTACAATATGCACTCTCTTTTTCGTCTAGCTTTTTAAATTAAATGATTATTTTTAGATTAGTGCTGTGGTTGCTAGTTCAATAAATCAGTTCTTTTTGCTGAGCAGTATTTCATCATATGAATATACAGTAGTTTATTTATCTATTTATATATTGACAGGCATTTGAGTTATTTCCAGTTTGGGGTAATTATCAATTTACCAGCTATGAGCTTTTGTTTCAGGTCTTTTATGGCTGTACATTTAACTTCTCTTGGGTAAGTAACTAGAGCAGAATGCTCTGGTTATATGGTAGGTGCATGTTTAACATTTTAAGATGTCACTTTTTATTCCTCAAAGCAATTGTACCACTTCAATTTCCCCCCCTCCACCTTCTTGCCAACATTTTCTATGGTGACTCTAACAACACTTTTGAAGAGAAAAAAATTCATAATTTTAATGAAGTTAAATTTGTATTTCTTTTACACATTCTGCTTTTGGTATTGTATCTAAGAAATCTTTGCCTAACCCAAGGTCACAAATATTTTATTATTACTTCCAAAGTTTTATATTTTTAAGTTTTATATTTGAGTCTGTGACCCATTTTGTTATTTTTTTGTAATGTTGCTATATATATGTGTACAGTGTGTGCATACATATGCATAAAAGTTATTGGGTACATATATCAAAGTTTTATTATTTATTTTATACTATATTTATATTATATATAACATATATTATATATAACATATTCTCCATTCTCCACAGATTTGTCTTTGAAACTTTGTCAAATATTAATTGAATACATTTGTTTTTTTTTTTAATTTTTATTTATTTGTGATAGTCACAGAGAGAGAGAGAGAGAGAGGCAGAGACACAGGCAGAGGGAGAAGCAGGCTCCATGCACCGGGAGCCCGACGTGGGATTCGATCCCGGGTCTCCAGGATCACGCCCTGGCCAAAGGCAGGCGCTAAACCGCTGCGCCACCCAGGGATCCCAATTGAATACATTTGTGTATAACTACTTCTATACTATTCAGTTCTATTGACCCGTTTATCAGTTTTGCTGTTATATCACCCTTTCTTGATTACTGTGTCTGTAAAGTAAGTTTTGATGTTAAATGTTGTTTTCTTCATCCTAAAGGTTATCTTGTTTTCCTATTAGTCTGTTACTATGGTGGGGTTTAGTAATTCATTGTATTAATTTATTGTCAGCATTGCTTATTATATTTTACCTTTTTAAATATTAGATTTGATTTATCAAAATTTTGTTAAGAATCTTTGTATCCATGTTCATCAAAGATATTAATCTGTATCTTTCTATTCTTGTCATGTTTTCATTTGTATTTTCTTTTTTTTTTTTTTTAATTTTTATTTATTTATGATAGTCACAGAGAGAGAGAGAGAGAGAGAGAGAGAGAGGCAGAGACACAGGCAGAGGGAGAAGCAGGCACCATGCACCGGGAGCCCGACGTGGGATTCAATCCCGGGTCTCCAGGATCGCGCCCTGGGCCAAAGGCAGGCGCTAAACCGCTGCGCCACCCAGGGATCCCTCATTTGTATTTTCTATGAAAGTATTGGTGATCTCATGAAATCGTTTTCCTCTTGCTTAATTGTCTATAAGAGATTGTTTAGAAATGGATTATTTCTTCCTTCTATAACCACAGAATTCCTCAGAAAAGTCACCTGGGCCTGTAGGTTTATTTATGGGAAGCTATAAACCACAGATTTAATTTCCTTAATTAGAGTAGAGCTATTCAGATTATCTATTTCTTTTGAATGAATATTGCAGATTGTATCTTTAAAGGAATCTGTCATCTAAATTTCCAATATACTAGCATGAAACTATTTATAATAGTTTCTCATTATTCATTTAAGATCTCTAATATCTGTAGTGATGTCAACTTTAGCATTTATATAATTGATAATTTGTCTTTTCTTTTTCCTATCCAATCAAGCTCTTTGTTTTCTTTTTCTTTTTTTCTTTTTTTATAAGGTGGAGGCTGAGGTCATTGATTTAAAAATCTTTCTTTCTGTTCCTCAGACTAAATAATCTTACTTGATATATCTTCATGCTTGCTGATTCCTTCTTTGCCTACTAAAAACTGGTGTTGACTTCATCTAGCAAATTGTTTTATTTCAATTATAGAACTTTTCAACTCCAGCGTGTTTCGTTGGATTATTGAAAATAAATACTACTTTCTTACTAACATTCTTCATTTGTTAAGACACACTTCTCATACTTTCTGTAGTTGTTTAGACATGGATATTTTCACTCTCTGGTTGTATTTTAAATAGCTGACTTAGGGCAGCCCCAGTGGCGCAGCGGTTTAGCGCCGCCCGCAGCCCAGGGTGTGATCCTGGAGACCCCGGGATCGAGTCCCACATCGGGCTCCCTGCATGGAGCCTGCTTCTCCCTCTGCCTGTGTTTCTGTCTCTCTCTCTAGCTGTGTCTCTATGAATAAATAAATAAAATATTTAAAAAAAAATTAAATAGCTGACTTAAATCTTTGTCCAGTAAGTCCAATATTTGGTGTTACTCAGCGACAGTTACAATTTTTGTTTTTTGTTTTGAAAACTAGATATTTTAAATAACATAATGTAACAAATCTGAATATTAGGTTCTTCCTTCTCCCCTGGTTTGTTTTTGTTGATGACTATTGTAGTATTTGCTTGTTAAATGACTTTCCTTAACTTATTCTGTAAAAGTCTATATTCTTCAACATATGGAGACAATCAAGTCTTGAATAATTTAACTTAGCATTTAGCTAATGATTAGACAGAGATTCTTTTTAATTGTTGGAACCATTAGGTCTTTCAGTATTTCCCCAAGGGCTCTATGTGTATGTTGGGTCATGCCTCCAACACACAGCCAGACATCTTATAGCTTTGCCTTAGCCTTTACTTCCTGCTTGCACAAAACCTCAAAGTCAGAGATGTAAGCTTAGGGTCTTCTCAAGTCTTTTTTGAGCATGTGTATAAGCTTGAGATGCACATAACTCTATGCATGTGTGAGGCCTTCTAAATTTTCAAATATTTGTCAGAGCTTTTCAGAGTCCTTATGGACATCAATGTCACAACTTTTCCTTTTATGTGTTTTGGTTAGTCCATGTTTGCACAGACTTCTCTCCACCACCGTAGGTAACTATGACACTAAAACTTGCCTAAAATTGATATTGATAGAGGCTCCCATGGAAAATATTTTCTTATTGGGCAAATGCTGCATCAAGTCCAGTTCAAACAGCTTTGAAAGTGATTCTTCCTTGGAAACCTAGACAGGTCCAATAATTACAGTTCTTTGGGAATGAATCTTTGAAAGAGCTACAATTCCACTCTTTTCTTTTTTCCCTTTTAGGCGAGCAATGCTGACCAGGAATGCTGGATGTTATTTTTCAATATCTACTATGGAGCTCTCGAATGGACATTGTGACTAGAATAAATTAAAATGTCACAAAATGTATTCTCCATACTGAGACTCAGCAAGTTTTCTTAAATAAATGCTCTTCCATTTGCTGTAAAAATTTGATTAATTTCAACTAAAAGAATAGATTTTGATATTTTAACATTTTTTCTCATTTCTTTTATGGAAAAAATAATTTTCATAGGTCCTTTTCCTACCATTTTCACTGACATCACCCCTTGCTTTGTAATTTTTGTTTGGATATCAGACACTGAATTTTATCTATTGAATGTTTAATATTTTGTACACCTGCAATATACTTTATCTTTGCTCTTAATGCAGTGAAATTTCTTGGAACAAGGTTGGCTTTTTTGAGTATTTTAAGCATTAGATAAATTAGGTCGGAACAATACTTTTTCTAACACTAATCTTTCCTCAGTGTTGAACCAAAACTCTTCCTATGCCCATGAATTATAAAATTTTCTTTTCCACTATTTTGCGGACAGGACTATCCTAGTTTTGTGTGAGCTCCATGTATGGTTCTTTTTTTTGCTCCATCTTAGATATATTTTCCTTATATGCATGTACAATTAGCACTCGACTAAATAATGGGGAGGGGATTTTTGAAGATATACAGAATTTTCTGCCCTATGGACTTTTGGAATTTTGCAATCTCTGGACTCTACTACAAGGATACTGGTGGGTTCTGACTGGGTTCTCCCTTTTTGCATGAGATCCTTTCTGCATGAGATCTATAAACTTTATAAAGCTGCAAGCTAAGGAAATTATAATGCTCTGTTCTCAGGTTTCTTTTTTCAAAGGGATTATGGTTCCTCTTTCCCTGTTGATCAATATTGTTATTGAATTCTATATTTTATTTTGTGTTATTTAATAGTTTTTAAACTGCAGAGTGAATCTAACTTCTGTTATTTCATCTTGACTGGAAACAAAAGTCTGATGCAGTTTTTGAATTTTTTTATCCTTGCCTTTCATTATTGCTGTCTTCTCTGATACTTTCTGTATTTTCTTTCTTAAGATCCAGCCTGTCACTTTGAAGCTTTTAAAAGGAATTTTTATCTGAGGTGATATTCTTCAGTTATGCGGTAGGGGACCTTTGTCAAATATAACTGAGGATGCTTAGGGTTTTATTTTACTTTAAGATACCATTTTTGACTACTTTTATAACAGCTTATTTAGTATCTAGGAACAGTTTTTCATATCTTTGTGCCTTCAAACCCCTGATTTTAGAATCAATTGTATTTTAGACATTATGCAATGAATGCATATTATAGCAAAATTATATTTCTTTAAATTCTGTGTATATACTAGATACCTAGAAATTGTGCTTTTCTCTTTTACTCCCCTGGGTTTGCAGAAGAAGCAGAAATATAGCCAACTCATGTCAAAATTCTGATTTTTATCTTACCATGTACTTCAATACCAGTGATATTATCAAGGGACACACCTACCTTCTTTCAATACAATATTTTCCAAACCACTGCTCTCTGTGTGGTAGAAATCAGGTTTGAATTATTAGAAGACAAAAAGAATGCATATTGGGCAATATTTTGAAGTCTGACAAAATCTCTAAATCAGCCATGAAATTTGGGCTTATAATGGTAGGCTATTATAAGAAAATAAAGGACACAATGAAATCAGTAGAGGCAATGTCACAACTGTTAAATCAAAACTGTTGAATCAAGTAAACTATGTATCATTGGAGAGCACTTGTTTGGATTAAATAATAGTGGTGTCATTTTGTTCTTATTTTGTTTACAATCATCATGATAAAATCATAAGCATTTATTCATAGCAATTCTAATTTATTTATTTTTGATCTCCCTTTTCTTCTAGAAATATTACTCTTATTCAGTGTGATCTTTACTTTTTATTTTTTTAAGGAAATTTGTTTTCATTTTTTTTTATTTGTTTTAAGATTTTATTTATTATGAGACACACACACACACACACAGAGAGAGAGAGAGGCGCAGAGATACAGGCAGAGGGAGAAGTAGGCTCCATGCAGGGAGCCCGACGTGGGACTGGGTCCCGGGTCTCCAGGATCACACCCTGGGATGAAGGCAGCGCTAAACCACTGAGCCACCCGGGCTGCCTTATTCAGTGTGATCTTTAAAACGTATATTCTTCTCTCTAGAGTTTCTGTAAATTATTCACAATAGCATATAGAATGAAAGAAACAATCTTGAAGAAATTTCACTTAATGTGAATACTTTGAAGATATATTTGTTCAAATCTACTGATTTCAATCACTGATTGGTAATTTTGAATTGAATGCTTAATCTTACAAATAAAAGCATTCATACTCTGAATATTTTCTTTCAGAGTGGATTTTATTTTCTTCAATATTAAAAGAAGGGTCTCTATAATGCAACTGAGAAATGTTTGTACAAATCTATCCTTATAGGAATTTCATTTGAGTCTGGAGTGTTTACTATGTATCTTATCTTTGATGAGATGTGATCATCACTCTTATCTCCAACACTACAGTGAGCCTATAGATCTAGTTGCAATAATTTACATGTATATATATATACACACACATATATGTGTGTGTGTGTGTGTGTATATATATATATATATCCTTAATAGTTTCGCTTAAAAGCATCTCTAGCATGCTTATTTCTCCAAATGTCTCCTGCCAAATATGCAACTTATAATTCAACAAATGCACAGAAGCAGAAATTGCATGCAGAATTCTGGTCTAGCATCTCTGTATCTCCCCTTTCTCTAATTTTGTTTTTCACATTATAGTTTTTTTAATAATAAATTTATTTTTTATTGGTGTTCAATTTCCAACATACAGAATAACACCCAGTGCTCATCCCGTCAAGTGCCCCCCTCAGTGCCCGTCACCCATTCACCCCCACCCCCCGCCCTCCTCCCCTTCCACCACCCCTAGTTCGTTTCCCAGAGTTAGGAGTCTTCATGTTCTGTCTCCCTTTTTGATATTTCCCACACATTTCTTCTCCCTTCCCTTATATTCCCTTTCACTATTATTTATATTCCCCAAATGAATGAGACCATATAATATTTGTCCTTCTCCGATTGACTTACTTCACTCAGCATAATACCCTCCAGTTCCATCCACGTTGAAGCAAATGGTGGGTATTTGTCATTTCTAATGGCTGAGTAATATTCCATTGTATACATAGACCACATCTTCTGAATCCATTCATTGTTCGATGGACACCGAGGCCAGTACCACATTGTCTTGATGACCACAGCTTGTAGTACAACCTGAAATCTAGCATTGTGATGCCCCCAGATATGGTTTTCTTTTTTAAAATTCCCCTGGCTATTTGGGTTTTTTTTCTGATTCCACACAAATCTTAAAATAATTTGTTCTAATTCTCTGAAGAAAGTCCATGGTATTTTGATAGGGATTGCATTAAACGTGTACACTGCCCTGGGTAACACTGACATTTTCACAATATTAATTCTGCCAATCCATGAGCATGGAATATTTTTCCATCTCTTTGTGTCCTCCTCAATTTGTTTCAGAAGTGTTCTATAGTTTTTAGGGTATAGATCCTTTACCTCCTTGGTTAGGTTTATTCCTAGGTATCTTATGCTTTCGGGTGCAATTGTAAATGGGATTGACTCCTTAATTTCTCTTTCTTCAGTCTCATTGTTAGTGTATAGAAATGCCACTGACTTCTGGGCATTGATTTTGTATCCTGCCACGCTACCAAATTGCTGTATGAGTTCTAGCAATCTTGGGGTGGAGTCTTATGGGTTTTCTATGTAGAGTATCATGTCATCTGCGAAAAGGGAGAATTTGACTTCTTCTTTGCCAATTTGAATGCCTTTGATTTATTTTTGTTTCCTGATTGCTGAGTCTAGGACTTCCAGTACTATGTTGAATAGCAGTGGTGAGAGTGGACATCCCTGTCTTGTTCCTGATCTTAGGGGAAAGGCTCCCAGTGCTTCCCCATTGAGAATGATATTTGCTGTGGGCTTTTTGTAGATGGCTTTTAAGATGTTGAGGAATGTTCCCTCTATCCCTACACTCTGAAGAGTTTTGATCAGGAATGGAGGCTGTATTTTGTCAAATGCTTTCTCTGCATCTAATGAGAGGATCATATGGTTCTTGGTTTTTCTCTCGCTGATATGATGAATCACATTGATTGTTTTACGAGTGTTGAACTAGCCCTGTGTCCCGGGGATAAATCCTACTTGGTCATGGTAAATAATTTTCTTAATGTACTCTTGGATCTTATTGGCTAGTATCATCTTGAGAATTTTTGCATCCATGTTCATCAGGAATATTGGTCTGTAATTCTCCTTTTTGGTCGGATCTTTGTCTGGTTTTGGAATTAAGGTGATGCTGGCCTCATAGAACGAATTTGGAAGTACTCCATCTCTTTCTATCTTTCCAAACAGCTCTGGTAGAATAGGTATGGTTTCTTCTTTAAACGTTTGATAGAATTCCTCTGGGAAGCCATCTGGCCCTGGACTTTTGTGTTTTGGGAGGTTTTTGATGACCGTCAATTTCCTCCCTGGTTATTGGCCTGTTCAGGTTTTCTATTTCTTCCTGTTCCAGTTTTAGTAGTTTGTGGCTTTCCAAGAATGTGTCCATTTCTTCTAGATTGCCTAATTTATTGGCATATACCTGTTCATAATATGTTTTTTAAATCGTTTGTATTTCCTTGGTGTTGGTAGTGATCTCTCCTTTCTCATTCATGATTTTATTAATTTGAGTCTCCTCTCTCTTCTTTTTAATAAGGCTGGCTAATGGTTTATCTATCGTTTTTTTTTTTTTTAATGATAGTCACAGAGAGAGAGAGAGAGGCAGAGACACAGGCAGAGGGAGGAGCAGGCCCCATGCACCGGGAGCCCAACGTGGGTTTCGATCCCGCGTCTCCAGGATCGCGCGGTGGGCCAAAGACAGGCGCCAAACCGCTGCGCCACCCAGGGATCCCCGGTTTATCTATCTTATTAATTCTTTCAAAGAACCAACTCCTGGTTGTGTTGATCTGTTCCACAGTTCTTCTGGTCTCGATTTCGTTGAGTTCTGCTCGAATCTTTATTAACTCTCTTCTTCTGCTGGGTGTAGGATCTATTTGCTTTTTTTTCTCTAGCTCCTTTATGTGTAAGGTTAGCTTTTCTATTTGAGTTCTTTCCAGTTTTTGAATGGATGCTTGTATTGCCATGTATTTCCCCCTCAGGACCGATTTTGCTGCATCCCAAAGATTTTGAATGGTTGTATCTTCATTCTCATTAGTTTCCATGAAACTTTTTAATTCTTCCTTAATTTCCTGGTTGACCCTTTCATCTTTTAGCAGGATGGTCCTTAACCTCCACGTGTTTGAGGTCCTTCCAAACTTCTTTTGTGATTTAGTTCTGATTTCAAGGCATTTTGGTCTGAGAATATGCCGGGGACGATCCCAATCTTTTGATATCAGTTCAGACCGGATTTGTGACCCAATATGTGGTCTATTCTGGAGAAAGTTCCATGTGCACTTGAGAAGAATGTGTATTCAGTTGAGTTTGGATGTAAAGTTCTATAGATATTTGTGAAATCCATCTGGTCCAGTGTATCATTTAAAGGTTTCCTTTCTTTGGAGATGTCGTGTTTACAAGACCTATCATGTGTAGAAAGTGCTAGATTGAAGTCACCAAGTATAAGTGTATTATTATCTAAGTATGTCTTAACTTTGGTTATTAATTGATTGATATGTTTGGCAGCTCCCACATTCGGGGCATATATATTGAGGTTTGTTAATTCCTCTTGTTAGATAGATGCTTTAAGTATGATATAGTGTCCCTCTTCATCTCTCACTACAGTCTTCGGGGTAAATTTTAGTTTATCTGATATAAGGATGGCTACCCCTGCTTTCTTTTGAGGACCGTTGGAATGGTAAATGGTTCTCCAATCTTTTATTTTCAGGCTGTAGGTGTCCTTCTGTCTAAAATGAGTCTCTTGTAGACAGAAAATAGATGGGTCCTGCTTTTTTATCCAGTCTGACACCCTGTGCCTTTTGATGGGGTCATTAAGCCCGTTCATGTTCAGAGTTACTATTGACAGCTATGAGTTTAGTGTCATCATGATATCTATTCAGTCCTTGTTTTTGTGGATTGTCCCACTGAACTTCTTCTTAAAGGGGAATTTTAAGAGTCCCCCTTAAAATTTCTTGCAGAGATGGCTTGGAGGTCACATATTCTTTCAGTTCCTGCCTGTCTTGGAAGCTCTTTATCTCTCCTTCCATTCTGAATGAGAGCCTTGCTGGATAAAGTATTCTTGGTTGCATGTTCTTCTCATTTAGGACCCTGAATATATCCTGCCAGCCCTTTCTGGTCTGCCAGGTCTCTGTGGAGACGTCTGCTTTTACCCTAATACTCCTCCCCATAAAAGTCAGGGTTTTCTTGTCTCTTGCTGCTTTAAGGCTCTTCTCTTTATCTCTGGAATTTGCAAGCTTAACTATTAAATGTCGAGGTGTTGAACGGTTTTTATTGATTTTAGGGGGTGTTCTCTCTATCTCCTGGATCTGAATGCCTGTTTCCCTTCCCAGATTAGGAAAGTTTTCAGCTATGATTTGTTCAAATACATATTCTGACCCTCTGTCCCTTTCGGCGCCCGCGGGAACCCCAAATAAACGTAGGTTTTTCTTCCTCAGGCTGTCGTTTATTTCCCTTAATCTATCCTCATGATCCTTTGTCTCTTTTTTCCTCAGTTTCCCTCTTTGCCATCAACTTGTCTTATACGTCACTCACTCGTTCTTCCACCTCGTTAACCCTCGTCGTTGGGACTTCTAGTTTGGATTGCATCTTATTCAATTGATTTTTAATTTCTGCCTGATTAGATCTAAATTCTGCAGTCATGAAGTCTCTTGAATCCTTTATGATTTTTTCTAGAGCCACCAGTAGCTGTATAATAGTGCTTCTGAACTGGCTTTCTGACATTGAATTGTAATCCAGATTTTGTAACTCTGTGGAGAGAGGACTGTTTCTGATTCTTTCTTTTGAGGTGAGGTTTTCTTTCTCCTCATTTTGCTCAGTGCAGATTGCTCAAAAACAAGTTGTATTGGGAAAAGGAGGAAAAGAGGATAGAAAAAGGAAAGAAAAGAGAAAAAGAAAAAAGAAAAAAGGCAGAAAAAGGGAAGAAAAAGAGAAAGAAAAAGAAAGAAAGGTAAAAAAAGGTGGGGGAAGCAGACAGAAATCAAAAAGATAAAAAAGAAAAAAGAAAAAAAGAAGAAAAAAACACGGGGGAGTATCTTCTGATTCTATGTACTTTAAGTCCCTTGACTTCCCCTGGAACTTGTCCGTCTAGCTGGTGTTCTAGGGGAGGGGCCTGTTGTGCTGGTTTTCAGGTGTTAGCACTTGGGGGAGCTGCTCTGCCCCGGCCTGGTGCAGGGCTCAGTGGGGGTTGTTTACCCCGTGAGGCCCCAGGAGGAACAGCCCTAGTGGCCGCCGCCAGCTCTGGAGCCCTGGATTCAGCTCAGCAGTAGCTCCAGAGCTCTCTGTCTGCAGGGCCTGGAGGCTCCGGGGCGGGGCCGCTGATCTGCTCAGCTCGGGGCAGGAGCGTCCTCGCTGTCCTGGGCCCTCCGGCCTCTGCCTGTCCCGGGGGAGGCCGGATCCTGGGCTGTGTCCCCGCGCCCTGTGCTCCGGAGCCTGCGCTGTAGGATTCGCGCTCCCGCCCCACAGCCCCCTCCGCGGAGCTGCCCCCGAGCCCCCCGAGCTGCTCCCGCCCCGCAGCCCCCTCCGCGGAGCCGCCCCCGAGCCCCCCGAGCTGCTCCGGGTCCCGCCGTGCGCGCTGCAGCCCTTAGGGAGCTCGGCGCACTCTCCCGGGGCGCAGGTGTCTGTTAGTGTCCCCGGGAGCCCGAGGGCATCCCCGCCCTCCTGGGTCCTGCTCCACCTCCCTGGAGCCCCTTTCCCCCGGGAAGGTCGGTGCAGCTCCTGCTGCTCCGGGACGGGGCTCTCCTGTCCTGGGGACACTCGCCCTGGCCTCAGCCTGGCTCCTCACGGGGCCCCTCCCCGTTGGATGCCTTTTGTTTCTTTATTTCTTTCTTCCCCGTATTCCTACCTTGATAGAAGCGCGAACTCTTCTCACTGTAGCATTCCAGCTGGTCTCTCTTTAAATCTCAGGCCGAATTCGTAGATTTTCAGGATGATTTGAAGGTTATCTCAGTAATTTGGTGGGGACAGGTGACTTGGGGACCCTACTTTTCTGCCATCTTGCCCCTCCCTCTACACATTATAGTTTTATTAACCCGAGTGAAATATTGGATAGCTTAAGGTCCTTACTTCTTGGAACCCCACACTATACATCTGATTAGAAAATACCCTGAGGTGGGCAAAGCAGCTTTTAATATGGGATTTACCTCTGTGTACTACCCTCATAGTCAGTATTTTTGCCTCTCAAGTGGCTGCCTTTGTTGCTTTGTGAGGCCACCAGAGAGTTCCATTTTATTTTATTTATTTTTTTATTTTCGTATATTTTTTATTTGTTTTATTGGAGTTCAACTTGCCAACATATAGCATATCACCCAGTGCTCATCCAGTCAAGTACTCTCCTCAGTGCCCGTCACTCAGTCATCCCAACCTCCCACCCACCTCCCTTTCCACTATCCGTTACTCGTTTCCCAGAGTTAGGACTAACATTATACGGTCTCATTCATTTGGGGAATATAAAAAATAGTGAAAGGGAATAAAGGGGAAAGGAGAGAAAATAAGTGAAAATATCAATGAGGATAAGAGAACATGAGAGTTCTATTTTAAATATTATCCAGCTTTCACACTTATTCTCAGTGAGGAAATTAGTCAGAATGTTACTCCATTATTGCTAGAAGTAAAATAATGCAGAGTAATTTTAATGCAAATTAAATCACATTATTCTACTGTTTAAAACACTAAAAGACTCAGTCTTGCATGAGCTCCTTACAAGGTCTAGCTCATTACTTGTTTGCTTCAAGTTTTATCCCATAGATTTTTTTTAAGATTTTATTTATTTATTCATGAAAGACACAGAGAGAAAGTCGGAGACATAGGCAGAGGGAGAAGCAGGCTCCTCCCAGGGAGCCTGATGTGGGACTCAATCCCGGGACTCCAGGATCACGCCCTGAGCCAAAGGCAGAAGCTCAACCACTAAGCCACCCAGGCATCCCTCTCCCATAGAATTAAAAGCACTCAGTCCTCACAGTTTCCTCTCTTTTATCTATAATCAACCTTGGCCATTTTTTCTTCTCTTTCTCAGTTCCCTATACACTCTACTTTCTACTTTTCTTCTTGACAAAGGTCAGAAATTACAGCTGTCATTTTTTTTTTCTCTGAAACCAATGTGCTTGACAGCACCCTGGCATATGTCTATTGAAACAACAATAATTGTTTGAACAAAGCATTAGAGTGTGATCATGTTCTAATGTGTTAAGGGAGAGTTCTAAAGGACAATCAGGGTGGAGTGGAAGACCTAATGGTGGTAAGTTCATGAGAAATCAGGCTTAAACAGATATTTTATAGAAAACTAAATATTTGGTACTTTATCCTATAGGATATGAGAATCTCTTAAAGTGTTAAAATATGAGTTTGTATATCAGTCAGTATATAAGAAATTTTGACTAAGCTATAAAACTTGCAGATTAGACAAAGTAAGTAATTAGAACTGATAGTGCATGATAAGCCATTGGGGATGGCTTATATATACATATATATCCAACTGGCACTTTATTTTATTTTTTCAAGTTTATTTTCTTTCTTTTATCTTTCTCTCTTTGTTTATTCTGACTGGCTTGATGGCAATACCATTCACTAAGATAAGGACCATGGAAGGAAGATATTTTGTATAAAATGTATCAAGCTTGGAATATGCTAGTTTTTAAATAATTCTGTGACATCAGGTAGGAATGTCAATTGGGCATTTCACAGTATAAGAGATAAAAATTAGTCAGTCATCAGTTTTATAACACTGATTTGTGAGCAGCAGTATTAAGAACATGGACTCTTGAGTTTCCCCACTCTAGTAATCTCACAGATCATGTGTTCCTATGTTTGTGAGTAAACACCAAGTTCTGGGCAAGATGGTGGAGTAGGAGGATCCTAAGCTCAGCTTTTCCCACAGATATAATTAGATAACACACATCAGTGTAAACAACTCAGAAAACAACTCAGAGACTAGCAGAACAAACTGCACAATGTAGAAAGGAAACTGCATGAAAGAGGGTAGGAAGGACAGAGATGTGGTTGAGAGCTAAATAAACCCACACAACTATTTAAGGAGGGAGGGACTCATGGTGGAGGAGAGTGGAAACAAAAAGATCCCCACACTTGGGAACCCATACAAGGAAGACAAATCCCCATGGCATTTGGCTTTGAACACGAGGGGCTGAATTTCATGAATTCTCACAGCCAACAAGACTTTTAAAACCTAGGATTTAAAAATTCAGTAAGCTTGGCTGTAGGATAGTTAGGAGGGTAAAATGAGCCACTCTTAAAGAAACAGCATAACAAACAGCCCCTGGAGGTACTGCATAGAAGCAGCAATTTGGAGAACACCTGGGGGCATACAGGAGGGAGAGTTATATACTAATCTCAGAACATATCCCAGAGAGGCAGGTACTTCTGGCAGACTTCTCCAGCAACAAAGGAGCTGGAAGGTGCCATTTCCATCCCCTCAACCCCCAACATAAACACACGACCACTGGCAGGAACCATCACTGTGCTGTGCTTCCATGGACCCTCCACCTCCAGAGAGACCCACCTGAGTCCCAACATTGAAGGGCTCTTTCTGCAGAAAACTAGCAGCATTCAAAGCTTGCTAACACCAAGCACCATTGCATCAACACCCCCAGCCTGCCACACATATACAAATTCTGGATCTGCCCCCTGCAATATGCTCTTGGCCAGATCCCATCCAGGGTGGTGCCACAGGCCTGGCAACATACAAGTAGCACTTATAGGCACCATTCCAAACTTCTATCTTCTGCCCTGGAGAGAGGGAAAAATAACCACACACCAGTCAGACTGCAACAGTAGACTAGGGGCAGACAGGTGGTTTGATTGCAGGCTTCACTCACCAATGAAAGCTTCACATGGGATAGCACAAAGAACCCTGCAGTTTGGGGCTACTGCATCTCTGACAAATGCATGATCTGAATCAACTCAAGTCTAAGGTACCTTGAGATTGGCCCACTGACACCACAGGGAGCAAAATCTGCCTATAATAGACAAAGAGAGCCATTGTAAATTACTGATTGAAAGAAAAAGCAGTTCAGCCACAATAGCAGGACACCCACATCACACATAGGAGATACTTCTGAATGCTAGGTTCTGATGAACAAGGCACTATAGGACCTCTTCTTCATGAGACCATGACTTTCAAGGGCAGAAGACATAAACTGACTTTCCTAACCCAGGTATAGACACAGAGAGTTAGATAAAATGAGGAGACAAAAGAACATGTCCCAAATGAAAGAACAGGACAAAAATCACAAAAGGCCTAAGTGAACTAGAGATGAGTAATATGCCTATAGACAATTTAAAGTAGTGATCATAAAGATACTCAATGGTCTTATGCAAAGAATGGAGGGCATCAGTGAAACCCTTAACAAAAGATAAAAAAGAACCAATCAGAGATAAAGAACAATAAATGATATTAAAAATACACTAGATAGAATCAATAGTAAACTAGATGAAGCAGAAGAATGTATCAACAACCTGGAGAACAGAGTAATGGAAAGTAATCAACATGAGTTGGTGAGAGGAAAATATATACGCAAAATGAGAATAGACTTAGGGAACTCAGTGACACCATCAAGTGTAATAACATTCACATTATAGGGATCCCATAAAAAGAAGAGAAAGGCAAGGGGGCAGAAAATTTATTTGAGGGATCCCTGGGTGGCGCAGCGGTTTGGCGCCTGCCTTTGGCCCAGGGCGCGATCCTGGAGACCCGGGATCGGATCCCACGTCGGGCTCCCGGTGCATGGAGCCTGCTTCTCCCTCTGCCTGTGTCTCTGCCTCTCTCTCTCTCTCTCTCTCTCTCTGTGACTATCATGAATAAATAAATAAAATCTTTAAAAAAAAAAAAAAAAAAAAAAAAAAGAAAATTTATTTGAGGAAATAAAAACTGTAAACTTCCTTAAGTTGAGGAAAGAAATGTAAATCCAGATACAGGAGGTACAGAAATTCCCCAATGAAATTAACCTAAAGAGGTCCACATCAAGACACATAGTAATTAAACTGGAAAAATGTACTGAAAAGGGGAATTTTAAAAGCAGCAAAAGAAAAGAAAATAGTTACATACAAAGGGAATCTCATAAGGCTGTCACTTGATTTTTCAGCAGAAACTTTGTAGGCCAGAAGAGAGTGGCATAATATATTCAAAGTGCTGAAAATAAAAGGAAAAAAAAAGCTGCAGTCAAGAATACTCTATCCAACAAGTCTTTCTATCATTCAGAGTACAGGGAGAGATAAAGTATTTCCAGACCAAAAAAAAAAAAAAAAAGGCTAAAGGACCAACTAAATCAGATTTACCAAAAATGTTAAAGAGGACTATGAAAAGGAAAGACCTTAAGTGAGAGTAAGGAAAATGGGAAGCACAATAGCCGTAAAAATAACTAAATCTATAAAAAGTCAAGGGACTAAAAAAAAAAATAATAAGACTAAAGGATGTAAACCATGATAATGCCATATACCTAAAACATGGGGTGAAGAGGAGTAAATAATGTGCTCCAACTTAAATGATGATCAACTTAATATAGACTTCTATAGGCAGAAGATGTTATACAAACTAAATGGTAACAATTCATCAAAACCCAATAATAGAAATAAATCCAAGCTGAAGAAACCCAACTAATCATGAGAAAAGAGAGCATGAGAAGAAAGGAACAGAGAACAACCATAAAACAATGCCATAAAAAATGGCAAAAAATCTATTAATAATTACTTGCAATATAAATGAACTAAATGTTCCAATCAAAAGACATAGGATGACAAAATGAATAAAAAAACAAGACTCATCCATATGCTGCCTACAAGAGAGCCATTTCAGTTGTAAAGACATATGCAGATTGAAAGTGAAGGGGTGGTGAAGCATTTATCATGAAAATGGCTGTGAAAAGGTACCCAAGGTAGCAATATTTAAATTATACAAAGTAGACTTTAAAACATAGATGTTGGCCAAAGACAAAGAAGGGTGCTCTATGACAATACAGGGGATAATCCAACAAGAAGATACAACATTTGTAAATATTTAATACATCCAACATGGGAGAACTTAAATACTTAAAGCAGTTAACGACAAACATGAAGGAAGCAATTGATAGTGTATAATAATAGTTGGAAACATTAACACTTCACTTACATGAATGGATAGATTTCCAAAGAGAAAATTAGCAAGTAAACAGTGGCTTTGAATGACACAATAAAACTAATGGATTTCACATATATATTGAGGACATCCCACCCTAAAACACTACAATACACATTCTTCTCAAGTGCACCCAGAACATTCTCCAGAATTGAATTAGCCTACAAAACAATGCTCAACAAATTCAAAAAGATTGAAGTCATGCTAGACAGTTTTTCTGACCACAATGGTATGAAACTAGAAGTCAACCACAAGAAAAAATCTGGAAAGGCCACAGGCACATGAAGGGTAAATAATATGCTCCTAAGTAATGGATAGGTCAACCAAGAAATTAAAGAGGAAATAAAAAATTACAGGAAAACAAATAAAAATGAGAACAATGGTCTGGAGCCTTTGGGATGCAACAAAAGCACTTCTAAGAAGGAAGTTTGTAGCAATATACATCTACCCCAAGAAGCAAGAAAAATCTCAAATAAACAACCTAGCCCTATGTCTACAAGAAAAAGAAAAAACAAACAAACAAACAAACAAAACCCAAAGCCAGTAGAAAGAATAAAATAATAAAGATTAGGGCAGAAATAAACAAAATAGAAACTAAAAAATGAAACAAAATAACAACAACAACAACAAAAAAAACAGATCAATGAAACTAGAAACCTTTTCTTTGAAAAGATCAACAAAATTGATAAACCTAAAGGTTTATTAGCCAGGTTCATTAAAACAATAAAAATAAAAAGAGAGAGGATGCAAATAAACAAGATGAGAAACAAAAGAGGAGAAATAACAACTGCCAGCACAGAAATACAAATGATTGTAAGAGAGTATTATGAAAAATTATAGGCCAACAAATTGAACAATCTAGAAAAAAAATGAATAAATGTCTAGAAACATATAACCTCCTAAAACTTAATCAGAAAGAAGTAGAAAATTTGAACAACCAATGAAATTTAATCGGTGATTAAAAACTCCCAAGAAGCAAAAATCCAGGATCAGATGATTTTGTAGGGACATTCTACCAAATACGTAGGGAGGAGTTAATACCTATTTTTCTCAAACTTTTCCAAAAAATAGAAAAGGAAGGAAAATCCAAATTCCTTCCATAGTTGAACATTACCCTGATTCCAAAACTAGATAAAAAACACTCCCACTCACCCACCCCCATACACCAAAAAAAGAGAGAGCACTGCAGGGCAGTATCTCTGATAAACATAGATGCAAAACTCCTCAATAAATTATTACCAAACAGAATCCAATAATAAATTAAAAAGATAATTCACCATAATCAAGTGTGATGTATTTCTGGGATGCAAGTGTGGCTATTTGCTAATCAGTTATCATATCAATAGGAGAAAGGGTAAAAACCATATGATCATTTTAACAAATGCAGAAAAAGTGTTTGACAAAGTACAACATCCATTAATGATAAAACCCTCAATAAGTAGGCTTAGAGGAAACATACCTCAACATAATAAAGCCCATATATGAAAAACACACAGGTAACATCACACTCAATGGTGAAACACTGAGAGTTTTTCCCCTAAGATTTGGAACAAGATAAGTATGTCCACTCTCACCAGTTTTATTCAACATAGTATTGGAAGTCCTAGCCCTAACAATCAGACAAGAAAAAGGAATAAAAGACATCCAAATAAGTAAGGAAGAAGTAAAACTTTCACTATTTACAAATGATTTGATACTATATATATAAATATATATATTTATATAAATATATATAAATATATATATTTATATAAACATATATATTATATATGGTACTATATATATTATATATAAATATAATATATATATATATATATATATATATATATATATATATATATATTCTAAAACTCCACCCAAAACTACTAGAGCTGGTATGAATTTAGTAAGGTCACAGGATACAAAATAAATGTACAAAAAAATCCGTTGTATTACTATACACTAAAAATGCAGGAGCAGAAAGAGGAATTAAGAAATCAATTTCATTTACAGTTACACCAAAAATAATAAAATGCCTAAAAATAAAGTCACCAAGGAGGTGAAGACCTGTATTCTGAAAACTACAAAATACTGATGAAAAAAAAATTGAAGAAAACACAAACAAATGGAAACATATTCCATGCTCACAGGTTGGAAGAACAATGTTGTTAAAATGTTAACATTGTATGTTAACTATACTAGCATTAAAACAAATAACTTTTAAAAAATGGACTCTTTAGTCAGACAGTTTGTTTGAAATCTGGTTCCACCATGAATAGCTTCATCGACTTGAGAAATTTATCTGAGCTCTCTATGCCCCACTTTGAGATGAGCAAGATAAAAACTGTTCCAAGTACATTACTCATTAAATACCAACAGCATATGTTTTTTAGTAAATATAATTGTATATGTCAACTAAATATAATGTAATATCCTGAATGAGATCCTGGAAAAGAAAAATGATATTAGAGGAAACCTAATAATGTATTGGGTTTCAAATGATTGACAAGCCATATGTTTCTTAATAAAAATAATTGTATATGTTAAAAATATCTATAATATAGGAAAAGTTGTGTATTTAGGTAACTGAATTTAAGATCTACTTTAAAAATCATCTTTTTCTTCTATTTATTGTTTGTGTACACCTTATACTTATGAATTTAGAGTTTACTTTTTTTAGCATAAACTGAAAAATACCAAGGGATTGGTACTTATTCAGTAAAAGTTACACCTTATATTTATGAATTTAGAGTTTATGTTTTTCAGCATAAACTTAAAAATACCAAAACCATAAAAAATACCAAGGGATTTTCTTTCAA
This sequence comes from Canis aureus, assembly GCF_053574225.1. NCBI lineage: Eukaryota > Metazoa > Chordata > Mammalia > Carnivora > Canidae > Canis > Canis aureus. Next base: position 40,512,897 of record NC_135638.1, on the reverse strand, counting down.
TTTTCATAAATGTGCAAAATGGTTTTATGCTTTTGTTGCAGAAAAAGAATATATAACAGAGAATTACCCACAAATTTAAAACTCCCATTGAAGCTTTATACTGACTTAAAGCAAGTTAATGCAAATACACAAATTAAAAATATATATGGCATATATATATGTGTGTGTGTATATATATACACAGACACACACACACATATATATATATATATATAGCATAAGTGGTAGTTACAGATGTATGATGAACATTTGAAAAAGCAAAGCAATTACAGGCATTTGAGAAGGAAGCTGACAGGGTACATACAAAAAGTATTGTTTGTTGTGCTGAGAGGACAGCTGGAGTTGGAGACCATGGATTTATAGAAAAACAGCATCTGTAGTGCATAAGCAGAGAGCTGACTTATTAAAACTTGAAGATTTTCAGGCTCAAAAAAAAAAAAGATAAAGGAACTAAGTATTTGAGAGTGGCTTGCAAGAGAATGACTAAAATGAGGTACCATCATAAGAATGTCGCTTAGATATAGCATAAATGTGAATGATCAAAATTCTACAGCAATTAGATGTATCAATTTTCACACAATGAAAATAAAACAGTGAAGAAGCTGACAAATGAACTTTAGAACAGAGATTAGTAATTGAAGAGTAAGATTTCTGAGATTCTAGCTGATTTTCTGAATTTGGCCATGGGTTGTTTTGACTAGAATGAATGTTAGTTCATTCGATTTCAGAAGAAGCTTTGAAATTAGAGCATAGGCATAACATAGTTGAATAGAATATATACTTAGAGATAGTTGTCAAATCCTTTAGAGTTTATGGGGAGCCTAATGAGTTTAATAAATTCAGTAATAATTATAATATAAGGGCTTTGGGACGCCTGGGTGGCTCAGCGGTTGAGCATCTGCTTTCGGCTCAGGGCATAATCCCGGAGTCCCAGGATCGAGTCCCACATCAGGCTCCCTGCATGGAGCCTGCTTCTCCCTCTGCCTGTGTCTGTGCCTCTCTCTCTGTGTCTCTCATGAATAAATAAATAAAATCTTTTTAAAAAATAAATAAAGGATAATATATGTCAGTGTTGAATAAAGAAAAGAAATTTAAAATAATAGTACAATCGAGGTATATGGAAATTAAATAAGCATTTTGGAATAAAAGATTATGAGGACTGTTTATGACCACGACAAGTAGTGCCAGCCAGTTTTTAAGTAAGCTATATCCACTTAAAAACTGGAATATGGATGGGGCCATTTTGCAGGCTGGCTCTTAATTGGGTGTATTTTAGATACTCAACCTTTAAATTCCAGGCATTATTTTCCCAATTCCTGCTCTATATAGTATCATTGGTTTCTTTTTAGCATATATTTTATATTCAGATTCACATTTGCCAGAATCAAGACATTAAAATGACTTTAGTAGAAACTTACATATAGATATATGTTATGTTCCTTAACAGTAAGCATGCTTATTTTTCCATGCTGATTCTTAGGGGTTCTACTTTTGTAGCCTTGCTGCTTTCTGATTGAAAAATCAAATTTTAAAATGCTTAAGCCATGTTTCTAGGGCATTTCTATTATGATGGTCTGGTGGTTGATTGCAGTATGCCCATGTTATAACAAGATCTTCCAACTTTCAGTCATTATTCTTTTAATACAATAATGAGTGTATAAAAAGATGGCTTCTAAAGGTAAAGCATGGATCATTTAGAGGATATTTTATTAAATTTAAAGCAAATTATATAATCCCCCAAAATGGTGTGTTGAACTGAGTGTGAAGGATCATTGACATAGCAAGAATGAAAAAAAAAAAAAAAAAAAAAAAGAAAGGTTTCCAAGCTCTGAGGGAGAATCAGTGGTCCCCAATAAAACTGAGGGTCCAGAAGGAACTGCTTCATCATATGTTTTACCAGCTTCTACTCTACGAAAATAGATAGCACATAATGTAACCATGACTGCACGAACAGCTGTGTTCCTATACTGTGTATGACAACCTGGACTTGTAGATCTATTTGCTATCTCCCTGTGTTTAGAATGAGTTGAGATTTTACAGGTAATTTGTTAAAATTTAGAGACCAGAGCTGGTTTTTAAAATTTTCTATTAAGTCCAATGGAGCAGCAAATTTCACAATTTGCATGCATGCTATTGGGTAGCTTCAATATTCCAAAACTGGCAAGAAGTTATTCATACTTACTTGATGTATACTGTAAAACACAAATGTATTATATTTTTATATCATGCAAAGGTAAAACATTAGATATTCAAGTATTCAACCATATAATAGATATTACTAAATGTCTGATGTGTTATGCAATTTGGGTTGCTAGGATAAATGTGTAAATAAGTAGTGTAATTGTTAAAGATATTATGATAGAAGTATGTATGATATATGTTAATGCTACAAAACCAAGACAGGGACAGAGAGACTGTTTTGTAAAAAGAACTAAAGCTGATGCTACTGATTGGAAAGATAGAAATAAAACTATCTCTACTTGCAGATGACATGATGTTGTACATATAAAATCCAAGACTCACTCACACACACCCATGAAATCTATTAGAGCCAAAAAATAAGTTAAGCAAACATGCAGAACAGTTGGTCAAAATACAATCGTATTTTTATATACTAGCAATGAACAATCCAAAATTTAAATAAAGAAGACAATTCTATTTACAATAGCATCAATAATGGTAAAATAATTAAGAATGAATTTTCAAGAAATGGAAAACCTGTGCACCAAAATCCATGAATCATCATTGTGTGTGAGGCAAGGGAAGAAGAAAAGGCAGGAAGAAGGAGACATGAGAATTAAGAACATGACAGGCACTAAGGAGGGCACCTGATGAGATGAACACTGGCTGTTATATGTTGGCAAATTGAATTTAAATAAAATATATTTAGAAAAAGATAAAGAACATATTAATTCTTTGTAGACAAGGGTTAAGTATGTTTATGACTAGAAGGAGCCATTTGTTCAATAGTAATTTCTTATTTCAAAATATGGATATAATTTTATCATTTGATATAAACCGATAAATTAATTGAAATTTAATTTTAATGTTCCCACTTTTGATATATGAACTTGTGTCCATGAGGATATTTTAAGATTCTATTAAATTCTTACCATACTTAAAAAATCAGACATAATGATTATTGGATATCTTAAATATCCAGATTCAGACATGACAAAATCACTATAAAATGAAGATTTGGCACCGCTTTGGATTCTTTGTTTTACTGTTGTTGCTTCAAAATCTAGGATCTCAAACTTGCTTCCTGATTATGACCCAATTAAAAATGGATTCATTTAAAGCTTATAGCAGTATTAATATTTACAAAAAGATTTTAAATGAAATGTCTCAAATATAGGGGTTTTCTTAGTCTCGAGAGATGTTAATATTTTATTAATATGATAATTTATTAATATTATAAAATATTAAACTATGGTACATTCAACTCTATCTTATGGGAAAAGTTATAATATTTTATATATTTTATAAACTATTTTCCCAAAGCCAAGACCCATTTGCAGGAATAATAAATAAATATATATATACATACATAATAAAAAAAACATTTGATGTTCTCTGGGAATAATACTTCCTAAAATGCCATGTTTCTCAGAATTAACAGACGTTTTGCCCTTTAACCTCAGAAACCTAACAACAAGGAAAGCATAATCCAATTAAGTTTTCTAATAAATTTTTCCAACATTTTTTCATATTTCTCTGACTCCTTAAATCAAAGAAATTTTTTAAATTTTGCCATCATAGAACATAAACTAGTATGTTTTGAGCTTAAACATTTTAATCCTTTAAATATTATCAGAATTAGGTAACACAGAAATCCACATAGAGCCAGACAAAACTCTCCTTGTAACACTTTCTCAGTAAAGTAATAACTTACTTTACTTATTTTATGGTCTGAATTTTTATTTTTAACACTTTTTTTAACTTCTCAATTTCCAACTGCATTTCAAATAGGCAGCTGGTCAGATGGGTGAGGTGTTAGTGCATGCGCTGTGTTAGTATTGCAAAAGCCTACCAATGGTTTCTGAGCACTGAGAGCCTTCTGCCATTAGGAAATGCTACAGCCCACCACTGCAAAGCCTCATGGTGACAGCCCTGCTGATTGCCCAGCTATCAGAACTGTTCTGGAGACAAGCTGGGCTGTATCTGCCATTGTCAGTGCATGGAGGATCCTACCACTAAAAAAGCTCTGTATTTGTTCCCAGTTCCTGCCAGTATTTTTAGATTATTACTCCACAGAGAAGCACAGCTACACTGAAAAATGTCATCACCAAATTATTGATTTTATGAGGGATGAATGAACATGAAAACACTTTGGAATAAATGTAGATATAAAACAGCCTAAGGAATATCTTCATTTGGATTCAAAACCTCACAAGCTGGCTTCACCCGTTTGGAGGGCTGTCATATAGGAGAGAAACTGAAGCACAATTGCTCTCGATACAAAGTACAGAGCTCAGGTGCAACTGACTCACAAATAATCTAGTGAAATTGACTATCACATGCAGGTTTAAAAGAAATTAATAAAAAGTTTTAAAAGATGAATATTGGGGCTCAATGAAAGAATGAAATTCAAATAATGAATGTTATTATTGTTATAGCCCACACAAAGCAAGGCATTGTGCTAGTTGTCTCTCAACATTAACTTATTTGATCTTTGCAAACCCCCATGAGCAAAACTTCTCATTCATACTGAGATTAAAGTTATCACTTTAAGTGATACCAAGTGTAAGGGGAACGGTGGATGACAGAGAGTGGGTAGAGGGAAGAAAGAGCACCTACAGGCTCGGGGAAACTGACACAGAGAGGCAAAGCAACTTGCCTCAGGCCACATAGCAGAGGCATTAGAAGGTCTGGATTTGAACCCAGGAAGGCTGATTCCAAAGCTCATACTTAACCACTCTACTATGTTACTTAACTGTGACTTTATACTGAGTGTTCCAAAACAGAACACTTAAATACTTTGTAAACCCAGGTATAGGAAATATTTCCAAATATAGCCCAATTTCTTAAAAGTAAAGAATAAGATTTTTCTTTAGATTGCAGTTTGCAGATGTGACCTGGTGTATACACAGCCCTGGGATGTTCCCTGTGATCATGGCCCTGCTACTGAGTAATTCCTTGTAATCAGGGCCTGCATTACTACCCAGCAGTGCCTTTCTTGCTGAGCTTTGCATTTGCATCCAGGAGTGGCTTCATTAAACCACATGAAATGCAAAACTGAAGAATGCTATGTTCAAGGGTAATGACCAATATTTAGACCTAGAACATTACCTAACAAAATTTCCTTCCATGCAAGGGGAAAGAATTTTTCATATAAAACACCATAATATATATATGGTTTGTAGGAGGTGGATTAAGGTTATGCATCCATTTATCTATACATGCATTATTTCTTTTACTTTCTGAATAAGGGCTCTACATGTATTGTCCCCTTTTCTTGGGATGCTTTTCTCCCACTCTTCATTTCCTTAGTTTTCTACTGGAGGGTATCCTACAGAGACAGTTTCTCCGTCTCTTTCATTCCTTGTCTCAGACATTTTTTTCTTTACTGAATTAATTTTTTTCCCTCACTTTTCAGTTTGCTGTTTTCAACTCTCTCCCCTGCAAAAAAATGTAAGTTCTGCAAACACAGAGTGCAATTCTGGCTTGTTCTTGGTTGTTTCCCTAGCATCTAACATACAATCTGTCACTGTATGTGATGAATGCAGCATAAGAATGAGTTAAAAAACAAAAATTCATTGAATTACTGTTACATGTCGATCCACTAAAATAGAAATTAAATTATGGTTTCTTGTCTATGAAAACTTACAGTCTAAATGAAATTATAACAATGACTGTATAATGTATGTTAGAAACAAAATGGATAATGTGTTATGTTTGCCTGTAGGTATCAAGGAAAGGTACCTCTTTAGCAAAGCTCCACTTACAGGGATCTTGTTTCTTTAACTGAGTAACCTCTGAAACACTTTGCATTGATACAATGTAGAGTAGCCAAAGGGAGAAGCCATTTCTACTTGTTTTGCAGATACCAATGGCTTTTTCTCAGTGCATATACTAGAGATCATTGCAAAGATCTATTTATAGCTAATTAGGTGGACTAGGAGTGGGAATCATAATAACACACATGCCAACAAGCAGAAATAGATGATGGGGACTCTATTTATAAATGTGTATCTAGAACATTTGCAGGCAGAGCAATTGGGGATCCTCTGCAGAGAATATAAGACTGAGGCCATGATGTGACCGCGTTACTGCACACAACAGGGGAAAATAGAGGTTTGACAAACACCTCTAAAAGTTTCTAAAGGTCCTGAATTGGATGAAACAAGAATTACTACCTTATTGCCTATTTTCAATAGGTTATAGCATATAAATGTTGATGCATTATACTAAGTAACTACAGGTGCATGTATCCCTGAGACATTGTGGGCTAGGTTCCAGACCCCTGCAGTAAAGTGAATATTAGAATGAAGTAAGTCAAATAGATTTTCTGGTTTCCTAGTGTAGTCTATTAAGTGTGCAAAATGATGCATTAAAAGTGGATGTGCTTTTTAAAATGTATATATCTTAGTTAAAATAATTTATTGTAAAAAATGGTAACCATCATCTGAACTTTCAGTGAGTCATAATCATTGATCATAGATCATGGTGACAAATATAATAATATCAAAAAAGTATTAAATATTGCAAGAGTTACCAAATGTGACACAGAGAAATGAAGTGAGCAAATGTTATTAGAAAAATGGTGCCACTTGATGAGATGAGCACTGGGTGTTATTCTATATGTTGGCAAATTGAACACCAATAAAAAATAAATTTATAAAAAAAAAAAAGAAAACGCTGCCAATGTTCCTGCTCCATGCAGTGTTCTTACACACCTTCAAAAAAATGCAATCTCTGCAAAGTGCAATCAACCAAGGTATGACTATATATACAGTCATGCAGAAACCACATACTGTGCACTCAGTCATTTTAGAATAATCTAATTTATAAGTCCCCTGTAGTCTCTCCACAGATGGTGCCTGGACAGGTTTATCCCTATCGTGTGGGAAGTGATGTTCTTCCAGAGTCACAGGAACATTGGGGTGGGGAGCAGTTGGGGACAGTTGAGCTGTAAAAAAATCATCTCCTTTCATTGTTTGTGAAGGTGCTTCTCAGGAAAGTGAGACATACGGAAGAACAGAATGCGTTCCAGCCTTTGCTAGCCACGTGTGGTGCATTTACTCCTTATAGCAAAAGGACAAACTCTGTTATTGATTAAGGACCTTACTTCTATGATTTTTTAATGTCTTTCATACAAATATTTACATTAGAAAGAATATAAAGTTATAGGAACACTAAATGCTATTTCCAGAACATTAAGAATAAACTAAGGGGAGCTGAGCTGCAGGGTTTGTTTTTGTTTTTGTTTTTGTTTTGAGTAGATACATAGAAATTTTCAAGACAAGCTAAACACACTCTGGCATTCTGACCTACATCTTTCCAAAGCTTATTATACCTTGCAACTGTCAATTAAACCTTAGAGTGCCATGTGAACTTATAAAAGCTGCTACGAAACCACTTAGGAACTGTTTACTTCCTGACCTAAATAAGCCTGCTTATTCTTTTAATCTTCCTAGAATACTTAGCCAGTCTGCTTGATAACCAAATGGACTATTATAATATCATGATTCAGATTCCAGAGATGCATGTGGAATGTACTCATCTCAAATTGTATACTTATTAACACCTTGTACATCCTAAAATTGTGCTCAGGTTAATTTACATATTTGCTAATTTGGAGTGTATTAAACATACTACAGTAGGATCTAAGTGTTTATAATCTGAGTCAGGAGAAGATTTAAAAAGCCCAAACGAAGTAATTAGAACAATTATGAGCAAACCCTGGTCATTTTGTAAAATACAGGTAGGAGTTCAGTATGAAGGGAGCCTCCTGTGGGTTGAGGCAATGAAAACAAGCTTCTCAGATCTCTTGCCAGGTGCTGACAGATTTTCAAACGTCTTATCCTTTCGGCTTTCACACCATGAGGCGCTGGCCCCAACAAATTTTTCAACCTTATTTCCCTCTGCTCCTCACTTTTCTTCCATAATAAACATATTCTATTGTCCAATAGGTTCATTTCAGTTATCCTCCTGTGAGGTGTTTGGCCATACAATGCTTTTCCTTTATGATGACATTTAATCCCTTCAAGTACTCAACCAAATTAACCGAAAGAAGAAGTTCCATTTTATGGATGAGGAAATCAGGCTCAGACAGATTATTTGCTCTTTCGCAAGCAACATAGCTGGTTAGCGACAAAGAGAACCTGGGACCTGACGTTCTCATTCCTGGCCTACGGCTCCATGTGGTACCTGCATCCTTCTCTCAATCTGTGTGATTATCTTTTCTCTTTACAGCCTAAACAACCCGAGCTCCTCTATGAAGCCGGTTCTGTAACTCCTAATGAGGTTGTAAGAGTGAGTCTGTCTCTACACTTTTTTTTAATTAAAAAGTTTTATTTATTTATTCTTGAGGGATACAGAGAGAAGGCAGAGACACAGGGAGAGGGAGAAGCAGGCTTCATGCCGGGAGCTCATTATAGGACTCGATCCCTGAACTCCGGCATCATGCCCTGAGCCAAAGGTAGACGCTTAACCAATGATCCACCCAGGCAACCCTGTCTCTACACTTTAAAACTTTCTTGTTGAAAGGTCTAGGACGAATCACTCTTCTATTCTGAGATGTAGTTTGTTGTTTATAAAATAGGATAAATAGAGGGGGAAAGTTCAAATAGTCTAGTCATTATTAATAAATAACTTGCTGTCACACTGCATGATAATAGTAGGATTATGGTTATAAAATCCATCCCGCAATTTGCATTTCCAAAGTAGTTCTGAATTATATTCAAGTTTCAAGATCCCAGTCATGGAGATGGATTTTAAAAAATGAGGGGAGGGCAGCCCCGGTGGCAGAGCGGTTTAGCGCCATCTGCAGCCCAGGGCGTGATCCTGGGGTCTCGGGATCGAGTCCCACATCGGGCTCCCTGCCTGGAGCCTGCTTCTCCCTCTGCCTGTGTCTCTGCCTCTCTCTCTGTGTGTGTCTCTCATGATTAAATAAATAAAATCTTAAAAAAAATAAAAAATGAGGGGAAAGATAGAGGGAATAATATGCAAGTAAATAATTAGTGGAAAATTTTGAAAGATAATTTTTTTCTGGCTATGACCACAAACGTTGGTGGATACCCATGGATAACAAACTAAAAGCTTATTTTACTGAACTTTTGATTTTTGTTGTTGTTGTTGTTTGGCTTCAGCTTTCCTTATCTCACTGTTCTCCATACCATATACCCCCATCTCTGAGTAATCACTGCCCCCAAAGCCCCCACAAATTCCCCCTCCTCTGCCTGAATAGACTCTGTTCCCATTTTAGAATGTTTCCATCTCAGCCCAGGAATTTCCAATTTCGATATCTTGCCCAATTTCAAATCCTAGACCATTTTTTTTTTTTTAGTGGAGTTAGCTTTGATCTCCTCTGTGCTCTATAAGTGATCAGCTTATTTCTTGATTAGAATACCCCCCAATGTAAACAACAGAAATGGCAAAATCAAGACCAGAAACTTCATTATACAAATAAAAGGATGACTTAATGAATGCAGCAAGAATTCAGAGAAAGACTAGAAGTGGGAAATCAGAGTCAGGGACACATGGTGTACTGCCTCCATGTGTGGTGTCCACTTTCTATGGCTGATGACTTTGCCCACCACACAGTTGCCAGAGCAGAAGTCAGTCATATGTCCATTAAGGAGAACAGCTCAAGCTGCATCTGGTCTGTTAGTTCTAATTTAATTTCCCAGGGAAAGGACTTTAATTTGGGTTGAGTCTAATTAGTTGTTATGCTGCATATGGGGCATGATGCAAATGTATGTTTCTTACCGACTGAGAAGGCATAGTTATTGTTGGCACAAGGACTGACAAACAAGCTCAAAAGTTTTCCAGTGCAATTCCCCAAAGGAAATCATGTGTTGTCTTTACTCAAGAGACATCACATGGTGGTATTCTTTTCAGAGCTGTGATAGTCTTCTATTTAGAATAAGGTTTTCCTAGTTTCTGGGAGGGAGATACTTGTAGGCAGGATCCTGAGAGTGGTTAACTATAATACAATAAAGGACTTAGATGGTTTAATGCTTATCATTGGCACAATTATTGTAGTGGTAATCACTAATCTTTTATTGCTTCCAGTGTTCTGCCTTTTCCAGAATATCATATAGCTGGAATCACACAGTATGTAGCCTATCCAGATTGGCTTCATTCATGTACTAATATGAATTTAAGGTAACACCATGTTTTTATGGCTTTATAGTTTATTTCTTTTTAGTATTGAGTAATATTCCATTCTATGGGACACTTGGGTGGCTCAGTGGTTGAGCATCTGCCTCCGGCTCAGGGTGTGACTCTGGGGTCCTGGGATCTAGTCCCGCATCGGGCTCCCCATAGGAAGTCTGCTTTTCCCTCTGCCTCTGTCTCTGCCTCTTTCTCTGTCTTTCATAGATAATTACTTTTTAAAAATATCCCATTGTATGAATGTACCATAGTTTATTCATTCTTCTACTGAAGAATGTCTTGGTTGCTTCAAAGTTTAGGCAATTATGAATAAAACTGCTATAAACACCCATGTACAGGTTTTCTTTTTCCATGTACAGGTTTTTATGTGGACATAAGTTTTCTATTCACTTGGTAAATATCAAAAAGCATGCCCCTTGGATCATATGGCGAGAATATGTTTATTTTCATAAGAAATAGGCAAACTGTCTTCAAAAATGACTGTACAGTGTTTTATTCCCACCATCAATGAATTAAAGTTCCTGTTGCTTCACATCCTCACCAGCATTTGGTATTGTTAGTGTTTTGGATTTTGGTCATTCTAACAGGTGTGTAGTGGTATCTCATTGCTTTAATTTGCAATTCCTGGATGACATGATGTGGAGCATCTTTTAATATGCCTATTGGCCATCTGTATATCTTCCTTGGCAAAGTGTCTGTTAGTCTTTGGCTCATTTTAATCAAGTTGTTTGTTTCCTTATTGTTGAATTTTAAGAGTTCTTTGTATGTTTTAGAAAACAGTCCCATGTCAGATGTCTTTCATAAATATTTTCTCCCAATCTGTAACTTGTCTTCTGATTCTCTTGGTATTATTTTTCACAGAGAAGTTTTTAATTTTTATGAAGTCCATCTTATTATTTCTTTCATGAATTATTCCTTTAATATCTTTTTAAAAATGATAGCAATATACTAATGGTTATCTAGGTTTTCTCTTGATTGTCTTCCAGGAGTCATATAGTTTCGTGTTTCACACTTGGGTTTATGATCCATTTTGAGTCAGTTTTTGTTAATTTTTGTTAGATCTGTCTAGATTCATTTTTGTGTGCATGGATGTCCAGTTGTTCCAGCATCATTTTTTGAAAAGACTACCTTTGCTCTATTGTATTTCTTTTATCCTTTGTCAAAGACCAGTTGACTATAGTTATGGATGTCTATTTCTGGACTCTATCCTGTTCTATTGACCTATTTGACTTTTCTTTCAACTGTACCTTGATAAGTAAATTTTAAAATATTTGAATGTGTGAGAGTTTTTCAAAGATATCATTGTTTTTCAAATGATATCAAATATATCTTTGTATCTCTGATACAATCAGAGAAAATAGTTCATCTTGTTTAATTTTGAAGGTAACCTAAGGTAAAGTGCCATTGAAAACTTTAATTTTTTGTATTCTAAAATTTTACCTGAAGTAGAGCATGATTAATACTCTGTCCTCCACATTTTTGAATTATTTCAAAGTGAGATGTTACAGGGGGGCATCTGTCCATACCAATATTTTTTGGATGTAGGATCCTTCACCCTTATGTCTCAGGCTAATCTTCATTTTATTAGCTTATTCCTAAATTATGAAAAGGCCACTAAGCCAGGGACTGAACCATTAAACAGCATCAATTACTTCTAGTCACATAGTAGATGAGGCTAAAATCAGTCTTCTAAAATTATTATTTTATAATAATATATATGATATATATATAACGATATTACAGTATAATTACATAACAGTAATTATATTGTCCTAGGGAATGTAGTGCATCTGGTGTTGAGCACACAGGGAAGTGAGTGAGCACACAGGGAAGACACTGTTACATATTTTATTGTAACACAGGGAAGTGAGTGAGCACACAGGGAAGACACTGTTACATATTTTATTTTATTGTTTGTTTTCAACTTTAAATATAAAGAAATTCAAATTTAAAAGTGAAAGCTGACTAGGTATTTTTATTGGTGACTGAGCAGGAATCTTCCTTAAGAAAGGGCAGCTAAAACTGCTAGGAATGAACTGTTATATCCTCTTCATCATTAATTGAAAAGAATTAGGTTATTAATGCTACTATTCCTAATGGTGTCTATGAGTTATAAAATTTACACCATATTTCACGCTGTTTATAAATGCCTTAAATATATTGTTTCTAATATTTTTATCAGTATTGCAAGAGGCTCTATTAATCTTTATTTTACAGAAAGGAGAGTGGAAGCTTGGAAAGGCTGAATGATTTGACCAATGTCACAAGCAAAGTGTCGGGTAGGAACTGGGAATCAAACCACACACATATATCTCCATTACCTGTGTGTTTCCAAATACTAAATAACTTCAGATTTACACAGTTAATCACATTTTATTTTTTGTGTATGACCCTCTGAGCCCAGAGGGCTTACCTTGTGCTTTCTCATCCAGTCACCGAAGTGTGAATGCTCTGGCCCATTCAATACCCAACCATAAATCAAGCTCCTCCTCCACTAGCCAAATTATATTGAACGTCAGCTTTGTTCAGTTTGGTGTGCCATGACATCCACAGATATTATAAAGGGTCAGAAATTTCAGATTATGTATCCCTGCTACATACAAGTAACCAGAACATCCCGCAAATGGCCATGTCATCTAGCTTAGCTGCAACAAATTTTGATTATCATGATCTAAGTGGCACTGAAAGTGAACACAAAATGTTCTTAATGAATCACCTATAACAGTTTAAGAATAAATGGAGGATTTGACATTCCCTTATTTTTGGAACAGTTTGGGATTAATTACAATGACATAAAATTTCCAAGAGTTTTATAATTCAAACACTAATAGAAACTTCATCACATACTTAGTATTTTTATAGACTTTGTCCTTTAATTATGAGTCATTTTCACAAACTAACAGATATTAATTCTTCACACATAATCAATGATTTCGCTAATCAGCCATGTGCTTTCATTTTCACTGTTAAAAGAATATTTTATGTGGGCAATTTAGTTTTAAAATTTATTCTTTCATTTATTCAGAAGTCTACTAATTTGTACAAGGCTCATAGATTAGACTGTAGAGAACAGACACTCTCAGAATAATTCACTTATAATAACTCCAGACTTCTGTGCTTTGCTTGGCCTATTTTCTATGGAGAATGGAGTCCATGGAGGACATTCTCTTCTCCTATTTATGGCTAATTCTTACACAATTGCTTTTGACTCTAAAACCCCCTGTAGTTTCTATGCCCCTCCAAGTTATACTTTCTCCTTTTCCCATATATTCAACCTCTTATTGCTCCTAGAATTTGCCCATAGACAAGCTATAATATGTGCTCCAATCATCCCATTCTAACACTCACACATCAACATAGGCACTGTTTGTTTTTAGTTCATTGCTGCATGTCTCCATATAACTCCTCAAAAATATGCATTGATTTTAATACATGGATATTATAAAATAATACAAATGCAGATTAGTGTATGATTCCAAGGAAGATATTTTATAAGTCTATGTGACTTTAGATTTAGATTTTAAAAATCTCTAACATTCAGCTACTTATTTGATGAGTTAAAATGCTATTATTTGAAAACACATTTTTACAAGGTTTTTTTTTTTTTTTTTGTATATTGATTATTTGACCTCTTCTGGAGTGGGTCATGTCTAATTTTCTGAGTGGTTTCTCACTCCAGAATAGATATTCTCAAATTAATTATATTTGAATTATTATTCACTATTAAATACCTTGACATGCTATTATGAACCCAAATGCTAAAATATGAATATTTTTCCCCCAGGTACTCTTTAACTAGAATTTATATGTAAATCATCTAGTTATACTATTCCTCCAATTAATTATCACCAAGTACCATTAAGTCTGAGTGTCTACTTGTACTCAAGGTACTGCCCCATTACCGTGACAGTCTCACTATGCCACAAGCCCGAACTTTATGTGTTCCCTTACATCTATTTGGATCCTCAGGCCTGTGGCCTGGTGGGGATCTACAGTACCAGCATTCTCTTGCTTAGGTCCTTAGCACTTGATCTTTGCAAAGTCTTACATAAGCAAACACATATAACTAGTTTCCCCAAGACCCACAGCCTACAGAAAACTATCTCTTTTAGAAAGTCTTTAGTGCACACATTTTCTGGATGTTGTTCATTACCTCTTATTCAGAACTACTTCCTTGCTCTGTCAAGGATCATTTTATGATTGTTTTCTCATACTCTATGTTTGTTCCTTTTCATTTTGTCCAACAAGTATGGCCAAGAGCCTTTACTTTTTCTACAAAATGCAATTACAGACCAGATATTATACTAGGTGCTTAACAAACTTAGTCACCATATCTATGTTACAAAGTGGGTATTTATACTCTCATTTATATAGATAAATTGGGTTATGAAAACTTAAATTATTACATATATGCTTCCAAATATATACATATTCACATGAAAATTATTTTTAATAAATACTATATTTATTACATCAGGATGCTAGTAATTTAAATGAAAAAAATAAATTCATGCTATTAAACATTTCTAAATTAATTATGGAAGTTATATATCATTTATTCCTAGAAAAACAGCTACATTAAATACTACATACTAATAAGCTCTGTTTAAAAAAACTTAATAAAAACATTACATAGATATAAGATTTACATAGCCTTTGTTTTTATCCTCTGTACTTTGCTAAGGATTTGATAAATGTTTAAAAAAATCAATATTACCAGTTAAAAAATTTCAAATGAGACTCCACTTTCTCTCAAATTTTATTTATTTTTTTGACAGTTAACACTTTTTTATTTGTCTGTTTGTTTGTTTTTATTGGAGTTCAATTTGCCAACATATAGCATAGCACCCAGTGCTCATCCGTCAAGTGCCCCCCTCAGTGCCCATCACACAGTCACCCCAACCCACCATCAACCTCCCTTTCCACCACCCCTTGTTCGTTTCCCAGAGTTAAGTGTCTCTCATGTTCTGAAACCCTCACTGATATTTCCCACTCATTTTCTCTCCTTTCCCCTTTATTCCCTTTCACTATTTTTTATATTTCCCAAATGAATGAGACCATATAATGTTTGTCCTAACTCTGGGAACAGTTTGGCTATTGTGGACATTGCTGCTATAAACATTGGGGTACAGGTGTCCCGGCGTTTCACTGCATCTGCATCTTTGTGGTAAATCCCCAACAGTGCAATTGCTGGGTCGTAGGGCAGGTCTATTTTTAACTCTTTGAGGAACCTCCACACAGTTTTCCAGAGTGGCTGCACCAGTTCACATTCCCACCAACCGTGTAAGAGGGTTCCCTTTTCTCCGCATCCTCTCCAACATTTGCTGTTTCCTGTCTTGTTAATGTTCCCCATTCTCACTGGTGTGAGGTGGTATCTCATGGTGGTTTTGATTTGTATTTCCCTGATGGCAAGTGAGGCAGAGCATTTTCTCATGTGCATGTTGGCCATGTCTAGGTCTTCCTCTGTGAGATTTATCTTCATGTCTTTTGCCCATTTCATGATTGGATTGTTTGTTTCTTTGGTGTTGAGTTTAATAAGTTCTTCATAGATCTTGGATACTACCTGATATGCCATGTGCAAATATCTTCTCCCATTCTGTAGGTTGTCTTTTACTTTTGTTGACTGTTTCGTTTGCTGGGCAGAAGCTTTTTATCTTGCTTAAGTCCCAATAATTCATTTTTGCTTTTGTTTCCCTTGCCTTCATAGATGTATCTTGCAAGAAGTTGCTGTGATCAAGTCCAAAAAGGGTTCTGCCTCTGTTCTCTTCTAAGATTTTGATGGATTCTTGTCTCACCTTTAGATTTTTTATCCATTTTGAGCTTATCTATGTGTCTGGTGTAAGAGAATGGTCAAGTTTCATTCTTCTGCACGTGGCTGTCCAATTTCCCCAGCATCATTTATTGAAGAGACTGTCCTTTCTCCAGTGAATAGTCTTTCCTGCTTTGTCAAATATTGGTTGACCATAGAGTTGAGGGCCCATTTGTGGATTCTCTATTCTGTTCCATTGATCTATGTGTCTGTTTTTGTGCCAGTACCACACTGTCTTGATGACCACGGCTTTGTAGTAACCTGAAATCTGGCATTGTGATGCTCCTGGCTCTGGTTTTCTTTTTCAATATTCCCCTGGCTATTCGGGGTCTTTTCTGATTCCACACAAATCTTAAGATGATTTGTTCCAACTCTCTGAAGAAAGTCCATGGTATTTTGATAGGGATTGCATTAAACGTGTACATTGCCCTGGGTAGCATTGACATTTTCACAATATTAATTCTGCCAATCCATGAGCATGGAGTATTTTTCCATCTCTTTGTGTCTTCCTCAATTTCTTTCAGAAGTGTTCTGTAGTTTTAAGGTATAGATCCTTTACCTCTTTGGTTAGGTTATTCCTAGGTATCTTATGCTTTTGGGTGTAGTTGTAAATAGGAATGACTCCTTAATTTCTCTTTCTTCAGTCTCATTATTAGTGTATAGAAATACCACTGATTTCAGGACATTGATTTTGTATCCTGCCACACTGCCAAATTGCTGTATGAGTTCTAGCAATCTTGGGGTGGAGTCTTTTGGGTTTTCTATGTACAGTATCATGTCATCTGCGAAGAGGGGGAGTTTGACTTTTTTTTTTTTTTTTTGCCAATTTGAATGCTTTTTTTTTTCTTTTTGTTGCCTGATTGCTGGGGCTAGGATTTCTAGTACTATGTTGAATATTAGTGGTGAGAGTGGACGTCCCTGTTGTGTTCCTGATCTTAGCGGAAAGGCTCCTAGTGTTTCATCAATATCATCCCCATTGAGAATGATATATGCTGTGGACTTTTCATAGATGGCTTTTAAGATGCTGAGGAATGTTCCCTCTATCCCTACACTCTGAAGAGTTTTGATCAGGAATGGATGCTGTATTTTGTCAAATTCTTTCTCTGCTTCTATTGAGAGGATCATATGGTTCTTGTTTTTTCTCTTGTTGATATGATCTCTCATGTTGATTGCATTACGAGTGTTGAACCAGCCTTGCAAACGGGGATAAATCCCACTTGGTCAGGGTGAATAGTCTTCTTAATGTTCTTTTGGATCCTATTGGCTAGCATCTTGCTGAGAATTTTTACATATGTTTTCATCAAGGATATTGGTCTATAATTCTGCTTTTTGGTGGGGTCTTTGTCTGGTTTTGGAATTAAGGTGATGCTGGCCTCATAGAACTAGTTTGGAAGTAGTCCATCCCTTTCCATCTTTCAGAAGAGCTTTAGGAGAATAGGTATTGTTTCTTCCTTAAACGTTTGATAGAATTCCCCAGGGAAGCCATCTGGCCCTGCACATTTGTGTCTTGAGAGGTTTTTGATGACTGCTTCAATTTCCTCCCTGGTTATTGGCCTGTTAAGGTTTTCTATTTCTTCCTGTTCCAAATTTGGTAGTTTGTGGTTTTCCAGAAATGTGTCCATTTCTTCTAGATTGCCTAATTTATTGGCGTATAGCTGCTCATAACATGTTTTTAAAATCGTTTGTATTTCCTTGGTATTTATTGTGATCACCTTTTTCATTCGTGATTTTATTAGAGTCTTTCTCTTTTGTTTTTAATAAGGCTGGCTAATGGTTTATCTATCTTATTAATTCTTTCAAAGAACCAACTCTCGGTTTTATTGATCTGTTCTACAGTTCTTCTGGTGTCTATTTCATTGAGCTCTGCTCGAATCTTTATTAACACTCTTTTTCTGCTGCGTGTAGGTTTTATTTGCAGAGAAAGAACAGCAGTTCTTTCTCCAGTTCCTTCAGGTGCAAGGTTAGCTTGCGTAATTGAGTTTTTTCCAATTTTTTGAGGGATGCTTGTATTGCGATGTATTTCCCTCTTAGGACTGCTTTTGCTGTATCCCAGATTTTGAACGATTGTATCTTCATTCTCATTAATTTCCATGAATCTTTTTAATTCTTCTTTAGTTTCCTGGTTAACCCTTTCATCTTTTAGCAGGATGGCCTTTAACCTCCACGTGTTTGAATTTCTTCCAAATTTCTTCTTGTGATTGAGTTCAAGTTTCAAAGCATTATGGTCTGAAAATATGCAGGGGGCAATCCCAATCTTTTGGTATCGGTTAAGACCTAATTTGTGACCCAGTATGTGCTCTACTCTCTAGAAAGTTCCATGTGAACTTGAGAAAAATGTGTATTCAGTTGTGTTTGGATGTAAAATTCTGTAAATATCTGTGAAATCATCTGGTCCAGTGTATCATTTAAAGCTCTTATTTCTTTGGAGATGTTGTGCTTAGAAGCCCTGTCATTTGCAGGAAGCACAGGGTTGAAGTCTCCCAGTATAGGTGTATTATTATCTAAGTATGTCTTAACTTTGATTATTAATTGATTGATATACTTGGCAGCTCCCACATTAGGGGCATAAATAGTCATGTTTGTTAGGTCTTCTTGTTGGATAGATCCTTTAAGTATGATATAGTGTCCCTCTTCATCTCTTACTATTGTCTTTGGGATACACTTTATCTGATTTGAGGATGGCTACCCCTGCTTTCTTTCAGGACCATTTGAATGGTAAATGGTTCTCCAACCTTTCATTTTCAGACTGTAGGTGTCCTTAGGTCTAAAATGAGTCTCTTGTAGACAGCAAATAGATGGGTTTTGCTTTTTTATCCAGTCTGAAACCTGTGATTTTTGATGGGATCGTTAAGCCCGTTCACGTTCAGAGTTACTATTGAAAGATATGAATGTAGTGTTATCGTAATACCTATTCAGTCCCTGTTTTTTTTTTAATTTATTTTTTATTGGTGTTCAATTTACTAACATACAGAATAACCCCCAGTGCCCGTCTCCCATTCACTCCCACTCCCCGCCCTCCTCCCCTTCGACCACCCCTAGTTCGTTTCCCAGAGTTAGCAGTCTTTACGTTCTGTCTCCCTTTCTGATATTTCCCACACATTTCTTCTCCCTTCCCTTATATTCCCTTTCACTATTATTTATATTCCCCAAATGAATGAGAACATATAATGTTTGTCCTTCTCCAACTGGCTTACTTCACTCAGCATAATACCCTCCAGTTCCATCCACGTTGAAGCAAATGGTGGGTATTTGTCATTTCTAATGGCTGAGTAATATTCCATTGTATACATAAACCACATCTTCTTTATCCATTCATCTTTCGTTGGACACCGAGGCTCCTTCCACAGTTTGGCTATCGTGGCCATTGCTGCTATAAACATCGGGGTGCAGGTGTCCCGGCGATTCACTGCATCTGTATCTTTGGGGTAAATCCCCAACAGTGCAATTGCTGGGTCATAGGGCAGGTATATTTTTAACTGTTTGAGGAACCTCCACACAGTTTTCCAGAGTGGCTGCACCAGTTCACATTCCCACCAACAGTGTATGAGGGTTCCCTTTTCTCCACATCCTCTCCAACATTTGTAGTTTCCTGCCTTGTTAATTTTCCCCATTCTCACTGGTGTGAGGTGGGATCTCATTGTGGTTTTGATTTGTATTTCCATGATGGCAAGTGATGCAGAGCATTTTCTCATATGCATGTTGGCCATGTCTAGATCTTCCTCTGTGAGATTTCTGTTCATGTCTTTTGCCCATTTCATGATTGGATTGTTTGTTTCTTTGGTGTTGAGTTTAATAAGTTCTTTATAGATCTTGGAAACTAGCCCTTTATCTGATATGTCATTTGCAAATATCTTCTCCCATTCTGTAGGTTGTCTTTGAGTTTTGTTGACTGTATCCTTTGCTGTGCAAAAGCTTCTTATCTTGATGAAGTCCCAATAGTTCATTTTTGCTTTTGTTTCTTTTGCCTTCGTGGATGTATCTTGCAAGAAGTTACTATGGCCGAGTTCAAAAAGGGTGTTGCCTGTGTTCTCCTCTAGGATTTTGATGGAATCTTGTCTCACATTTAGATCTTTCATCCATTTTGAGTTTATCTTTGTGTATGGTGAAAGAGAGTGGTCTAGTTTCACTCTTCTGCATGTGGATGTCCAATTTTCCCAGCACCATTTATTGAAGAGACTGTCTTTCTTCCAATGGATAGTCTTTCCTCCTTTATCGAATATTAGTTGCCCATAAAGTTCAGGGTCCACTTCTGGATTCTCTATTCTGTTCCATTGATCTATGTGTCTGTTTTTGTGCAAGTACCACACTGTCTTGATGACCACAGCTTTGTAGTACAACCTGAAATCTGGCATTGTGATGCTCCCAGATATGGTTTTCTTTTTTAAAATTCCCCTGGCTATTCGGGGTCTTTTCTGATTCCACACAAATCTTAAGATGATTTGTTCTAACTCTCTGAAGAAAGTCCATGGTATTTTGATAGGGATTGCATTAAACGTGTAAATTGCCCTGGGTAACATTGACATTTTCACAATATTAATTCTGCCAATCCATGAGCATGGAATATTTTTCCATCTCTTTGTGTCTTCCTCAATTTCTTTCAGAAGTGTTCAGTCCCTGTTTTTGTGGATTATATCTTTGGACTTCCTCTTTCTTTTACAGAATCCCCCTTAATATTTCCTGCAAAGCTGGTTTGGAGGTCACATATTCTTTCAGTGTCTGCCTGTCTTGGAAGCTCTTTATCTCTCCTTCTATTCTGAATGAGAGCCTTGCTGGATAAACTATTCTTGGCTGCATGTTCTTCTCATTAGGACCCTGAATATATCCTGCCAGCCCTTTCTGGCCTGCCAGGTCTCTGTGGAGAGGTCTTCTGTTAATCTAATACTTCTTCCCATATAAGTGAGGGATCTCTTGTCTCTTGTTGCTTTAAGGATTTTCTCTTTATCTTTGGAATTTGCAAGTTTCACTATTAAATGTCCACGTGGTGAGTGGTTTTTATTGATTTTAGGGGGGGACCTCTCTATGTCCTGGATTTGAATGCATGTTTCCCTTCCCAAGTTAGGGAAGTTCTCAGCTATGATTTGTTCAAATATGCTTTCTGGTCCTCTGTCCCTTTCGGCGCCCTCTGGAACTCCAATTAAACTTAGATTTTTCCTTCTGAGGCTGTCTTTATTTCCCTTATCCTTTCCTCATTGTCTTTTAACTTTTTTTCTCTTTTTTCCTCAGCTTCTATCCTTGCCATCACCTTGTCTTCTGTCACTCACTCTTTCTACTACCTCATTAACCCTCATTGTTAGGACCTCCAATTAGGATTGCATCTCATTTAATTGATTTTTAATTTTGTCCTGATTAAATCTACATTCTGCAGTCATGAAGTCTCTTAAATACTTTATGCTTTTTTCCAGAGCCACCAGTAACTTTATAATTGTGCTTCTGACTTTGCTTTCTGACCTGAAATTGTAATACAAATTCTGTAACTCTGTGAGAGAGAGTTCTATTTCTGATTTCTTCTTTTGTTGTGAGTTCTTCTTTCTAGTCGTTTTGTTTAGTGCAGAGTGGCTAAAAAAGAGTTGTATTGGAAAAAGGAGGAAAAAAAAAGAGAGAGAAAAAAAGAAAAAACAAATAAAAAAAGACAAGGAGGGGTATATATACCCCTGGTTCTATATACTGTAAATCCCTCAACATCCCCTGGAGCTTTCCAGTGCTGCTCAGTCAAAATTGCTCTTCCCCTGTCCTTCCAGCTGGTTCTGGGGGAAGGGCCTTCTATGCTGATTCTCAGGTGTGTGCAACTGGGAGAGCTGCCTGCCCCGGGCCAGGTGCCAGGTTCAGTGGGAGCTGTTTATCCTATGAGGCCCATGTTCCCTGATCGCCCTGCTCCGTCCCAGGAACACCAGGAGGAACAACAATACTGGCAGCAGCCAGCTCTCCAGCCTTGGAGTCAGTTCCCGCAGTAACTACCACAGTCTCCCTGTCCGCACTGGCCTGGATGGTCCCGGGGCAGGGGAGCTGATCTGCACAGCTCGGGGGCGCCCAGTGACAAGATCGTCCTCCGTGTCCTGTGCCCTCCCAGTCTCCGCCTGTCTTGGAGGAGCACACGATCCTGGGCTGTGTCCCCCGCTCCCTGGGATCTGGGGCCTGCGGGGATAGAATCCCGCTCCTGGGGCCCGGCAACCCCCTCTAGTCAGAGCCGCCACCTGAGTTTCTCCCGAGGTCCTGCCGGGCACAGGCTCCAGCCCTCTACAGAGCTCGGCCCACGGTCTGTGGCACCTCTCCCCCAGGGTGCACTTTCTCTGTTAGTGACCCCGGGAACGTGGAAGCTCCACTGCCCTCCCCCTCCTGGGGTCCTGCCCGAGTTCCCTGTGAGCGCCTTTATGTCTGGGAAGAATCTGGTGTGGATTTTCTCTGGGACTGGGCTTTTCTTTCCTGGAGGCTCTACCAATGGCTTTAACCCGGCTTCTCGCGGGGCCCCTGCCCCACTTTATATTTATTTATTTGTTTCTGTCTTCCTACCTTGTTAGAAGTGCAAACTCTTCTCTCTGTAGCATTCCAGCTGTTCTCTCTTTAAATCTCAGGCCAAATTTGTAGGTTTTCAGGATGATTTGAAAATTATCTAGGTAAGTTGGTGGGGACAGGTGACTCTGGGACCCTACTCTTCCATCATCTTGTCCTGTCCCCCCTCTCAAATTTTAAATATAAGTTATAATATCTAATTATGTGACAGTCTAAGAAAGCTGCTAAACTAGTATATTGGAATGTCTTAAATATTAACAAGACTGGATATTAAAATTTGGAAAATTATATATTTGTGAATATCTATATTTGACATATACGATATATAATGTATTTGTAATATAATTTATCTATTTCATGCTTGGGTATGTACTTTAAGAAAATAATACAAAGGAATATTAAATCAGTGCCCAACAAGATGTTGGGTGCTTGGTGTTAGAAAGGAAAATAAATGCAAATGTGTGAGGTAGAGATAGGGTGCTTCAATTATTTGGACTGTTAGGCAGCCATTCAAAAAGAAATAAATAAAGATGAGGGGTGCCTGGATAGTTCAGTCAGTTTAGCGTCTGCCTTCTACTCAGGTTTTGATCTCAGAGCCCCAGGATGGAGCCTCACCTAAGCTCCCTTCTCGGTGGGGAGTCTGCTTCTACCTCTCCCTCTGCCCAGCCTCTGCTCATGCTCTCCCTCTCTCAAATAAATAAATATAAAAAAAAAAAAGATGCAGCTGTCTGGATTCCTAGGAAGGTGGCTCTGAGATGGGGAATAGTGTATGGGGGGAATATCAGGGAATGCCGAGGAGGGGTGGGCAAGGAAGGACAAATGCACTGAAAAAGGAGCTCTGACATAGTTTCAGTGGAGGCCTCAGCCAACTGCACGGCAGTTCTGAGCTTTAAAAGATTCATAGTAGTTACTTGTTAGAGTGAGAGAATGGTGTTTACCCATTCATGCTTGCTGGTCCTTGGATATGGCCACATCAGAATGGCGCTGACCCTGGCTGAAGCACCTCTCCTTAGTTGAAGTTGTTCCTCTCATGGGCAAGTAGTTGAGGGCTTTCTGGTAGAGCAGTCCCAACAACTGTAGGAGAAAGTCCTTCATTCCTGAAGGGAGATCATCACAGTATTCACCAAGGAAGATTATGTGGTAACATAAAGAACAAAATAATAAAATAGCAAGGCAGGGATGCCTGAGTGGCTCAGCAGTTGACCGTCTGCCTTCAGCTCAGGGCGTGATCCTGGATAGAGTCCCACCTCCGGCTCCCTGCTTCTTCCTCTGCCTGTGTCTCTACCTCTCTGTGTGTGTGTCTCATGAATAAATAATTAAAATCTTAAAAAAAATTGGCAAGGCATAAACAAAATGGACACTTCAACTGAAACTTGACTGAGATACATGTTCAGATGCAGAGGCCCTAAAGCAACATGAAGGGATTGGTAGCCTGAGAACTATTTCTTTGTACTATTTTTGTAATTTTACTTTAATGTGACCATGTCCAATCTAAATTTTTCAGACAGACTTTACCAATTTAGTGAGATCGTTTTCTATTCCTGGGTTCTAACAGTTCTTTCATGATTGGGTATTGAAGGTTATCATATGATTTTAAGATTATTGCTTGATTTCTCTCCATGTTCTGTTAATATGGTGAGTTATTACTGACTGATTTTCTTATTTGAAGCCACTTGCTCAGTGGAATAACCCTATTCAATTAGGATATAATTTCATATGCTGTGAATATTAACTTGTTAATTTCATCTGTTTGTGACAGAGGTTGATTAGTAAATTTTTGTCTCTTGTCTTTTTTAGGCATATGTTGACTTCATAAAATGTTTTGGAATATGTTCTTTTTATTGTTATTATCTGTGGAATTTGTATAAGATCAAAGTAATTTCTTAAAATAATATTTGAAAGAATTCACTGCTCAAGCTACCAAGGACTGAAATCTTCTTTGAGTAAAGATTTACAAGAATGATTTAGAATAGGGGTATTCAGATTTTGTATTTCTTCTTCTATTAGTTTGGCAAATTATGGAATGACAAATTCCATATAAATTGTTAAATTATTGACATTTAATTTATCACGATGTTATTTTAGTATGTTTCTAAATGTCTAGTTTTCCAGTGATATCTGCTATTTCAATCCTAATAGCAATGAGTTTTCTTTTCTAATTTTTATTTTTTTCTTATATAAATGAGAGTTTTCTGCCTCTTTTTTGATCAAATTTGCTGGAAATGAATACATTTTATTGATTTTTCTAAATAATCAAATTTTGGATTTTGTTATATTTTCCCTGATCCATATTTGAATATAGTACATAGACTTTGTTCTTATCTTTATTATTATTTTTTTGTACTTTGTGTTAAGTTTGCTGTTCTTTTCTAACTTTTTGATATAAAGACATCTTACTGATTTTCAAATTTCCTTTTTTCCTCAGTGTATGAGATTTAATATTAAACATTTCTGACTATAGTATTGTTTTAGATGCATCCAACAAAGCTTTGATATGTTGTGCTCTTACTATAATTTAGCTTAAAATATTTCTTATTCCTGTGTGTTTTATAGATATTGTAATTTATAAATTATTTAGAAATTTGTTGTTTGAAACTTAAGAGATTTGGGATCTTTATGGTTTTCTCTTTATTATATTAATGTCTAGCTTGATTCCACTCTCACTAGAGAACATACTCTGAATGAAATTAATTCTAGTTAGAGAACATACTCTGAATTAAATTAATCCTTTGAAATTTATTGAAAGTCTTTTTTATGGCTCAGCATATGGTCATTTTTTATATTGTTCAATATGTACTTCAAAAGAATTATAAATTATAAATCCTGTCACTGTTCAATATTGTGTCCTATATGTGTAAATGAGGTCAAGTTTCTTAATTATGTATTCATAGCAATGTTACACAATTTCTTAATGTGTTATTCAATTTCTTAATTGTGTTACTCAGATTGTTTATATCAGTGAGCACTAGTTTTCCCGTCTACTTTGATTTTCTCAATTATTATGAGACATTTTAACATCTTCCACAATGATTATGGACCTTTGCTTTCTCCTTTTAATTCTCTCATTTTTTGCCGTATCTATTTTGAAACTAAATTAGACAGATTTAGAATCATTATATCTATTATTTTGAAGTTATGTTACAGAAATTAAGAATACTTCAGGTTTTTTTAGTAAATTGGAATCCTTATTCTTTAGAAAAGTCCTTATTTATCTTTGGAAAGACCTCTTGCCACAAAGTGTATTTTGTATTGTCACCATAATGACTAAACTACTTTTTAGTGCCTTTATTGTATTTTAATTATTCATTCTCAAACTTTATCTGTTAAAGTACAAATCATATTTGTATCATAGAGTTATATTTTAAATTTTTATGCCATAGTATAGTTTGAATTTCCTGAGAAGATGCTGATACAAGGATTTAGATGTATATATTTTATTTCAGAGATGCTTTTATGAGTCATTGCCAAGTGAATAGGTAAATTAGGGAAGGGCAGAAAATAATAGTGGGTAACTGAGCTTAATCTAAGGGGGGGTTGTCTATAGCAGACAGCAAAGTATGCCACACCTCAGACATACTTCCACACAGTCTAAGAGGTACAGGGATTGGTCTGTTTATTCAACAGATCTGAAAAGGCACTGCTTGAGGACTGCTCCTGGGAGGCACCTCTGTAGAGTGCTATAGCCAAAAAGGATTGCTTCCAGATAAAGATACATAAGGTAAAAGACTGGATACTAGGGACACCTAGGTGGCTTAGCAGTTGAGTCTGCCTTTGGCTCAGGATGTCGTCCTGGAGTTCTGGGATCAAGTCCTACATCAGACTCCTGCATAGAGCCTGCTTCTCCTCCCACTGCCTATGTCTCTGCCTCTCTCTGTGTCTCTCATGTATAAATACATTAAAAATCTTAAAAAAAAAAAAAGACTGGAGACTAGGCCTATTCTCATGAAAACAGTGAAGGCTGTTTGACATGGGAAGATCAACACTATTACCAGCCAAATTAGGTTTGCCAAAATTTGTCTTTAATTGAATTATGTATTTACATGTAGTACATAAATATTTAATGTGTATATTAGATTTAGCCTGTATTTATATTTAGTATATATGATACATAGAGAGCATATATGATTTAATATTTAGAATAAAGAAATGGATATAATACTAGTTAAAAATAGAATACAGACATGGGTCACTAGAGAGACTGCGTAATAATATCCCACCTTGGAACATAAGGTTCTACTGTCAGACAGTCTTGTCAGCATCATAATTTAATGTGTGTGTGTGTGTGTGATCTTGGGCAGGTTATATAGTCTCCCTCCCTAATTACATCCTTGTAAATTGACAGCAGACAGCATATTTGTTAAGTCTTCATGGTTATTTTCACAGGCCTCTTTGCCTGACAAACTGTGAGCTTTCCCCAACTTAACAGCAGACATTTTGGAAAAGGTTGGTATTGAGACATCCTCAGTAAAGGACACTGTCAAAAATGAGAAAAAAGAAGATTAAGATACAAAACCCAGAAATATTAACTTGCAATATCACTCAAAGAGCATTCCAAATGAGAACAGATGAGAAAACAATGCTTTCATCCACTCCCATCATGCTGCTGAGGAAGGTGAAATTATATAAAACTTCAGGTGGAAAATAATATATCCTGTCAGGCTTGCTTAGGTATTGGGCTCTTAAATATCTTCTAAAAATATTTATCTTAGAGCATTTCCTATTGATTTATCCCTTGAAAAAATACTATGCGTAGTAAAAAGAATTTTTGATGCATTATCTTCTGTTATAAATATAACTGCTTTCTTTAGTACCATATGTTTTCCCTTTGCTCTTAATTTTCCAGATATTTTGTATCTGATTTTATCTTTACCATCCTTTCACTCAGTAATTGAATAGTTATGTATATAATAGCATTATTTATATAATTATAATAGCATTGGTTGTAATAATTATGTATGTAATTAGCATTACAAAGTACTCAAAATTGTGCTGTGTGGAAATAGCAGGAAACATGTAGCCTATGACTTACTCTTTGGATACATAAAATATAGGTCAGGTCTCAAGAAGCACAAATCTGAAGAAGATAGAGAGCAATCATCTCACGGAGATTGATAATTTGTTAACCCCTGTATGCTGAGGAGCATCATATATTTCAGAGAGTAAGCATTAGCTTATGTAAGATCGGTGTTTATAACCTAGTCTTAGTGACTAGCTAACTAGTGAGCTCTGGAAAGTTTTTTTTCTACCCTCCTGAATCTTAGTGTCTTTATGTGTAATAGAGGCAGTGTTAATACATGTATGTTATGAGTGGTCTACCAATGAGGAAGGACTTAGTTGAGTATTTGACTGTCCTAGCTGCTCAATAACTAATAGTTATTGATTCCTTGCTGTCCTCATTTCTGGGATTACTTTTTTTGTATGCATGCATGTGCAGGGTTTAAATCATACTTGTGTGTTTATGCCACCTATGTGTACAGGAGAAAAATTGTGCTGAGTGCAGAGTGTAGAGTGTAGAGTGTAGAGTGCCCCTTTCTGAAGTCCATGTCAGTTTTGGCCTTTGCCTTGATTCAATCATGAATGGGTTTTGTTACTATGGAGAAGACAGCTCACATTTATGTGCATGACACTTTTTAGATTTGTGCATTGCACAAACCCATTTATGTAACATGACAGCCACAGAACCGTACTTTGCTGGGTGGCAGTTAGATTTCCCTCAAGAAGCAGAGACACATACATAGTATCTCTTGCACTACACAAGAAAACAGCAAGGAATCCCCATGCTCTTCAGCTATACCTGAAATTTATGCCATAGAAAATAGATATTCCTTAGGCAAAAAAATAAATAAATAAAATAAAATAAAATAAAATAAAATAAAATAAATAAATAACATAGAGTCTAGATTCAAAACAATCTGTTTTCCATTTTGTAAAAGAAAGAATACTCATAGAGGAAAAAGAAATATATTAGTCAGTGTAAAACATTAAATGAAGTATTGGAGCATATTATGAAGAGTACATTTCTATGTAATAAAAATAATGTGAATGACATTCAAAAAGATACAAAAACCCCCTTCTCTTTGATTGAAGGATGATGTAAAGTGATCTTTACAAATAAACATTGGTATGCCAGTCATGCACAATTGTGGACGTTTAATCTTGAAGTTTTATAGTGGCAAATTCAGCCTGTAGTTGTAATTTCCCTGGGCTGGAATCAATGTTTCTTTATCCTATGATAATAATTATGCTGATGATTAATATGAGTAAATGGTAATATGATTAATGATATTCAGTAAATAGTTGCCAAGTTAATGAATTGTTCAAAATAGTTATTCAACTAATAGTTGTGTGTTGCATATTTTGAAAACAATATCTTTTGTCAGAAAACTACCTGTACTTCCTTCAGTGATTTGTTAAATAATTATATAGCACTTATGGTATGTTAGGTAGGATTCGAAGTACTTTACATAGGTTAACTAATTTAATACCCAGAACAACTTTAGGAAATAGTGCTTTTATTAACTTATTGTTAGCAGAAGAAATCTAGGCCAGGAGGTTTAAATTCTTCGTCAAAAGTCTTACCAACTCCAAGTCGGAGAGCTAGGCTCTCATCCAGGCAGAACAGCATGAGTCCATGCTCTTAACACCATGCTCTGCTGCCTCCTGCTAATGCCAGCTAAGAATTAGCTCCCTGTAGATACTGAATGTTGAAATACCATCCCACCTCCTTAAAAAGTACTTTCCTATACATGGGGTCTTAGAAACCAGTCACACAATTACTTTTTAGCAGGTACCTGAGGAT
The DNA here is from genome assembly GCF_053574225.1 of Canis aureus. Lineage (NCBI taxonomy): Eukaryota > Metazoa > Chordata > Mammalia > Carnivora > Canidae > Canis > Canis aureus. The sequence continues at coordinate 40,483,441 of NC_135638.1, read as the reverse complement.
GAGGGAGATTTCACATTTTTCTGCCTGTATTTGGACTATACCAAATATATCTATATCCAGTGTACTGCCAGAGGACAGATTATTTCTCCTGTAGAGCCTTGAGGTGGTGACATGGGGAGTAGAACCACTCTGAAAAAATTGTTTAGGAGTTCAAGCTTCAAGACAGGGTAGGGGAAAAATACTTATTCCCATAGACATCAGGGTGCCAGGAATGGTTTTCCAACTGAACCATCATCAATGGATACCATCATTTTATATGTTCAAAGACAGGCTGCTTTGGCAGTGAACAGTCATCATTGTCTTCATAGACATCTTCAAATGAGGACAAATTATAAACATTCCTAACATTTTAAACTACTAAAATAGCTAAAAAGTAGTTACTTTATCTTCAAGGGGTCTTACCTGGATTATCTAAAGAAGTCATCAATGTCTTTTTCTTTGCTTACCTGATAGAATTTATTTTGTAGCAATTGATGTTATAATCTCTAACTGATATCTCTTTGAAAATACATATTTTTAAAACAGATTATATTCTAATTTCTTCTTTAAAAGTTATTTTTAAATCCTTTATTTCAATTTACTCCTTCAGCATATGTACATAACATTTGTATTTAGGAAAAAGGCACAAATGCCAAGTCTGGTCGTTTGCTTTATAAAAATAGCACTCTTAATGTCTCTATTTCTCTTTCTCTCCTTTTTTGCTTAATTCTTTGCTGAAATTTTCTCCCTGTGATAATAATGTGCTTAACTGCCTTAGAATTCCATGACATCTAAGAAATATATATTTATAGCAGTTTTAATAACAATGATACCTCACATTTAGGTATTTTCTTTGATAGATCAGGTGCTGCAGAAAGTACATTGCATACACTCAATAAAACAACCTTTAAAGATTATTTTTGTAATCCTATTTTCAAAAAAGGAAACTAAACTCAAAGCAACTTGTGTGAGGTTTTGTAGCTTGTAAGTTACAAGCCAAAAGTTCACCTCAGCCTTTCCTTTAATGGACATTTCCACCTCACCTTTTACCATTTTGTAGTGCTTTAACATTCTCAGTTTATTTTATTTCTTACAAAGTCCTTTAGGAGATAAGAAGTACATCGACTAATCAAGAAATTAAAGTTCAGCAAGGTTCAGTGATTTCCACATCTGAAAAATGTTAGAGAAGGATTTTAAAATTGGTATCCTGCCTAGTTCAGAGACGGAACCAGCATGCCACTGAAATGACTATTTGATCACCTGTTATCCCCTTCGCTAAGCAGAAAAATCAATGTGATACTGGCATCCAGTCAACTCCTGAAGACTGCATTATAATTGCCCTTATGTGCCATGTATCCTATCTTTACATCATAATTAGCATCTTCAAAATCCAGTAATTCATTCCTAGGGCACGAATTTTATCTAAAATACCATGAAGAGTGGCATCACGAAGATGATCACATATGTTGTTCCTGACTTCTTTCCCTCTCACAAGAAGAATAACCATCACCTATTCATGAATAAGACACCACTGAGATAATTCTAGCATCAGAGGGTGAGGCTGAAGCAGCGCCTGCATCTCAGAGATTAAGACAGACTGCATTGGAAGGGTGAGAGAAGTGACTACATGCTGACTGCATTGCCCCTCCCCAAGACAGTCCACAACCACACAGTCCACAACCACCCTGAGCCTCTGACTCCTCCAATGGAAGAGAGACCCCCCCCCCCAAAAAAAAGAGAGAGCCCATAGGGGACAACTAGTCCCTCCCCCAGAATTGGGATCAATTTGTAGGACCACTTGATCTGCTCTCACCCCAAATGGATTGCAGGAAAACCAGTGGGGCTCAATCACCAATAGAGAAAGGGTGGAGGCTTGCACCAACCAGCACATGGGTCTTGGCAGGTTGAATTCCCATCTGCAGAGCCCAAGTAGTAATCCTAACCAGTGGTGTAGCTTATCTACAGAACCAAGTTGGGAATACATTCTAACCAGGGAACTTGGTGAGATGCAGATGTTCCTGATCCTCAGACAGGGAAATTGGCTGGTCCTAGAATCCAGTTTGCCCATGCCCAGGCAAGCAGTAGAGTCACAACCCCACTCACTGTGGAGAGTGTCTTCTAGCCCCTTCAGACCACGAGGGATGAAGACAACTCCATCTGGGTGGCTCAGCAGCCCTTGAGCCCAGAGGCAGTGGGCAGAGCTGATCACTCCTAGAGCAAAGCTAGTGCTGGGCGTGGAGGGTTCCCCAGCTATGCACAGGCACAGAGATTAATTCATAGCCAAGGCTGAAGTACTCACCAGCCTCCCAGCTAGAGAGGCTGTTTGGGAAATTGAGAGTAGCTTATAGTGGCCCCTCCCCCTCCTTTTCAAACAAGGGTGCCATCTACTATTAATATAGTACCCCATCCCACCTACTGTGAAAATGTCTTCCAGCCCCACCTAACCAGAAGAGTGAGTGACAACTCCTAGAAGCAGTGCAGCCTAGCAATGTTCAATTCTACAGAAAGGCAGACAAAATCAATAATTTACAAAACAAATACATTGTTCTTGTCTGGCAGGGAAACTTGAGGTTCATGTTGGCTTTAAACAACAAAGAGCTGGAAAGCCTGGGTGGCTCAGCGGTTTAGTGTCGCCTTCAGCCCAGGACATGATCTTGGAGTCCTGGGATCGAGTCCCACGTCAGGCTCCCTGCATGGAACTTGCTTCTCCCTCTGCCTGTGTCTCTGCCTCTCTCTCTCTCTCTCTCTCTCTCTGTCTCTCTCATGAATGAATAAAATCTTAAAACAACAACAACAAAGAGCTTTTCTGATTTTAGAGCTGTTTCCCTTGCTACTCCCAGGAAGGAAATCTAATTCATAACTCACTCATTGCTGAATACAGCCCTCAGCCCAAAGCCAAGGAGCATAACCACATAGCCAATTCACACAGTGGTATTTGAACAGAGAGCACAGCCCTTTGTCTCCCCCATTAGAGAATAAAACTTGCAGCCTCACCTGGTCAGAGAATTAAATACACACACTAGCCTGATTCAGGTAACCAAACAAAGAGCTACATAGGCCATGGGTCCTCTCCTGCTGCCCTGCCAGGGCACAGAAGCTAATTCATATGCCCATATATTACTAATATAGTACCCAGTCTCAACCATTTAGTAAGCCCAGCCAGAGAAATCAGGCAATTACAGAACACATCCTTCAGCCTCACTTGATTAGAGAACAAAGCCAGCCATTCTAGCTAACTGTTCTCATCCAGGGGCGCATCCTCCCTCCCATGCCCATTCTTAGACCCCACCCCAAAATAGACCATACAAGCAAGTCTCACCTGCCCAAGGGCATCACCAGCAGACACATATAGAAACCCAAAGTGAGCTGACTGGTGAAGAATGGTCTCTGCCAAAGCAAATCTACAAAGTCTGGAAGAGAAATGCATTACTCAAATGTGCAGATGCCAACATAAGGAATCAAGGATCATGAACAATCACATAAATAGTGCACACCAAAGGAAACTAATAAAGCTCTAATAATTGACCATAAGAAAGAGAGATCTATGAACTGTCAGACAAAGAATTCAGGATAAGCTCCTTAAGAAAATTTAGTAAGCTACAGAAAAGCACAGATAACTAAGCAAAATTAGGCAAATGAAGCATAAAAAAAGCAATAAGTTTGACAAGGAAATAGCAACTATCCAAACAGAAAATAAAAATCCAGAAATCCTAGAGTTAAAAAAAAAACCAACTGAAATGAATAACACAATAGAGTTTCAAAAGTAGATTTTACCATGCAGAAGAATCAGTGATCTGTAGCAGAAAACATTGGAAATTACCAATCCAGAGGAGTAAAAAGTAAAAAGAAAGAAGAGTGAAGACTGCATATGGTAATTATAAGACATAATACAAAACTGCATTATGTAAATTTCAAAAGGTGTAGAAAAAGAGGAAATGACAGAGTATATTTAAAGCCATAACTGCTGAAAACATCCTAAGCCTGGGGAGGGAAATGGATATCCAGGTCCATGAGATCCAAAAAATCCTAAATAGATTGAATAAATAGAGCTACACTGTCAAAAGTCAAAGACAAAGAAATCATTTTAAGAGCAGTAAGAGAAAAATGAAGTTACATGAAATGGAACCCCCATAAGAATATTGGAAGTTTTCGCAATAGAAACTTTTCAGATTAGGAGAGAATGAAATGACATATTCAAAATATTGGGAAAAAATAGCTGAAAAAATCATACACAGTGAAGATGTCCTTCAGAAATGAAGGAGGGAAATCCTAATCAAACAAAAGTTGAGGGAGTTTATTGGTACCAGAGCATCTTTACAAGAAATGCTAAGAGAAATTCTTTAAATAGAAGTGAAAGAATCCTAATTACCCTTACAAATACTAATTAACATTATAAAATCATAGAAAGGTAATCTTACTGATAATGGTAAATATATAGTCATAGTTAGGTTCTTTAAAATGATAATAGTAGTGCATAATTCACTTAACGATCTAGTGGAAAAGTTAAAAAAATAATATAACCAAAATAATCAAAACTGTATTAATCTATTAGTTACACAATACAAAAAAAATATGTAGGGGTGCCTGGGTGGCTCAGTTGGTTAAGTGTCAGACTCTTGATTTTGGTGCAGGTTGTGATCTCATGGGATCAAACACCACATTGAAGTCCACAAGTATGGAGCCTGCTTGGGATTCTCTCTCTCTCCCTCTCCCTCTGTCCCTCCCCTGGATCCCCTTCCTTCATGCCCACTCTCTCTCAAAAGACAAGAGAGAGAGAGACAGACAGACAGACAGACAGAAAGCAAAAAACAATGTATCTTTATAGATTAGATAAGATTAGATAGATCTTATGACAACCAGAAAACAATGAACAAGATGACAGTAGAAAGTCCTTACCTATCAATAATTATTTTAGATGTAAATGGATTAAATTATCTAATTAAAAGACATAAAATGGCTACATGGATAAAAAAATGACCCGACAATATGCTTCCTATAAAAGACTCACTTTAGCTGTAAAGATATGCTTAGACTGACAGTAAAGAAATGAAAAAAAGAGATTTCAAAAGAAAATAGTAACCAAAGGGGAAAAAATGTAGGGATAATTATACTTAGACAAAATATAGTTTCAACCAAAAATGGTAAAAAGGGACAAAGAAGATTATTATATAATGATAAAGGTGTCAATGCATCTAGAAGACATTAAAAATATTTATGATCCAAAATCAAGGCACCTTGCTGAGATCGTAATTTGCTACCACCACTATGTATAATAATATGGAGGGTCCTCAAAATTAAAAATAGAACTGTCATATGATTCAGCAATTTCACTTCTGAGAATATGTCATAAATTTTAAATCACTAATTCAAAAAGAAATCTGCATCTCCATGTTCATTATTTATAATAGACAAGACACGGAAAGAACAACACAAGTATCAATGCAATGGATGGATAAATGGATAAAGAAGTTGTATCCTATATACAATAAAATATAATTCATCCATAAAAAAAGGAAAATGAGGAAATCCTACCATTTGCACAATATGGGTGGACCTTGAAGCAATTAAACTAAGTGAAAGAAAGTCAGACAGAATAAATTCATAAGAAAAAGATCAGACTTATGATTACCTGAGGTGGAGCATAGGGTATGGGAAATTTGAGGGAGGTAGTCAAAGTACAAACTTCCAGGTATAAGATAAATAAGTACTAGGAATGTAATGTCAACATGATGCCTATTGTTAATACTGATGTATGATATATAAAAACATTGTTAAGAGAGTAAATTCTAAGAGTTTTCATTTTAAGATTTTTACTTTCTTTTTCTTTTTCATTATATCTTTATGAGAATATGGATGTTACTTGAAGCTATTGTGGTAATCATGTCACAACATACATTATGAATGAAACCATTATGATGTACAGCTTAAACTTATACAGTGATGTATGCCAATTTTTCTCAATAAAACTGGGGGGAAGTGCTAAATGGATTTACCAGGAAAAAATGTTATGAACTATGGCAGTTACTTACAGTTAGAAATGAGAATCACAGAGTCTGAGGTACCGAGGTGTCTCAATCAGTTATGTAGCTGCTTTCAGCTCAGGTCATGATCCCTGGGTCCTGGGGTTGACTCCCACATTGGGCTCCCTGCTCAGCAGAAAGCCCGCTTTTCCCTCTCCCTCTGCTGCTCCCCTTGCTTGTGCGCGCTCTCTCTCTCTCTGTGTCAAATAAATAAAATTAAAAAAAAAAAACAAAAAGAATCACAGAGTCCTTTTTCCTTTTTTAATATTTATTTTAAATCATAGCTAAACCAACATCAGCAACCACAACCTTGATCAGTCAGCAGCCATCAACACTGAGGCAAGAAACTCCGCCAGAAAAAAAGATTATGACTTACTAAAAGCTGAGAGGATGGTTAGCATTTTTAGCTTTATTGATTATTTATTAGTAGTATTTTCAAAATAAGGAGTGTACATTGTTTTTAATGCAAAATATTATTAAATCCATTAAAACATAGATCCCATACTAAAACTTAGAATTATGGTTACAGAACACAAAGTAAATAAATGATATTGACCCAAATAGTGTAAAATAATAATTAACTAGGAAAAATACGTACGAGTTGGGAGAAGGGATATGGGAGAACATGTTCTTTCATCATCTAATTATGTCTAGAATTGAAGCATGTAAGGAAAAAATCTAATGACTAAAAGCTTCAATGTTTTTTCTTATCCTTCGAAGGATACTTTAAGAAATAATATCTCTTGTGAAGAAATAACAGTCGGTGTTCAAAATTTTCCTTCTATTAAATTCAAGTGAAATTAAATCTGATTCATTTTATTAAAAGTGCTATGAGGGCAGCCCCGGTGGTGCAGCGGTTTAGCGCTGCCTGCAGCCCGGGGTGTGATCCTGGAGACCCGGGATCCAGTCCCATGTGGGGCTCCCTGCGTGAAGCCTGCTTCTCCCTCTGCCTGTGTCTCTGCCTCTCTCTCTCTCTCTCTCTCTCTCTCTCTCTGAATGAATGAATAAATAAATAAATCTTAAAAAATAAAAAATAGAAGTGCTATGATCCCATTTAAGTAAATGTCATTTATTCTATCTACCTATTTATCTGCCATCAGTCTATTCATTCATCCATCGATTGATACATATGCACAGACTAATGACTCCTTTGGAGGAGGGATGAGAGAGGATTCTTTTCTAACCCTTAACTTGCAAGAGCTTTTATAGGGCCAGTAGGACAGCTCTGATATGTGTTCTCCACAGCTGGGAGACACAGAGGACTGGGTTCTGACAGCTGTATTGGAATTCCAGAGTGTGAGAGAAAGCCTCATAGCTGCTCTGGTGGCAGAGCCAAGGAGGAAGAGAGAGAGGGAGAAAATCTTAAGCAGACTCCATGCATAGTGCAGAGCCCATCTTAGGGGCTTGATCTCACAACCCTGAGATATGACCTCAGCTGAAATCAAGAGTCAGATGCTTAACCACCTGAGCCACCCAGGTGCCCCTAGGGGTACACAGCTTTTTAACACAAAATATTATTGCATACTTAATAGGCCACACTATAGTGTAAACATAACTTTTATGTTATGTTATTTTTGCGAAACAAAAAATTTATTTGACTTACCTTATTGAAATATCCACTTTATTGCAGTGGTCTAGAACTGAACCCACAATGTCTCCAAATATACATAGGGGGAAACACCTTTAACCCGATGAAGGTTATCTATGAAAAACCTAAGCTAACATCATATTTTTAATGGTGAAAGACAGGATGCTTTCCAAGTTCAGGAATAAGACAAAGATCTCCACTCTAATAATTTCTATTCAACACTTTACTGTAGTTTCTCTCCAAAGTATTAGGTAAGAGAAAGAAATAAAAAGAACTTATTTTAGAAAAGAAGTAAATCTATCTCTGTTTGCAGATGGCATGACCTTGCATATAGTGCACACTAAAAAATAATTAAAACTAGGGCACCTAGGTGGTTAAGTTGATTGAGAGCTGACTCTTGATTCTGGCTCAAGTCATGATCTCGTGCTGGGATGAAGCTTGCATCAGGCTCCATGTTCAGCAAGGAGTCCACTTGGGGATTCTCCCTCTCCCTCTGTCCCTCCCTGCACTCATGCTCTTACACACTCTCTCTGCAAAATAAATACATCTTAAAAAAAAAAAAACAATTAAAACTAATAAACAAGTACTGCAAGTTTTCAGGATATAAATCAACATGAATACCCAATTGTTTCTCTGAACACATTTACTAAACAGTCTTAAAATAAAATCTTAGTTACTGAATAATTACATTGGATTAAAAAGAATACAGTACTTACAAATAAATTTAACTAAGCGGATGCAGATCTATACACTGAGAACTACAAAACATTGCTGAATAGCACTAAAAATCAATTTACATGGAAAAAAATTTCATCTTTATGGAATAGAAAGCATAAAATGGTGATACTCTCCAAATTAATGTACTGATTCAGTGCAATACATGTTAAAATTCTAGCTAACTTTTTGCAGAGATTGAGAATTGAGGCTAAAATTCATATGGAATTGCAAGGGATACAAAATAGCCAAATCAATCTTGAATAAAAAGAATAAAATAGGAGAATGTGGAGTCCCCCAATTTCAAATTTTATTATAAAACAAAAGTAATCAAGACTGGTATTGGTACAAGGATAGACATACAATCAATGGAATAAAGTTGAGATTCCATAAATAAAACCATGTGTCTAATTGATTTTTCACAAGGGATTCAAAACCACTCTATGGCGAATGAATAGTCTTTCAGCAATGGTGCTGGGACAAGTAGACATAAACGTGAGTGCATAGTAACTTCACACAATACACAAAAGTATCTGAAATTGGATCGAAGACTAAAACTATAAACTCTCAGGAAAAAAAATAGGACAAAATTTTCCTGATCTCAGATTGTGAAATGATTTTTAAAGATGATAGCAAAAACAGGAACAACAACAAAAATAGATACATTTGATTTCATTGAATTTAAACACTTTTTTACTTCAAAGCGAACTATCAATAAAGTAAAAAAAAAAATGTGAGATGCCACATTTCTCACCACAAAATGTGAGAAAAAGTTTGCAAATCATATATCTGGAAAGGGAGTTGAGTGTAGAATATGTAAATGACCATTACAACTCAATAAGACAACACAGTTTAAATATGGGCAGAGTATCTAAACATACCTTTATCTGGGAAAGATACACAAATGGCCAATAATCACATGAAAAGATCCTTGATTTAATTAATCTTCAGGAAATGCAAATCAAAATCAGATATTACCTCACATGTGCTAGGATAGCTGGAATCAAAAAGTCAGATAATAATAGATATTGGCAAGAGTGTGGGAAAATTGGAACCCTTTTACAGTGAATAAAAATAAGTTCTTTATTTTAATAATAAATTTTTTATTTTTTATCTTTATTTTTAATAAAAAATCTATTTATTTATTTATTTATTTATTTATTTATTTATCTATTTATTTATTTATTTTTACCCTTTACACTGGGGGTAGGATTTTAGAATGATGTATTCTCCTTGGAAAACAATCTGGCAATTTCTCAAATGATTAAACATAGAGTTACTATGTTACCCAGAAATTGTATTCCTAAGTACATACATAAGAAATGAAAGCACATTTTCACATAAAACCTTAAACATGAATGTTTACAGTAGGCTTATTCATAGTAGCCAAAAGGTAGAAACTAGTCAAATATCCATCTACTAAAGAATAGCTGATAAAACAAAACATGATGTGTTCATAAAATGGACTATTATTCAGCTATAAAAAGGAATATAGTACTGATTATTAATGTAATGCTGTATCCCTGACCCCTAATATCATACTAAGTGAAAGAAGCCAGTCACAGAAGTCCAGATATGGTAAGTTTGTTCCGTTCATATGAGATATCCAGAAAAGGCAAATCTATGGAGACATAAAGTAAATTAATGAATGCTTAGAGCCCGAAGGGAAAAGAGGGACTATGTGATGTGCGGAAGATGATAACAAAAGGATCCTGGGCTTCTTTCGAGATGGGGAAAATATTCTACAATTGTTTGTGTTGATGGCTGTAGAAGTCTCTGAATTAGTAAGATCCATTGACTTGTACACTTTAAGTTTTTTTTTTTTAAGATTTTATTTATTTATTCCCGAGAGACACAAAGAGAGAGAGAGAGAGGCAGAGACATAGGCAGAGGGAGAGGCAGGCTCCATGCAGGGAACCTGATGTGGGATTGGATCCCAAGACCCCGGAATCATGACCTGAGCCAAAGGCAGATGCTCAACCCCTGAGCCCCCCAGGCATGCCAACTTGTACATTTTAAATGGGTTGATTGCATGGTATGTAATGCATATTCTGGTAAAACTTACATTTTTAAAAAGCATTTTTATTTGGATATAGTTGACACACTATATTACATTAATTTCAGGAGTACAACATAGTGATTCAACTTCTCTACATGCTGCTTATGATCACCACAAGTGTAGCTACCATATGACACCACACAATGCTATCACAATATCACTGGTTATTCATGCTGTACCTTTCATCCCAATGATTTATTCATTCCATAACTGGAAACTGGTAACCCCAATTCCCTTCATTTATTTTGCCCATCCCCCCCACCCCCTCCTCTGTGACAACTACCAGTTTGTTCTCTGTATTTATAGTTCTGATTCTGCTTACACTTTATTTATTTGTTTAAAACTTAAAATTTTGGGCAGCCCCGGTGGCACAGCGGTTTAGTGCCGCCTGCAGCCTGGGGTGTGATCCTGGAGACCTGGGATCGAGTCCTGCGTTGGGCTCCCTGCATGGAGCCTGCTTCTCCCTCTGCCTGTGTCTCTGCCTCTCTCTCCATGTGTCTCTCATGAATAAATAAATAAAATCTTAAAAAAAAAAAACCTAACAAAATTTTTTAAAAGAATGATTAGGACAGACATTTGGGTAAAGAAGGGAGATTGTCTGAGTAGGTAGCACAAACAAGGTACAGAGGAAAGAGTGTCTGGGGAGACAAGGGAGAAGAAGCAGAGCTCTAAAGGTCTTATGTAGTGTTAATGAGTTCAGATTTTATTCTGAGAGAATATAATAAAATTCAAAAATTTTAAACAAGGGAGTGACTTAACTAGTATGCTGCTACATTACAACTTGGTAGCATGGTGAGGACTGGTTTGGTAGGGGGTAAGACTGGAGGTAGTAACTCCCAATAAGTAACCCAGAAAAGAAGGGATGAGGACCTGAATTTAGGTGATGTGAATGGGGAGGAAAGGATATTTCAGAATAAAATGATCAGGTCTTGATGATATGTTCATGTCAACAACGAGGAACACTGGATAATAGAGAGGACTCTCAGGATTTTCATGTGACAAGCTGAATGGTGAGTCCTTGGCCAACGGTGCCCCAATCCACTTTCTCAAACACCATGTGCGTTCTCCTCTGTGCCTTCCTGGTTGCTACAACTCAAGAGAATTTATCCTTCTAGCTTGTGGTTCATCTGTAAAAGGAATTTTAAGAAGTGGATGCAGTAGCATCTAGGTAACAAGGCATAAAGGAATGTGATAGGCAGGATATTGACTTTGTATCTAAAAGTAAGAAACAATACAGCATATCGGCAAATTGAAATTGTGTCTCAGTGGCAAAGAAATGAGTCAATGATTTTAATTACAAAGGCTTATCAAGAATATGTTTTCAGATACCCATAAAGTAATCAGAAAAGTGCATTTCTTTGTTTATTTTTAAAACCCTTTTGAATCAGTTTGCAGTACTTCAAAAATATAACATTGTTAACAGTAAATTTTAAAATATATTGAACTATCAATGTATAAACTATATTTTCCTATATCATGTCAACTAGTAATTTAGAAAAAAATGTCCAGTTTGATCAATGACATTATTATTACCATTATCCAGAAGAGGAAATTGAAATTTAGGGATATTAAAGAGAATTCAACCAATGAGTGGTAAAGTCAGATCTAAATTTCATATATTCTAGCACCAAACTTCATGTTTACATGCTCTTTAACTGACATTTTAGTGTCTTACCCATCCCACGTATTTTTATTAAAGAAATATTTGTTTTTAAAAATAAGAGTACCGCAGATATAAGGTTGTGTTTATTTTTTAAAGTTATCTAAGAGTTGCTAAAATATAAAGCCTCTTAAATCACTTAAAGCAATTTGAGAACCTTTATAAATGTAATCACGTTGTAGTTACATTTTACTTTCCCTAGGAAAGCCATAATTAGGTCTATTGTTGGCCACATGTGTTTTTCTTTGTCCCCTTTCACTTCTGTAGATAGAAAATTGAGATTTTGTAATGAAAAATGCTTTTGCATGGAAATTTAAGTCTACTCTAGTTTCATACATACTGAGTCATGGAAATCATGCTTTACAGATTGAAGGAGGTGTCAGAGGATTATAGCCACCATGCAGAATCAACATGGGTAGTAGTATAGGCACTTTCTCTTTATCAATAACAATAAGCAGCATTTTGAAGACACAGAATAATTTACTGTTTCTATTAAAAATCTCTTCTAGGGCAGCCCTGGTGGCTCAGTGGTTTAGTATCGCCTTCAGTCCAGGGCATGATCCTGGAGACCCAGGATCAAGTCTCATGTCAGGCTCCCTGCATGGAGCCTGCTTCTCCCCCTGCCTTCTGCCCGTGTCTCTGCCTCTCTCTCTCTCTCTCTCTCTCTCTCTCTGTGTGTGTGTCTCTCATGAATAAATAAATAAAATCTTTTAAAAAATATCTTATGTGGCTCTGTCTCAAGAGTGGGAGTTGGGTTTTCAGACTTGCATCTTGAAAGTCAGTAACTCCAATTTTTGCCAAAACACAAATCATGATGGACAGGTAGCAAAGGTAGGTGGTTTTCCAAGTTATGGATAGTATTGAAAGTAGAAGCAGATAGGCCTATAATCTATTCTATTATGAAATAGCACCTCTTGGCCAATGATAAGTGAATGAGAAACCAGGTGATCTTATCTAGGTTAATAAATGAGATGGCTCTCATGTCTTTACATCCAATGAGTGCCCCTTTCCTAGAAATTATTTTCCTAAGCTTCTAGAAACTCTTTTATTATTGTTGTTGGATTCTGTCTGATATCAGTCTTTCTGCACTATGACCTAATCTTTATTCTACATCCTTTATTTTGTGTAGCACTTGAAGAAGTCTTCCCTCACACCCTCTTTAATCATAGAAGATGACAAAATACTTTTATTAACTATCTAAGTGATCTTGAGAAACACATTTAAAAGCTCAGGTCTCAGTTTCCTCATCTTTAAAATTGAAAAAGGAATTCAGAGACATCAAACAATGTACAGTTGAGGAATAGAATTTTGGACAATTTTCTAGATATTTTACATGTTGATGCATAGCTCTCAGTCTTTGCGATTAAAACATAGACTTCAGTGCATTTATTCTAAAAGAAGATGTACTTCTAAATCTCTGACCTAAAATATAAATACATACATACATACATACATGTATGCATACATACATCTCTGACCTATATCAAATATGGGGGCTTTCTGTTTTGGTTTGTTTTTCCCTAAATATGATAGCAGCTCTCCCTGAGTTCACTGTTACCCCCAATTATTAGAGGTATCAACAGAGCTCCGATTGCAAACTGGTAAAATGGAAAATCTTTCCACCTTTCTTTCTTCTTTCTTCTTAGGCTACATCAATTTAGTGACCCTGAAAACTAGCCAGTATAGAGATTACATTTCAAATAATCCGTTAACATGCAAAAATTGCAAATGCTTACCTGTGGTGCAGTAAGGAAGATGGGAAATAACAATAATAAGATGTGAGTAACTGGTGCCACCAGATGATATGTCAGAAAGAAGGCACAGACATAAGCATTCATTATGCACATATTTCTGATGAGCCTGTGAAACAGTTCACATAATGCGCATCTTTCCCTACAGAGTATACTGGCATCAATCGAAAATAAGCTGATAATTGGATCTTTACCTTTGAAAAAATGTATTTGCACAACTCCCCAAGGTAGCATGGACATAAGCCCAATGCTTGTTTTTCCATCCCAACCACTTCTAACTGTACTCATTTACTAATGAAAGGTAAGAAGCACCTGTGAAAGTTTGGCATGAAAATACAGTCTTGTTACTTTATGAATGCTGAATGTGCCCAGTTTCTTACAGTTGTATTTACCAACTGCAAACTGATCCCCTGGTGGTTTCACATGGGTAAAGCAATTTTTTATCTGAATCCTTTCTGTCCCCAGATAGCAGCATCAATACTCTATTGCTTATTTAGTACCAAATGGGATTTATACAAATCTCTCATCTGTATAGAAATGATTTTAGGGTGTCAGTTTTTCTAATTCTTCATGGTTTTTGTTATCTTAGTTGATGGAAAAATAACTGCCCAACCACACATGCTTTTCTTCAAGTTTGACTTTTTCCAAAGTAACCATGAAGTGTATCATATTTCAATATAGCCTATTCCTAAGTGTAATATTATTATCTTTAAATATTTTAGTTATTTATTCATGAGAGACAAAAAGAGAGAGAGAGAGAGGCAGAGACATAGGCAGAGAGAGAGAAGCAGGCTCCATGTAGGGAGCCTGATGTGGGACTTGATCCCAGGACTCCAGAATCAAGCCCTGGGTCAAAGGCAGACACTCAACTGCTGAGCCACCCACGTGTTCCATTCAGTGTAACATTAAAGTAACATTCTTCTAAATCACCCAGATAGCACCCTCCTTTCAAACCTTACAGATAGTGAATATTATACCAAACCATTCCTTCAGAACAGTGGCTTCTTAATGATGAAAGGTAGAGGAGAACAGAGTACTCTAAGGCCAACAGGGAGGTCTTGGTCAAACTCACTCCAATTGGATATAAATGACATGGTTGGGTAGTGTGAAAAGATAAACTAAGGTATATTAAAATTTTGAGAATTGTTCGAGAAAAAAAATAAATTTAGACCAGGTAATGCCACCAACAGGAGGCAGAGGAAAGATTTATATAAAGAAAGTGAAGAAAGGAATGGAAATCATTTGATGGTTGTAGGTTTAACTGTCATTGGCTTGTGACTGGTTTTGTTGTTTGTTTGCTTTAGTGCTTTGAATTTGTAACCTTGAGCCATTTAAAGGCTTAGATTTTGGTTTGCTTAAGTGGGCCACCAGGGCATTAGAGCAACTTCAGTCTAATGGACTCCTTGTTTAATTAATTTAATAGTAAGAGTATCTCCCAATGTCCCCAAGTGGTTGTAACAAAAGGTGAGATAGACTTCCAAAGACTAAAAGAGGCTTGAAACTTTTTCAAACTGTAAATTTCTGGGGCTTTTGCATTTTTTCCAAGATACATATTATATTTCACTATAAAAAGTTTGGGAGCAAAATAACACATTCTAGCATCCATTCTGTGGTTGAATCCAACCATCATTCTGCCCTTCACTCCTTCTTTTCTCCTTTTTTATCTTTATCATTCTTTTTTCCTCTTGGTTCTCTTTTTTCCCCTCCTTCTTCCCTTACATGTTCTCTACTACTTTCTTCCTCTCCTTTCTTTTTCCTTTCCTCTCTCCCTCTCCTTTTCCTTCCTATCTGATTTCCTACTTTTTCCATTTCACTTGGGATTTGTACCACAGTGTGGATATTTAATAAGAGATGGGGAAATAAAAACAAATAAGACATGCTATCAGATCATGCTTCTCATAGTCCACCAAGGCATTTTTCATGTTTTTTTCTTTCCTACAGGCATCTAGGGAATTGTATTGTATTGTATTGTATTTCATCTTTTTTTTTTTTTTTTTTTTTTTTTATGATAGTCACACACACAGAGAGAGAGGCAGAGACATAGGCAGAGGGAGAAGCAGGCTCCATGCACCGGGAGCCCGATGTGGGATTCGATCTCGGGTCTCCAGGATCGCGCCCTGGGCCAAAGGCAGGCGCCAAACCGCTGCGCCACCAATCGTACTGTATCGTATTGTATTGTGTCATATCACATCGCCTAGCATCGCATCATATTGTATCGCCTCACATCGCATTGTATCATATTGTATTTGCAGAGGTGATATGCAGTAAATTCAAGTGCTAACAGAGGAATTAGGGAAATATCCTCTTGTATATCCTTTTTAATTAATCTTAATTTTCATGAACATGCTCAAATCCTTGAAAAGCCAACACCAAAATGGATGGTATTCCAGACGGATGGTGTTATAAATGTATTTGACCGTGAAGTTTTCTTCCCCCTAAATAATTCTTAGGAATATTCCAAAGGAAACAATTTTGGGAAATGTCACTGTGTTTTAGTCTCCTAGAGAACAATAGAACAAGGATCCATCTGTTCCGACCTTCAACACATCACCCAAAAAAGAGAACACATTACAGCACAAAGTAGTAGTTCCTGAATTTTCTAAAAGTTGGAAATTTGTTTTTCATATCAAGCTGAAATTCTGCTTCCTAAAGGATCCATTTATTTCCTGCTGTAATTTTTGGTCTACTTGTCCTAAATCTATATAATCTTTTGTCCATGTGGAAATTTCTCAAGCATATAAAAGCCATTATGTTATCATTTCACTGAATGAACTCTCCTCTTAGCAAAATATTACTGATTCTTTGTTGCTCCTACAGATGGCATAGTTTAAAATTTTCCTCACCACATTTTGTCACTCTCCATGTATGCAAACATTATTTTTAAAAATATATATTTCATTTGTAGTTATTTTCACTTTATCAATTCGATTAAATAAATGTTTGAGTGCCTTCTATATAAAATAAATGTTTGAGTGCCTTCTATATAAGATGCATTCTGCTAAATTAAGAAGCCCACACATATAAACATAGGATGACATAGGAGTATACAATTTATAATCTTTGATTAGCAAAGATGAGATCAGCATTTAGCATGCATTCCTACCTCCTCTAGTGAATCTTTCCTCTAGTGTGTGCTTGCCTACTGAAGAACACAAGGGCAAAAATGTACACTCCACATTTTGTTTGCAGCAAGAACTCTAGATGAAAATTAGATTCAACAATTAAATTAGATCAATTAGATTGATTACTTGAGATTCAGGAAGTAAAAATGAAAAGAAGCCTGTATTCTTCCCATTTTTTTGAGCCATTTGTAGCTGTAAAACAGGGTTATGCAGACCTGTTTTCTTTATATTTGTTGTCTTTCTTTGCTTTTCTTTTTCTGCCACAGTATTGAGGAATCTAGTTTCTCATTGCTGGCTATCAGGAAGGAAATAGTGATACTCATATTTTCTCTCTTTCTCTCTCTTTATTAAGATTTATTTATTTGAGAAAGAGAGTGTGTGTGAGCAGGAGAGGGGCAGAGAGAGAAGCAGACTTCCTGCTGAGCAAGGAGCCTAACCCTGAGTCAAAGGCAGATGCTTAATGACCTGAACCACGCAGGCACCCCCATACCTGATGACAGTTTCACTAGTGGTAGAGAGGAACATGTGTCTGCAATGTGAAGAAGCTGCCTGATTCTGGCAGTTCAGTTCTTCTGATCCTTGGAGTTCAGTTCTATCTCCAGGAGTGACCTCAAAGCTCCTCAACTTCACAGACGTGCCATAGGTAGTTCTTCTAATGAATTAGTTTTTGGAAAACTCTCTGATCCAGCCTAGAACCTGGTCACACATTTCTTCCAAAGACTTTGTAGGTACAAATGTATTACATTATTTCTTGCTTAAAATGCCTAGAGTGAATTTTATTTCTTTTTTTTTTTTGGTGAATTTTATTTCTGACACTAAATTTGGATTAATAAAATATTTGCTATCAGAAGCAGTTAATGTCCAATACCTTGAATGAGGGAAATGTGAGGTGCTTATCCAACTAGAAATGAGACAAAGGCAGTGAGGATTTATATGCTATTGAATAATTAGAGTCCAGTGGTTGAAGATGCATAGTGGAAAATGCAATTCAAGTTGTTGCAATTGTTTTTTTTTTTTCCCAGAATGAATCACCTTATCTTAAAGATAAGAATTTAAGAAGTCAATTTACTGCTAGAGTAGAAATGGAATCTATCAATCTTAAGATTGACCTCAGCTTAACTGAGAGTTTAAAAAGAATTGACTTCCTGAACCTAAGGATAATCTAACTAATGTGACTGTGATTGCCCAAATTGTCAAAAGATGAGACCAATGCTGAGACCCAGTATAGAAGTTAAAAATATAATTTATTCATAAATCAGGACACTTTCAAGAGAGAAAGGATAAAATCAATTATATCAGGTTAGTTTAAATTCTTTCATGCACTGGAAGAGGCAGTGCCACCTATCAATAATATTCACATTATTAAATTGAACCCCATTATATCCTGGAGAAAACAGAGGACACTTTTTTTCTGGATGTGGACTTACCTTCAGTGCTCACCACCATCCATAGACATCCTGAATGCTTTGTTCATCCGTACAGTGTTCCACACATTATTAACTCTGTCCTGTAGATTTACATTACAGAAGAAGAAATGAAGTTGTGGGTTCATATCCATCAGACAGATCATTTCCTATGTATTGGAGTCTTATAGAATGATTAAATGGAATACTGAAGACTCAGTTATGTACTTTTTGAGATTAGGGTTTCATTCCACAAGTGAATGAGAGTTCTGGGTCAAAAAGATGGAGACGATATGACACCAGCCACAATTCTACTTTAATGACCTCCCCCTACAAAATATTTTCTTCCAGTCTTCTTGATCTTAGGGTCTACTGGTTATAGATGCTAGTATTTAAGAGAGGAATGTTCCCACCAAGGGGAACTATAATGCTCCCATGGATAAAGAAATTTATCATTTGGAATGCTAATGCTTCGAACCAAGAAATTAAAAAAAAAAAGGTAGATTCTTCTGTTATCTGGATGCTAGCTTTTTATCAAGGCAAATATTATTGCAGTAATTAGTGAAACATTTATCTAGAGGCCAGAGCATTATTGGAGATACCTCCTACCACTGCCATATTTGGTAGTGAAAGCTAATGGAAAATAAATTCAATCCTCTTAAAGAAGACTTCAGACTTTGTAAAAATGAGGGTTTAGTGACCTACCTGGAAAAAAAAGAAACTAACTGGCTTATTTTCTGACTGAAGGCAAGGAACACATAAACAGAGGGTAAGGAAAGGAAATGATAAACACGAACTGTGGCCATATAAAAGAAAGATAGAATTAATAGTCCATGGATCTTCCTGGTGTGTTCTCCACTTATTTATTACTGTCAATACATTTTTTTCTTCTCTCTTCTTGTCAGTATTTTAAATAAAATACCTTAATAGTGACTCATTTAAAATTTAGTTCTTAAGTTACAGGATATTACTTTGGAATTAATTAGAAAGGTAATGAACACCATCCAAAAAAAAATGCAAAAACTAGTAGTAGAGACAAGGTGATCATGATTTGTTTATAAATAGGAAACTTGCAGTATGTTAGATGGAATGATAAAATTGATGTTACTTCTAGGTTTATTTTTACTAGGTTAAAATATGAATAATATTATAACTATAATTTTAACAATTTGAAAGTGTAAATTCAGTGGCATTAAATGCATTCACAGCTTTCTATAACCATTACTACTATCTAAACTTAAAACTCTTTCATGATCCCCAACATAAAGTCTGTACTCACTGAACAAAATTCTCCACTCCTCCCTGCTTCTGGTAGCCTCTATTCCACTTTCAATCTCTATGACTGTACTTGTTATGGGTACTTCACATACATGGAATAATGCAATATTTGCCCTTCTATCTATAGCTTATTTAGCAGAATATTTTCCAGATTTGTACATGTATTATGTACAAAATTATTCTATTATCTGGATATACCATATATTGCTTATTCTTTAATCTGTAGATGGACACATGCATAGGTTGTTTCAATCTTTTGACTATTGTAAATAATACTGCTATGAACGTTGATGTACAAATAGCTGAGTTAGTGCTTTCAATTCCTTTGGATATATACCTAGAAGAAATGCAGGGTCATATGGTAGTTATATGTTTAACTATTTTTTTGAGATTTATTTGTTTATTTTAGAGAGAGAAAGAGAGTGCAGGGGAAAGGGTAGAGGGAGAGAGAGAGTCCTAAGCAGACTCCATGCTGAGCACAGAGCCTCACAGGGGGATGGATCTAACAACCTCCAGAACATGACCTGAGCTGAAACCAAGAGTCAGATACCTAAACAACTGTGCCACCTATGTGCCCCTTAACTATTTTTTACTTTCTTTTTAAGTTTTTATTTAAATTCCAGTTAACACATAGTATAATAAGAGTTCAGGTGTACAATGTAGTGATTCAGTCCTCATCACAAGTGCACACCCTCATCACCTATTTAACCCATCCCTCCATACCTCCCCTTTGGTAACCATCAATTTGTTATCTATAATTAAGAGTTCATTTCTTGGGATCCCTGGGTGGCGCAGCGGTTTGGCGCCTGCCTTTGGCCCAGGGCGCAATCCTGGGGACCTGGGATCGAATCCCACATCGGGCTCCCGGTGCATGGAGCCTGCTTCTCCCTCTGCCTGTGTCTCTGCCTCTCTCTCTCTCTCTGTGTGACTATCACAAATAAATAAAAATTAAATAAATAAATAAAACATTAAAAAAGAGTTCATTTCTTAATCCTATCTTTCCTTCCCTTTGCTCATTTGTTTTATTTCTTAAATTCCACATATGAAGGAAATCATATGATATTTGTCTTTCTCTAACTGACTTATTTCACCTATCATAATACTCTCTAGCTCTATCCATGTCATTGCTAATGGCAAAAATTCATTCTTTTTATGACTAATATTCTATTATATATATCCCTTCATCAGTTGATGGACACTTGGGCTGTATCCGTAATTTGGCTATTGTAGATAATGCTGCTATAAAAATCAAGGTGTATGTGTCCCTTTGAATTAGTATTTTTGTATTCTTTGGGAAAATACCTAGTAGTGCAATTGCTGGGTCATAGAGTAGTTCTGTTTTTAACTTTTGGGGTACCTTCCATACTGTTTTCCAGAGTAGTTGCACCGTATTATATTCCCACCAACAGTGCAAGAGGGTTCCCCTTCTCCACATCCTTGCTATGTATGTTGAACTATTTGAGGAATGACCAAACTATTACATTCCCACCAGAAATGAACATATTTCCAAATTATCCATATCTTCATCAGCTCATGCTACTTTTTTGTTTTTCTTAATTATTGCCAACGTAGTAAGTGGGAAGTGGTATTTTATTGTGGTTTTGATTTACAGTTCCATGTGGACTAATGTTGAGCATCGTTTCATCTGCTTATTGGTCATTTATCAAATATTTTACTTAGAAAAATCTCCACTTCTTACATTTAGATAAAGCTCTTATGTTTAGATCTTTGGTTCATTTTGAGTTAAAATTTGTATATGGTGTAAGCACAGGTTCAAGTTTATCCTTTTGCATGTGAATATTCAGTTTTCTCAGCACCATTTATTGAAAAGACTGTCCTTCCTCTATTTAATGTTCTTAACACTCTTCCAAAATCAATTGCCCACATATGCAAGAGTTTATTTATGAGATCTCTATTCCTTACAACCAGTATCATAATGTTTTAATTAATGTAGCTTTATAGTATGCTTTGGAGACAGGAAGTGTGAGCATTGAAACATTTTTGTTCTCTTCAAAGATCATTTTGACAATTCAGGACTTCATACAATTCTGAACAAATTTGAGCATTGTTTATTTCATTTATGCAAGAAAGAAATTTGATAGTGATTGTATTGAATCTGTGAGTCATTTTGGACACCACTGAATTCTTACAAATGTTAAGTCTTCCTATACATGAACACAGGATGTCTTTCTCTTTATTTAGAATTATAATTTCTTTTGAAATTGTATTGTACTTTTAAACATACATGTCTTTTATCTCCTTGGATCCTACATATTTAATTTTCTTGGATGCTATTGTAAATGAAATTGCCATCTTAATTCTTTAGTGATTGTCCATTATTGTTAAAGAGAAACACAACAAATTCAGTGTGTTGATCTTGTATCCTGGACTTTTGCTGAAGTTGTTTCTTAGCTTTACTATCTTACTTGTGATTTTTTTTTAATTTCCATTTAGAGACTCATGTAATCTTCCAATAAGATGATTTAACCACTTCTTTCCAATTTGGAGAACTTTTACTTATTTTTCTCGTCTAATATCTGACTACTAATTCTGGTACAAAGTTGAATAGAAGTTGTGAAAGTGGGCATTATTGTCTTATTCCTTATCTTAAGAGGAAAGTTCTCACTTTTCACAATTGAGCGTGTTAGCTGTGAGTTTTTCATACTGCTAGTCTTTCATTCTAATCCTAGCTTGTTTAATTTTTTTTTTAATCACGAAAGGGTGTTGGTTTTTATCATGTGCCTTTAGGCACCAATTAAAAGATGATTTGACTTTTCCATTACTGTGTTTTATTACTTTGAGTGATGTTTTGACTTGAATCCTGGACAGTTGGTTATTGCAAATTATCATTTTAATCTATTGTTGGATTCCATTTGATATTCTTTTGTTGAGAATTTTTGCATCTTTATTCATAAAGAATATTGGCCTCAAATTTTCTTTTTTTATGAGTTCTTTTCTTTGGTATCAGAATAATAATTGGCCTCAGAGTTAGTTAGATAGTGTTCACTCCTCTTTAAATTTTTTGGATACTTTGAGAAAGATTTGTGTTATTCTTTAAACGATTGATATAGGAGTGCCTCATGGCTTAGTTGGTTAACATGTTCTCAGGGTCCTGGGATCAAGCCCTGTATTGGCGGGTAGTCTGCTTGGCAATTCTCTGTCTTTGTCCCCTTCTACACCTTCCTATGCTCTGTCTCATAAATAACTAAATAACTAACTAAATAAAATATTTTAAAATAATAAATGGTAAATATATTCACTGGTGAAGTAAACTGCTCCAGGACTTCTCTTTGTCTGGAAGTTTTTGACTACTGATTTAATATCTTTTAGGTTATAGTTATATTGCAATTTCTATTTCTTCTTGAATCAGTTCATTTAATTTGAATGTTTCAATATTTTTTTCTTTCTTCTTATCTAATTTGTTGACATGCAACTGTTTGCCATATTCTACTTTATTTTTTTAATGTTTTAAAAGATTTACGATTTAAAATAGAATTATTTAAAAGAGAAAGCACAAGCAGGGAGAGGGACAGAGGGAGAACCAGGCTCCCTGCTTCCCCTGTGGGCCTCAATCACAGGATCCTGGGATCATGACCTGAGCCAAAGGATGCTTAATTGACTGAGCCACCTGGGTGGTACAATGTGGTATTTTCTTTAATCCTTTGTTGTTTCCTGTCTTATTTTAGACATCCTGACCATTGTGAGGTGGTATCTCATTACAGTTTTGATTTATATTACCCTGAGGACAAGTGCTGTGGAACATTTTTTCAAATGTCTGTTGACCATTTATTTATATGTCCCATTTGGAAAACTATCTGTTCATATCTTCTGCCCATTTCATGACTGGATTGTTTGTTTTTTGGATGTTGAGATTGATAAGTTCCTTATAGATCCTGGATCCAAAAAGCCCTTTATCTGATATGTCATTTGCAAATATCTTCTCCCATTATGTTGGTTGCCTTTTTAGTTTTTTGGACTGTTTCCTTTTCTGTGCAAAAGCTTTTTATCTTGATAAAAATCACTTTTTGCTTTTGTTTCCCCTACCTTTGGAGACATGTCTAGCAAGAAGTTAGACCTAGCTGTGACTGAGGTCGAAGAGGTTGTTGCCTGTGTTCTCCTCTAGGACTTTGATGGATTCCTGTCTCACATTAGGTTTTTCATCCATTTTGAGTTTATTTTAGTGTATGGTGTAAGAAAATGGTCTAGTTTTATTCTTCTGAATGTGGCTGTCAGATTTTCCCAACACCATTTATTGAAGATATTGCTTTTTTCCCATTGTATATTCTTTCCTACTTTGTCAAAGATTAATTGACCATAGTGTTGAGTATCCATTTCTGGGTTTTCTGTTCTGATCTATTGATCTATATGTGTGTTGAAACAACTTCAGTAGAATAGGTATTATTTTTTTCTTTAAGTGTTTAGTAGAATTCCCCTAGGAAGCCATCAGGCCCTGGACTTTTGTTTGTTGGGAGGTTTTTCATGACTTCTTCAATTTCCTGCTAATTGTTCTGTCTATATTTTCTATTTCTTCCTGTTCGGTTTTGACAATTTATAAGTTCCAGGAATGCACCTGTTTCTTCTAGATTGCCTAATTTGTTGGCATATAGTTGCTCATCATATGTTCTGATAATTGTATTTCCTTGATGTTGATCATGATCTCTCCTATGTCATTCATGATTTCAAAATTTGGGTCCTTTCTCTTTTCTTTTGGATAAGTTTGGCTAGGGGTTTATCTATCTTATTAAATTTTTCAAATTAAAAAAAAAACTTCTAGTTTTGTTGATCTATTCAACTGTTCTTCTAGTTTCTGTTTCATTCATTTTTTGCTTTATTCTTTATTTTTCTCTTCTCCTCCTTGGTTTAGGCTTTATTTGATGTTTTTTTTTCCTAGCTCCTTTAGGAGTAAGGTTGGCTTGTGTATTTGAGATTTTCCTAAAATTTTGAGAAAACTTTGTATTGTGATGTACTTCCCTCTTAGGACAGTCTTTCCTGTATCCAAAAGGTTTTGAGCAGCTGTGCTTTTATTTTCATTTATTCCCATGATTTTTAAAATTCTTCTTTAATTTACTGGTTGACCCATTCATTCTTTGGTAGGGTGCTCTTTAACCTCCAAGTGTTTGAGTTCCTTCCAAATTTCCTCTTGTGATTGAATTCAACTTTCAAAGAACTGTAGTCTAAAAATATGCAGGAAATAATCCCAGTCTTTTTGTATCAATTGAAACCTGATTTGTGACTCAGTACATGTCTATTCTGGAGAATATTCTGTGTGCACTCAGGAAGAATATGTATTCTCTTGCTTTAGGATGGAATTCTCTGTATATATCTGTGAAGTTCATCTGGTCCATTGTGTCATTCAAAGCTCTTGTTTCTTTAGTGATCTTCTTCTTAGATTATCTATCCCTTGCTCTAAGTGGAGTGTTGAAGTCCCCCATTGTTACTGCATTATTACCAATGTGTTTCTTTAATTTGGTTATTAATTGGTTAATATAACTATCTGCTCCCAAATTAGGGACATAAGTATTTGTAACTGTTAGATATTCTTGTGGATAGACCCTTTAAGTATGATATAGTGTCCTTCTTCCTCTCTTGGTACAGTCTGTTGTTTAAAATCTAATTTTTCTGATATGAAGATTGCTACCCCAGCTTTCTTTGGTGGTCCATTAATATGATAAATTGTTCCACCCCCTTACTCTCAGTCTGGAGGTGTCTTTAAGTCTAAAATGAGTCTCATGTAGACATAATATGGATGGGATATGCTTTTCTATCCAATCTGATGCTCTGTGTCTTTTGATTGGAGCATATACCTCATATACATTCATGGTAACTATCGAAAGATATGAATTTAATGCCATTGTATTTACCTGAACGTCCCTATTTCTGTAAATTGTCTGTATTTCTTTCTGATTTATGTTATTATTGGGCTTTCTTTTTACTTAGAGGATTCCTCTTAATATTTCCTGCAGTCTGGTTTGGTTTCAATTTCTGTCTGTCCTGGATGCTCTTTACCTCTCCTTCCATTGTGATTGATAGCCTTGCTGTATAAAGTATTCCTGGCTGCATGTTTTTCTCATTTAGGACCCTGGTCATATCATGCCAGCCCATTCTGGCCTACCAGGTCTCTTGTGGAGAGGTCTGCTGTTAATGTGATATTTCTCCCCATATGTTAAGAATCCCTTGTCTCTAGCTGCTTTAAGGATTTTCTCTTTATCCCTGAAATTTGCAAACCTCACTGTTATACATCGGTGTGTTAATCTATTTCTATTAATTTTGGGAGTGGTCCTCTTTACCTCTTAGAAGGAATGCCTATTTTTTCCCCAGGTTAGGAAAGTTCTCAGCTATGATTTGCTCAAATATACCTTCTGGCTCTCTCTCTCTCTTCCTTCTCCCTCAGGGCCTCCAATAATTCTGGCATTTTTTGTTTTGTTTTGTTTTATGGCATCCCAAACTTCTCAAAGCCTCCACTCATGGCCCATCAGTTGTTTTTTTCTCTTTTACTCAGCTTCTTTCCTTTCCATCAACTTGTCTTCTATATCACTTACTCTCTTTTCTACCTCATTTACCCTAGCAGTTAAAGCATCCAATTTAGACTGCATCTTAGTTAGGCATTTTTAGTTTCAGCTTGATTAGATCTCATTTCTGCACTAAGAGATCCTGTACTGTCTTTATACTTTTTTCAAGTCCTGATAGTAATTTTATAATTGTAATCCTGAGCTGCATCTCTGTCATTTTACTGAAATCCATACCCATTAGATCTGTGGCAGAGTATTAATTCTGGTTCTTTCTTTCATTGTGAATTCCTCCTTTCAGTCATTTTGTCCAGAGAAGAATGGGTGAATGAGTGAGGACTATCAAAAATATTAGCCATGACCCAATGAAATACATACTAGACAAAGATATAAAAAAAAAAACAGAAAATAAAAGAAAAATAAAACAAAAACAAATAGAAAAAAGAAAAAAAAGGGGAGTGGGGAGAGATAATACAATTTTACAAAAGCTGAGCAAGACAGGGTGATCTACTTGTTCCTGGGGGTATAGGGTCTCTGTGTTAGAAGACACTAAGTCCCAAATATGTAAGGAAAGCAAAACATATATACATGAAAATAAATCTGAATAGAGTGAAAGGAAGCCAAAAAGAAGAATATATCTATAAAATGTAAATGTAAAAAATAGAAGCTAAAAAAAGATTTAAAAATAAAGGGTTGATAAAACAGGAAGCTAGTTGAAAAAAAAATGGAAAATGTATACCTGAAAGGTAAATGAATCATGCAGAAAACACTCAGAATCTATACACTATTTTTGCCTGAGATTTTGCAGTCCTATGAGGCCCATAAAGTTCCTATTAACCTCTTTTTCTATCTGATCTTCTGGGAGAGGGGCCAGATACACTGATTCACAGGTGCCTTTGTGTGGGGTACTGCCCCGTGCCAGGGGGCCACACAGTTCCCAGTGTTTCTGTGCTCTGCAGGTCCCCACACAATTCCCTATGCTCCTGTTCTGCGAGGGTCCCCACATAGTGTCCTGTGTTCCTGTCCTGTGCAGGTCACCACACGGTGCCCATTGTTCCTCTCCTGTGCGGGTCCCCACTTGGTGCCCTGTATACCTGTCCAGTGCCGGTCACCACACAGTGACCTGTGTTCTTGTCCTGAGTGGGTCCCCACATGGTGACCCGTGTTCCTGTCCTGTGCAGGTCCCTTCACCTTGCCCTGTGTTCCTGTCCTGAGCGGGTCCCCACAGGGTGACTTGTGTTCCTGTTATGTGTTGATCCCGTCAATACCACCCCAGGTTTTGTCCTGTGAGAGCCCCACATGGTGCCCCATGTTACAGTCCTGTGTGGGTCTCCACATGATGCTCTGGGTTCCTGTCCTGTGTGGGGCCCTATACGGTGCCCTGTATTCCTGTCCAGTGCCAGTTCCCACACAGTGTTCTGTGTTCCAGTCCTGTGTGGATCCCCACATGGTGCCCCGTGTTCCTGTCCTGTGCGGGTGCCCACTCGGTGACCTGTGTTACTATCCTGTGCAGGTCCACTCACCTTGCTATGTGTCCTATCCTGTGGGGGTCCCCACACGGTGCCATGTGTTCCTGTTCTGTATGGGTCCCCATACGGTGCCATGTGTTTCTGTCCTGTGCAGGTCCCCTCACATGCCCTGTGTTCCTGTCCTGTGCGAGTCCTCATACAGTGCCCTGTATCTTTTCCTGTGCGGGTCCCCACACGGTGCCCTGTGTTCTCCTGTGCAGGTCCCCTCACCTTGCCATGTGTTTCTGTCCTGTGCAGGTCCCCACACGGTACCCAATGTTCCTGTCTTGTGCAGGTCCCACACAGTGTCCTGTGTTCCTGCCCTGTGTGGGTCCCCACACAGTTCCAATGTTCCTGTCCTGTACAGGTCCTTACATGCTGACCTGTGTTCCTGTCCTGTGCAGGTCCCCTCACCTTCCCATGTGTTCCTGTCCTCTGTGAGTCCCCACAGTGTGCCCTGTATTCCTGTCCCTAGTGGGTCCCCAAACAGTGTGCTGTGTTCCTGTCCTGTGCAGGTCCCTTACCTTCCCTATGTTCCTTTCCTGTGCAGGTCCCTTCACCTTGCCGTGTATTCCTGTCCTGTGCAGGTCCCCTAAAGTTGCCATATGTTCCTGTCCTGTGCAGTTCCCCTCACATGCCATGTGTTCCTATCCTGTGCAGGTCCGCACACGGTGCCCTGTATCCTCTCCTGTGTGGGTCCCCACATGGTGCCCTGTGTTCCTGTCCTGCATGGGTCCCCACACAGTGCCCTGTGTTCCTGTCTTGTGTGGGTCCCCACGCAGTGCCCTGTGTTCCTGTCCTGTGCGGGTCCCCACACAGTGCCCTGTGTTCCTGTCCTGTGTAGGTTACTGTGTGGGGTGACCCGATGGGACTCCAGGTTGAGGTTTATGGATAACTGACCCGAGAGCCTCCTCTTAGGCTGTCTCACCTCAACCTGACTACCTACTTCAACCCTTGGGATTTCTAGTGGCTCAGGCACTCCAGTTCTTTCTGTGACTGCGGGACCCAAGATCCCACTGTCCCAGATAGGATTCTGCCCTGTTTCACTACCTGAGAATTTTTCAGAAAGGGATGTCTCTCACTGAACCAGATTTCTATAGGTTCTGATTTTGTGCTCAGGGCCTATATCACTTTCTGAAGCCCCCTATGGAGGCACCTTCCCCCCCACTATTTATCTTCCAATATATCACTTCAGATTCACTTCTCTGCACCTCCTACCTTGTGGAAAGTGGTCACATTTCTACTTGTAGAGTTCCAGCAATTCTTTTCTTACATCTCAGATTCAATTTTTGGGTGTTCAGAATGATTTGATAGTTATCTAGCTAAATTCAAGGGACCAGGTGAAACGAGGTCCTCTACTCTTCCACCATCGTGCCTCTTCCTTTGATTTATAACAATTTAATTTGAATTTATATCAATTTAACTCAATAGCATATAAAATATATGCTCCTATATAGCTCTGTGACAATTCCTCCTGTTATAAATGTCACAAATTAAATATGTAGGATAGTGTATCCAGTAGCATATATTAATAATTATTTATATACATTTGTCTTTTTAGTGATATGGAAAGTTTTAAAAAATAGAGCTAGAAATCAAAATTATAATACTATTAGTTTTTATATTTGTCCATCTATTTACCTTAATCAGGCATCTTTATTTCTTCAAACAGATTCCAGTTATTCCCTAATAAACTTTCCTTTGAACTTGGAGGACTTCCTTTGGTATTTTTTGCAGGACAGGTGTAGCAGTGATGAACTCTATCAGTCTTTGTTTACCAGAATTGTTTTGATTTTTTCATTTTTAAGAATAATTTTGTGACTAATACTATTTTTATTTGACAGATTTTTCTTTAAGTACTCTGAATTTATGTATTCAATCTCTTTTGGCTTCCAAGATTTCTGATGAAAAATGAACTGGTAATTCTGTAGAGGATCACTTTTATATAAGTCTCTTGTTTTCAAGATTCTCTCTGTCTCTGACTGATATTGTGTTTCAGTATAGGTTTCCTTGATTTGTTCAACTTGGAAATTGCTTATTTTATATTTTAGATGCGTACCTTTTATAAAATTTGGTCAATTTTAAAGCATCATTTTCTCAGATATTCTCTCTACCTCTTTCTTTTTATATTTTCTTTCTGGGATTCTCACTATATGTACATTGGTCCTTTTGATGATGTCGCAAAAGTTTCTTATTCTTAGATCATTTTCTTCATTCTTTTTTTCTTTCTGTTTTTCAGACTCAATAAATTCAATTTTCCCATCTTCAAATTTACTATCTTTTGCTTTCTCAAATCTGATTTTGAAACTTCCTAGTTGGTGTCTTATTTCAAGTATTATATTTTTCAGAATTTCTTTTTGGTTTCTTTTTAATATTTGTATCACTTTCTTGGCATTTTCATTTTGTTCACACTTTATTTTCCTGTCTTCATCCATGTCTTTCTTGAGCTCTTTGAGCACCTTTTTAAAAAATATTTTATTTATTTATTCATGAGAGACACAGAAAGAGAGGCAGAGACATAAGCAGAGGGTGAAGCAGGCTCCCTGCAGGGAGCCTGATGTGGGACTCAATTCCCGGAACTCTGGGATCATGCCCAGAGCTGAAGGCAGATGCTCAACTGCTCAACCACTGAACTACTCAGGCGTCCCACTTTGAGCATCTTTAAGGCAATTGTTTTAAAGTCTTTGTATAGGAAGCCTGACTTCTGGACTTCACCATGGATATTTTCTGTTGATTTATGTTAATTTTTATATGGGCCATCCTTCTGTTTATTGGTTTGCCTTATGAGTATGTTGCTGTTTTTGAAAATTAGAAATTTGAATCTTATAGTTTTGTAATTCTGGGAATCAGATTCTTCCCTGTCCCAAGATTTGTTTTCTTCTCTCTTTTTCTTTCTTTCTTTCTCTTTCTTTCTTTCTTTCTTTCTTTCTTTCTTTCTTTCTTCTTTCTTCTTTCTTTCTTTCTTCTCTTTCTTTCTTTCTTTCTTTCTTTCTTCTTTCTTTCTTTCTTTCTTTCTTTCTTTCTTTCTCTTTCTTCTTTCTTTCTTTCTTTCTTTCTTTCTTTCTTTCTTTCTCTTTCTTCTTTCTTTCTTTCTTTCTTTCTCTTTCTTCTTTCTTTCTTTCTTTCTTTCTTTCTTTCTTTCTTTCTTTCTATTTCTTTCATTTAGCAAAAGAAATTGAAACAAATACTACATCTGCTTTTGCTGTTTTTAATTATCAAGAAGGGAATTCCATGGTGTTTTCTGCAGTGGTATCTTTAGTTTCTTGGGTAGCAAACTTACAGTTTCAATGTCCTGTCACTAACAGTTCCCTGAGTGTGGGTAGGTAGCTATGGCAGTTTCTTTAGACTATAGATTGGGCAGTGCATTTATATTCAGTAGCTCTTGGTGTCCCCTATCCCAGGTCACAGAAGAGTGTCAGTGTTCTGAGTGTCTGGTGCTCTTGTGAGACAGCCAGAGTGAAGCTTATTCTCCCAGTATTTCTGATAGTTTTAATAAGCACCTCATTTACTTATTGAATCTCTTCCCGTAATCTCCCATGGGATCTGTTCCAAGAAATGATTGTGATTGGTGTACATGCGACAAATGAAACAAATAGATGTTATCATCTCTAGGGACAGCACAGAGAAAGAATTAATTCATGCTATTGAAACTTCTTCATTCAATTTGAATTATTAACCACGTTTTTCAGTGCATCAGATAAAATACTAATGCTAGGCTCTGTTTTTGGAGATTTTGCTTCCAGATAGTGGTGGTTGGGAGCCTGCGTATTTCCTCTCTGACCTACCTTGGTTATATACTCTGCCCAATAAAAGAACTCTGCATTGGATTTTGGCAAATTGTTTCTGTGAACTATCTGTTTATGAGAATAAATTTTGACTTAACAGGTGTAGAAGAATTACTCACTCAAAGTTACATTAATTCCCCAAGAGAGATAATTTATTTATGTCTATCTATGCCAAGGAAGCACAGGACTATACATAGATGTCTCCTGGAATTGCATCTCTTCAATCTTCAGCACAGTGCCTGGTCACTTAATGTTAACTGACCAGTAAATGTTAATAAATTTTACTACTATCACTGTATGTATTTTCATAAATCAATGCAAAACCTACCTTCTTATTTTCAGAAGTGACTGTGTTTTTCAATAATTTACAAATTAGGAAAGGATAATTTAGGCTAATGCTCAGAATAACTCTCTTTCTAATTTGATATTGCAAAGCTCACAATTTCTGTCTCAAGAGCTTGGAGTAAAATCTGTATATTATGAAATGTTGTATGTTATTCTGACAGCATAATAAGTGGAATGGTTGAGCATGATTTTATAAATTTACCATTTGCTCTTGTTCAGTTCCACCCCCAATGTTCAATTCCACCCCCAATATCTTCTCCAATGTGTATCTGTGAGAGAATGTTAGTGCTGAATTGAGTATCTCTATGATCTTAGGATTCATTTATCATTTTGTTATACAGAGATTGTTTTGTTATAGTGAAATTTGGATAATATTTATTTGGTTAGACAGCTTTATATTCTCCAGTACTTTTTCCCTTCATTTCATTCTCACGGAAACTCTGTAATTTAGTTAAATCCATTTTATTAATGAAGATAGTAAAGTTTATACAGATGAAGTAATTTTAAAAAGGTCACACAATTCAATATAACAGAGTTGGACTCTGACCTTCACTGCCTAATTCGTTGCCTAATGCTTTCTGTTATCCTTACACTTCTTCTTGGAGTACCTGACTTACTAAGTTATTGGTTCCTTCCACTCATAAAAAGAGAAAACAAGGATGTGAGACTGAATAGGTGATACCGTATATCAATGTTTTTCCTTCCTTTCACTTCAAAGGCATGGAGCAGCCATGTATCAGTGTGCTAAGTGCGGTGGGAGAGGGGATAGAAACAAAGACAGAAGAGAATAATTAAAGAAGAAACTGAGTAAAACAAAAAGTGATGCCTATAAAATTTTGCTATGCTATGGTTGATGTCAGAGAAATTACTGCCTATGTTCCCTTTTGGGATTTTTATGGTTATCAGGTCTCACATTTAAGTCTTTAATCGATTTGAAATTTATTTTTGTATAGGTTTTAGAAAGTGGTCCAGCTTCATTCTTTTGCATGTAGCTATCCATTTTTCCCAGAACCATTTATTGAAGAGACTATCTTCTCCCCATTATATACTAAGTGGCTAATATATATAATTGAATATCATGTAGCCATTAAAAAGAATGAGATTATGCCATTTGTGGCAACATGGATAAACCTAGAAGGTATCTTACTAGTTGAAATAAATGGTAAAGACACAGACAAATACCATATGATTTCACTCATTTGTGGAATCTAAGACAATAAATGAAAAAGTAAACAAAAAATCAGGATCAGACCTACAAATACAGAGAACAAACTGGTGGTTGCCAGAGAGTAAGAGGTTGGGGAAAGGGCAAAATGGGTGAAGGGGAGTGGGAGATTCAGGCTTCCAGGTATGGAATGAGTAAGTCACAGAATAAAAAGCACATAATAGGAAATATAGTCAATGGCATAGTGATGGTGTTGTATGGTGACAGGTGGTAGCTACACTTGTGATGGGTATAGAGAAGCTGGACCACTGTGTTGTACACCTGAATCTAATGTAACATATTTTGTAACTATATTCAAATTAAAGTTTTTATTTAAAAAGTGATAGTGCCTGAAGAGTTTCTTCAGCTATATCTGAGTAAACTTTAAGTGACAGAGAAAGTATATTTAATACTTACAAGGTTTGAGGTAATTTTGGGCTAAGGAAAGTCCTTCTTAACATTATGAAAATTAAAGAAAAAAACTCTTACAGCTAAAATTAAGATAGAGTTGATTTTCCAATTTCTAAGATTTATTCAATAAGAAAGCATTAAATATATCAAACCATCAGATGAAGTCTTTTCTAAGCACATCTATGGTGCAATGTGAACTTTTAGATATACCTCCTTACCTGCTTGTTTCTCTCTTTGATTTATACACTTCAGGCATTGTAAGTATTTGCTTCAATCAACTAAGTTCAACAAATGCTTATTGAAAGTTTACCATTACTCAGAAAAAAAGTGTCTGTAGAATAAAAGAGACCATCATAGACTAAATAAATATTTGTCAACCTTTTCTATATGTATCTTTTAATATATATATATATATATGTGTGTGTGTGTGTGTGTGTGTAGGTATATATGTGGTATATGAATTATACATGCTGTATATTACTCATTTTCCTTGTCAGTTTTTAAGGTTTATATTTAAAATTCACTAGAAAAGTTATTTTGTTTGATTATGTTCTCACTGATGTTATTTGTATGGTACAAATATATGTTTTTCTATTATGATTTCTTGCCTTTTTCAGTCATTTCTTCTCACCGAATGCCTTCATATTCTTGCACATATTTTCAGTTCTATATTATAAATGGTGGTATTTGGGTTGAGATATTGGTTTGAGACAATAGCAAGCCTACCTCCTCAGGCAGGATTTCAAAGACTGATATTAATTTAGAGAGTATACCCTGGTCAACAGATTGCTCCAAATAGAATTATACAGAACTTGGTCAATGATTCAGAATCACTTAGGTCATAAAATGCTCTATTTCTGAAATGGATATGTGTTTACATTTGCTTGGTGTATATTTAGAAATATCTGTACAGAGGGAGAAGAAAAGTCCTCCCAGGAGCCCAATGTGGGACTAAACCCCTGGACTGGGATCACGCCCTGTGCTGAAGGCAGATTCTCAACCAGTGAGTCACCCAGGTATCCCAATTTTTTTCTTTTTTGACTTTCATATTTTACAATTACATGTTATGGATATATATATTCTTCATTTTTGGTTTCTTTTCATTTAATTCAATTATATATATATATATTTTTTTCAATTTCAATAGTTACTATCTTCAATAGTTTTACATATATATACTTATATGCATATATGTGTGTATATATATATATATATATATATATATATATATATACATCTTTTTTTTGGATCTTTTTTAAAAATAATTTTGGAAATTAGTACTTTCTAACATACAGACCAAAATACACTCAGAACCAAGTGGATCATCATTTTGGTCCACTCTGTGAGATTTTCTTCCTCCCCTACAATTTCCATCTCTCTGACTTTTTTTTAAATTTGTTTTTCTTTTTCCTTTTATTTTCTAGTCCATGATCTCTTTAGAATTGTCTAGTGTGTATTTTACTTGGGTTATGCTTGATATTTTTTACTCTGTTCACTCATACAGCCATTCTGCACTGAACAAAATTATTGGAAGGAAGAATTCAGCAAAAAAGAAAGAACTAGATGTAATATTCTCTGACAAAGATCTAATGGATTTAAGTAAGATGTCAGAGACAGAATTTAGGATTGCAATTATAAAATTACCAGTTGGTCTTGAAAAAAGCATAAAAGACTCTAGAGAATTTCTTACTGAAGAAATAAGATCTAATCAGTCCAAAATTAAAGATACTCTGAGATGCAGTCTAAACTGGATGCTCTAACAACTAGGGTACATGAGGCAGAAGAGAGAGTAAGTGACACAGA
Organism: Canis aureus; assembly: GCF_053574225.1. NCBI lineage: Eukaryota > Metazoa > Chordata > Mammalia > Carnivora > Canidae > Canis > Canis aureus. The sequence continues at coordinate 40,448,305 of NC_135638.1, read as the reverse complement.
AGATATGATGGAAAGGAAGTTGCTGAGGAAAAGAGATAAAAACAACCAAGAGCCCACAAGGAGAGACTCCGAGAGTTAAGTGATAGTTTGAAAAAAAAAAAAAAGGCACTCATATTATTGGGATTCAAGAGGATGTGGAGAGAGAGAGAGAAGATCAGAAGGTACATTGGAACAAATCATAGCTGAGAACTTCCCTAACCTGGGGAAGGAAACAGGCATTCATATCCAAGAGATAGGGAGGACCCCTCCCCAAATCAACAAAAACCAATCAACACCCTGACATATAATAACGGAGCTTGCAGATTTCAGAGTTAAAGAGAAAATTCTAAAAGCAGCTTGAGACAAGAGATTACTAATATATATGGGGAGAAATACCAGATTAACAGCAGATCTATCCAGAGAGACTTGCAGGCCAGAAAGGGTTGGCATAATATATTCAGTGTACTAAACAAGAAAAACATCCAGCCAAGAATACTTTATCCAGCAATGCTGTCATTCAGAATAAGAAAGACTTCCAGGGTAGACAGAAACTGAACGAATATGTGACCATCAAAAAAGCCCTGCAAGAAATATTAAGCCCTATAAGCAAGGAGGGAGCCCAAGGAAACAGAGATGGTCTACAGAAAAAGGGACTGTACAGGTATTACAATAACGCTAAAGTCATATCTTTCAGTTACTCTGAACGTGAATAGGATAAATGCTCCAGTCAAAAGACACAGAGTATCAGACTGGATAAAAAAGCAAGACCCATCTATATTCTGTCTACAAGAGACTCATTTAAGATGTAAGGACACCTTCAAACTGAAAATGAAGAAATGAAGAACTGCTTACCATCCAAATTATCTCAAAAGAAAGCTGAGGTAGCAATCCTCATATCAGATAAATTAGATTTTAAACCAAAGGCTTACTAAGAGATGACGAAAGACACTGTTTCATACTTAAAGGGTCTATCCAACAAGAATACCTGACAATCATGAATATTTATACCCTTAACTTGGGAGCACTTACATCAACCAATTAATAACCAAAGTAAAGAGGCTCATGTATAATAATACATTAAAGTAGGAGACTTCAACACCCCACTCACAGCAAAGGACAGATTTTCAAAGCAGAAGATCACCAAAGAAACAAGAGCTTTGAATGACACACTAGGCCAGATGAACTTAATGCATATATACACAACATTCCATCCTAATGCAACTGAATACACATTCTCAACTGCACATAGAACTTTAACCAGAATAGACCACATATTGGGTAACAAATTGGGTCTCAACTGATACCAAAAGATTGAGATTATTCCCTGCATATTTTCAGACCACAATGCTTTGAAACTAGAACTCAATCACAAGAAGAAATTTGGAAGGAGCTCAAACACTTGGAGGTTAAAGAGCATCATACTAAAAAATGAATGGATCAACCAGGAAATTAGAGAAGAATTAAAAAGATTCATGGAAACTAATAAAAATGAAAGCACAACTGTTCAAAATCTTTGGGATACAGCAAAGTTTGTCCTAAGAGGGAAGCACATTGCAATTCAAATCTCTCTCAAAGAATTGCAAAAATCTCAAATACACAAGCTAAACTTACATCTAAAGGAACTGGAGAAAGAACAGACAATAAAACCTAAACCAGGAAGAAGAAAAGAAATAATAAAGATTAGGGCAGAAATCATCTAAATAAAGACCAGAAGAACTGTAGAACAGATTAATGAAACCAGGACCTGGTTCTCTGAAGGAATTAATAAGATAGGTATACCTCCAGCTGGGCTTACTAAAAATAAAACAGAAAAAATTAATAAAAAGAGGAGTGATCACAACCAATACCAGCGAAATGCAAATGATTTTAAGAGTGTATTATGAGCAACTATATGCCAACAAATTAGGCAATCTGGAAGAACAGATGCATTCCTGGAACTTTATAAATTATCAAAACTGAAACAAGAAAAAATAGAAGACCTGAACAGATCAATAACCATTGATGAAATTGATGCAGTCATTAAAAACCTCCCATTAAACAAAAGTCCAGGGCCAGATGTCTTACCAGGGGAATTCTACCAAACATTTAAAGAAGAAAGAATACCTATTCTAATAAGGCTGTTTCAAAAGATAGAAATGGAAAGAAAACTTCCAAACTCGTTCTATGAGGCCAGCATTATCTTGATCCCCAAACCAGACAAAGACTACACCAAAAAGGAGAATATTCCTGATGAACATGGATGCAAAAATTCTCACCAAGATAGTAGCCAATAGGATCAACAATACATTAAAAGAGTTATTCATCATGACCAAGTGGGTTTTATCTCTGGGATGCAGGGGTGGTTCAACATTCATAAGTCAATCAATGTGATAGATCACATTGATAGAATAAAAGATAAGAACCATATGATCTCTCAATTGAAGCAGAGAAAGCATTTGACAAAGTGCAGCATCCTTTCCTGATTAAAACTGTACAAAGTGCAGGGATAGAGGGAATATATCTCAGTATAATAAAAGCCATCTATGAAAAGCCCATAGAAATCACATTGAGTTGATGCTTAATCTTTCATGATATAAATATAAATGGATAATTAAAACTTTCTATTTGCAGAATCCCAAATAATAGTAATTTCCTGGTAGTTTTTCACAAAATGACAAAGAATTAATAACCCAAAGATAAAATGCCATATAGATATAAAAATACATGCACATCCTTTTCCTCCACTCAAAATAACATTAATTAATATTCAAAGTTACAACAATTTTTGGTGATTTGCGGTAAAGAATTTCCTGTGCATACTTTCTGCAGGCTCTGTGCTAGGCATTGAAGAGGATAAAATGACAGAAATCCATTTTTCCCCTTCCAAATCAGTTACAAAGAGTGTTACCTACAAGATAATAATGTACAAATCATGTTTTGGAAATCTCACATTTTATTTTTCTATTATTGAAACAGAAATAATAATACTTGGTGGACCAAGCTTTGTGAGGCAAAATAAGCCCCACATCCTTATAGCATACTTAGCAGTGAAAGTGGAGTTGAATCTATGAATGCCTGCCTTTAGAGACTAAGTTTATTTCTTTACACTCTATTGGAAAAATAAATATCGCCTTACAGAAATTTTTATCAACTTTGATCTAACTAATTTCAACTTTTTAGTAAGACAATGGCTGGTCAGTCCAAATGAAATTACAGTGGAAAGATACTCCAACAGCTCAAACATTTCTGATATCATGTGCATAAGGATGTTTTAAATTACAGGCATACGCTTACCAATGTACATGCTGTTCTTTCAAATGTAGAAAAAGAAAAATAAAGTTATAATACATTTGGTGTTAAGAAAAAAAAAAAGAAAATCCCATAGCAAATATCATTCTCAATGAAGAAAAACAGAGCTTTTCCCCTAAGGTCAGGAATACGACAGGGATGTCCACTCTCACCACTGTTGTCCAACATAGTACTGGAAGTCCTAAACTCAGTAATCAGACAAGTAGAAATAAAAAGCATTTGAATTGGCAAAGAAGTCAAACTCAATCTTCACAGATGACAGTATATAGAGAACCAAAACAATCCACTGCAAGATTGCTAGAACTCATATAGGAAGTCAGCAATGTGACAGGATACAAAATCAATGCCCAGAAGTCAGTGGCATTTCTATACACTAACAATGAGACTGAAGAGAGTGAAATAAATGAGTCAGTACCACTTAAAATTGCACCCAAAATCATAAGATACCTAGGAATAAAGATAACTAAAGAGGTAAAGAATCTGTACCCTAAAAACTACAGAACACTTATGAAAGAAATTGAGGAGGACACAAAGATAGGGAAAAACATACCATGCTCATGGTTGGAAGAATTAATGTTGTGAAAATGTCTATACTTACGCAATTGACAAATCAGTGTAATCCCTATCAAAATACCATGGACTTTCTTCACAGACTTGGAACAAATAATCCTGATTTGAATGGAACCTGAAAACACTCTGAATAATCAAAGGAATGTTGAAAATGAAAACCAAAGCTGGGGTCATCACAATGGCTGATTTCAAGCTGTATTACAAAGCTGTGATCATCAAGACTGTGTGGTACTGGAACAAAAACAGACACATAGATCAATGCAACAGAATAAAGAACCCAGAAAGAGATGCTCAACTCTATTGTCAGCTAATCTTCAACAAAGCGGAAAGAATATCCACTGGAAAAAAGTCCCTTCAATAAATGGTGTTGAAAAAATTGGACAAAAAAAATTGGACAGCTACATGCAGAAGAATGAAAGTAGACCAGTCTCTTATACCAGACACCAAAATAAACTCAAAATCACTGAAAGATCTAAATGTGAGACAGGAATCCATCAAAATCCTAGAGGAGACACAGGCAGCAACTTTTCTGAGCATGGCCACAGCGACTTCTTGCAAGACACATCTTAAAGGCAAGGGAAACAAAAGCAAAAATGAACTATTGGGACTTAAGATAAAAAGCTTCTGCACAGCAAAGGAAACAGTCAACAAAACTAAAAGACAACCTACAGAATGGGGAAAAGATATTTGCAAATGACATATTAGATAAAGGGCTAATATTGAAGATTTATAAAGAACTTATCAAGTTCAACACCAAAAAACAGACAATCCAGTCATGAAATGGGCAGAAGACATGAACAGACATTTTTCCAAAGAAGACTTACATATGCCCAACAAGTATATGAAAAAATGCTCCACAGCGCTTGCCATCAGGATAATACACATCAAAACCATAATGAGATACCAGTTCACAATGGTCAGAATGGCTAACATTAATAAGACAGGAAACAACAAATTTTGGTGAGGATGCAGAGAAAGTGTAATCTTCTTACGTTGTTGGTGGGCATGCAAGCTGGTGCAGCTGCTCTGGAAAATACTATGCAGATTCCTCAAGAAGTTAAAGATAGAGCTACCCTATAAACCAGCAATTGCACTCCTGGGTATTTAGCCCAAAGATACAGATGCAGTGAAATGCTAGAACACCTGCACCCCAGTGTTCACAGCAGTAATGTCCACAATAGCCAAACTGAGGAAGGAGCTGAGATGTCCATTAAAGATGAATGGATAATGAAAATGTGATGTATATATGTGAGTGTGTATATATATATATATATCAAAAGGAAGCATACCTACCATTTATATCAACTATGGAACTGGAGGGTATTATGTTGAGTGAAATAAGTTGGAGAAAGATAATTATCACAGTTTCACTCATATGTGGGATATGAGAAATAGTGAAAGGGACCCTAAGGAAAAGCAGGGAAACTGAGTGGGAAAAATTAGAGAGGAAGACAAACCATGAGAGACTCCTAACTCTGGGAAACAAACAAAGGGTTTCAGAAGGGGAGGTGAGTAGAGGGATAAGGTAACTGGGTGATGGGAATTAAGGAGGGCACCTGATGAGATGAGCACTGGGTGTTATACTCTATGTTGGCAAATTGTATTTAAATAAAAATTTTAAAAAGGAAATAAAGACAATGAAAAAAAAGAAAGAAAACCAGAATGCCATAGGACCTGTCTTATTTAGTCATCTTTAAATGCTGCCTCCCTGAGATTATAACCATGTTTATGAATCATAAATCACTAGAAATGATTTTATGTTTCAGTAGACTTATATTCAACTTACAAAACTGGTCCCCCCAAAATCTTGTTTCCTTACTTTTATTAATTTTGGCTAAATGGTTGCAAGTCCAAAGGCAGAGAGAGATTAGATTCTTCTCACACATAGGGTGGAAATAAGCCACAAAACCACTTGGCAATCCTCCATTATCTATTTAACCAGACTGCCCTTGTGTTGACAAACAAAGGTAGCTCTTGCATATGCACTCACCTTTACAGAACTATTTTTAAAAACTGATTTGAAAATTCTAATGATTCTTTTCATAGATAATTTATGCTTTATTCCATAGGTTATGAAATTGTAAATAAATTTTGAGAATGCTTTGTTGGTTGAAAATGCATTACTGAGAGAACACTAATTAGTAGAATTGCTATAGGTTGTTTTTTCTAGGTGAGAACTTGACAACTGCCTGTTATCTGCACTCTATTAGCTGACTTCTGAGAGTGTAGTGTACTATATGGAATCATAGTTTAAGTACAGAAATGAAATTACGTAAAATTGGATAACCAAAAGATATCATCTTGGTTCTAAGCCTGATTTACTATAATGCAGAGATTAAAAGATTTTGAAGCAAGATAAATTATATTTCTACTGAGGACTTTATGATCCAACCTCTCCCCATGCTTACGACTCATATCACATACTCCTTATAAAAACTTTGTCTTTTGAATATAACCTATTAGAGGCTTTGAAAATGCAGAAATTAATAAAGAAAAGTATTTATGGGATCAGATAAGAAGGAATTATATGTCATATAATTTCGTGTAGACAAGAGGCTCTGAAAAAATTGAACTTACAAAGGGTTGGAGGATGACTATAATGGTGTGGTGGTAATTATAGTTTAAAAGTGATCAGAGCAGGCCTCTGTGAAGAAGTGGTAAGTTGGGAAAGATTTGCAGTGGTTAGGTTGTAAAAGACACTGTAGATCTTTTCTCTTTATATAACAATAAGACAAATCAAGACAAAATTGAAAGAATACTTTTGTATTAGTGTGTAATGATTATATTTTCAATGGGCAATACTTTTTCCAAGTGAGCTGCTCTCCTTTAGAGAAAAGAATGGTGTTCTGACACTGGATGAAGGGAAACTTGAAAGCAATGATACGAGAATGAGAAACGGCTATTTCCTGTAGCATTTTCCAGCACTAGCAATAAATTTATTATGTATATCCATAATAAATGTAGAGATTCAGGCTTGTGAGTTAGAATGAAGAGTTGCTCATAAGAAGTCGAGGTATGGAAGACACTAGAGATGTTTTTGTGTGGATAAAACAAATAGAGGTATTTAAATCACTCATAGCCTGTGGGTGATTTTTAGTGAAGGGACTGTCTTTCTTGACTTGCTTTTCCCTATTTTACCCAACCAAATCCATGTACTTACTGCTTCCTTTTTTATTCCTCAGTGTTCAAACCAATGGATAGTATGTCACTAAACATTTAGTACTGAGATGCTGTGGGTAGGCTGAGACCATAGCCACTCTCTTTTCACTCAAATAGTAAGTGATGACAAAAGCTAATTTCACTGAAATGTAACTTGTCAGTAATTGGACATCATACTTATAGTAGAATTCAGTGTATTAATAGTTACTGACTTAGAAGCTCATTTCTTCATTTATGTAATATATGCACATAGTATTACACATAACTATATATTATATATACTTTTACAACTACATATACTTATATATTATGTTTATATAATATATTTAATTGCATATTAATATATGACATAAAATTATATATGTAAATATTATATACAAAATATTATATATATATGTAGACAACTGTGAGCATATAGTATTTTATGTACAATTTCATTGCCTGCATCCAGATATTGAGAAACAGTGCAGTAGAAAGATGAGACTATCCCCCTGAAACACTTATTTATGGTTAAAGTCTAATATGTGTGAAATTAATGGTTGAGAATCCATTCAAATTCAAAAACTTAATCGAGGACTTTTTGTATGCCAGGCCCTGTGCATCCACAACTGCATTTGAAGAACTCACAATTTAGTCTGGGAGAAAGATATTTAACTGAATATTTCAAAATCACTAATATTTGTTTCAGAATTAAAAGGAAGTAAATCTAATCCAGGCTTCAAGGTTCTGAGGAGTCATTCAATAGGCAGTGATATCCAAACCAAACCTTAAAAGATGAGTGCCTACTAGCCTCATCCAGGATGTTTGATAGGCTTACGAGGAGGGAGGAAGGAAAGAATTCCAGCTGGAAACTACAGCATGAAAAAGGTCTTAAATCAGCTTTGATCATTTTTTTCCTTAATTCCTTAGATGGCTCACTCTTGACATGACAACATGGAGTTCAGCTCCTTAGCTCAGCATCCAATGTCCTATACTTTTGGGTTATAGCTTATTTCTCTAAATTGTTCTCACTGTTCTTTTTCCGCAAATATATATAATGAAATTTGCTTCCACTTGTAAGCCTTGTCTTTTCCTGTTCTTTGTGATTTTGCTTCATTTACTATGAAGAATGAACAATTTTGCCTTTGTTATTACATGCCTCTTTCCTGCTAATCTTTAAAGTAAAGTGAATCTCCAAACAACCTGGAATGACTCAGCCCTCTGTTGTGTTTTTTTATAAGCTTTACTCTTTGGCTGGATTGCCTGATTCAACATGTACTTCTCCTGTTATGTCACCTCAGCTAAATTGTTTGACCTCTCTAGCCTCTGATTCCTAATTTACACAATAGAAATAAAAATATCAAGGAGATTTTTTTGAAGAATATATTAATTTATTAATTATTCTTAAATAATTAATTATACTTATTTTTTAAATCAAGTATATTAATAGACATTGAATAAAATTCATCAGAATTGCTATGAACCTTTGCAATCATAATCTTTTTCCCTAACAGCTCTCAGATATTGACTTTCACATAATAAGAAATTTAGGCATGGCAATTCGTGTGCTAGATCAAGGTAGGTAACTGATTGAGGAAGACTGGACAGTGCTTGAAGTCAGATAAATCTAGATTCATATCCAAGCTCTATCATTAACTGATTGTGTGACCTTGGGTGTATCATTAAACCTCAATGATTCATAGCTGTTATCAAATTAAATGGATTTTTATAATGCTTATGACATTGTGACTCACAAATAATAATAGACACTTAATAACTTTATCATGTTTTAATTGTATCACTTATAATAGTAGTAATAATTATTGTTAAAAGATATATTCTAAAAGACAATTTGCATGTAAGGTTATAAGATACCTTGCATTTTAAGGTTTGAACATCATCTTTAAGAGCTGAACTTGAGAATTATTTTACTTTTTTGAGTATCAATTTTCTCTTCCTTGATGGACTGTATATTCATCTGTTTCAAATATGCTTGAATATAGTCTTTTAATATGACTTCTCTAACTGTAGGAATTGGAAAACTAAACACTAGATTTTACCAGATTGCTAGTGATTGAGACTCCAGGTGAATTTTGGATTCAACCAGTCAGCTCCTGGTGGAGAACTGAAGAATGTAAGCAAGGCACAGGCTTCAGTGTTGCTCACCATGCATGGCTTTGTGCTAGCAGGCATGGGTAGGCAGGCATTAGGTTTTCCTGCAAAAGTGTTCTGTCACAACCATCTCAAGTGGTGAAAGGCAAGACATTTGCTACTCATTTCATGATGGTACTCACAAATAAACAGGGCATGGCTCTTCATCTTGGTCTGCGACTCATCTGAGAAACTATGAGAGAACCTTACTAGCTTATATTTGAGATGGTATGTTCTTGGAGCTGAAAGTTTCAGAGGCATAGTCCTAGTTCCCTATTTCTTGAATGTCATAGATTTACCATTTTCCTTGGCAGGAATGTCATAAGACATTATTTTGAAATCATTTCTTGAGGTAAAACATAGAGCAGGTTTTTTGAGCCCACCAAAATTGTGTTTCCTCTTTTTAACTCCCTTCAACTTAGGGCAGGTAGAATGTTTTAGGCCATTTGCAACAGAATCCTGTGGTAATAATGATGGTGGTGGTTTTGAACACGAATGGCCTTCTAAGTTATACTTTCTTTTATGCAATATTAATGAAGAAGAGGAAGGTCAAGGCTGCTGTTTATTACACAGACAACACATTCCTGGGTCTTTGTATTAGAGAGTGTTCAGGACGCAGTGATTAGCATGCTTTCTTGAAAGGGCATTTTTAATTGAATCAATGAGTGGCTAGTGTAATAGCAAAAAGACGTGGATAGCTTTGATTTTCAATAAGCATATAAGAAAAGAGCAGGGGTCAGTTGAAGGACATTAGTGATGGTTATTCATTTGCTTCCACAGAGTTGTGATGGTTTACTAACTGCTTCAGTTGTAACAGACAGCATTCTGAGGGAAAGTCATAGGTCTAGCACATTTTCTATTATGTCTTTGCACGTGTATAAATTAAAGCTGCCAAAATGCCTTTCATTTCCTTTTAATTTAAATTTGGTCAAAAGATGTACTCCAGTTGCAATTTTGTATAGCTCTGTTTCAAATTATATTTTCCAAGGAAATTACTATAAAACCCTAAAAATAGAAGTTTATAATAGAAAGTGGCAGTTTAATTCATGAAAACCCATAGGAGCACAATAATGTGAATTTCTTCAATGAATTACACTCAGTCTATGGCCGATAAAAGTATGCATAAAGGAAAGAAGTACTAAGGGAATGCACTGATTCTGGAAAAGCCATAACACTCTGCTCCTATCACTTTCTGGCAATAGAAAAAATTACTTCTTGGGTTTTTATTAAATTGCATGTATTATTCATAATTGTTGTGGCTGAGAAAAACAAAGACCAGTGGATGTCCAAAAATAAAGCAGCTTAAACTATAGTAAAATTGGTAAAAATTATGTTATAATTTCAACTGGCTAGAGGATAGGACCTATTTTAAGGCTAAGCCTTCTATTTTGAGAACAAAATTTCTTTCTAAATAAGTATTTTCATTTATTTAAATATTTAAAATATCAGTGTCCATGAGTTCTCAGAAATAAGCAAATAATTTGTAGTTCCAGGTTTTTTGTAAGACATAAAAACACAAATCTGAATGTAGAAAAATATAGGAGCAGGAGATTCAAATGGTAAATAATCTTTTTTTTTTTTTTTTTTTTTTGCCTAAGATTCTTCTTGTAATCTTGAAAATGGTTATTTAAAATTGTATTTGTTTAAATGGATGATGTTTTCTTGTTTAAGTGTAAATGAAATTAGTCCCACTCTTGGGGCAAATATAGAATAGCACATTAACTCAAATTCTAATCAGATCAACTGGCTTCTTTCAATGGTTAACTTTATAGTCAATGCTATTATTTTCCTGTGTCACTGAAACATTTATTTTGTATCTATGCTTTTGTTTGAGAGTGTTAATTCAGTTGATGTTCTGACCTGACTTAATACATTGTAACTTATTTAATTGGACAGTCTTATGCCATTTTTAAAAAAATTTTATTTATTTATGATAGTCATACACAGAGAGAGAGAGAGGCAGAGACACAGGCAGAGGGAGAAGCAGGCTCCATGCACCGGGAGCCCGACGTGGGATTCGATTCCGGGTCTCCAGGATCGCGCCCTGGGCCAAAGGCAGGCGCCAAACCGCTGCGCCACCCAGGGATCCCTCTTATGCCATTTTTAATGCCTGTGCTTAGTGGGTGATGTGTGTTCAGCTGAGTACATGGATTTGTGGTGTGGAAAACGATCAGCTTTATTACGTTTTCTACCTTTAACTTTTTATTATTTGGATCAACATTCTTATTATTTACATTTTTCTTCTTCTTTTTTTTTTAGAATACCTCCATCCATTCTGCACCTACTTCTCAATCTTTTGAAGGATTTTTGAGCAATTTAGAATAACCATATTTAATATGATGCCTATAGATGTAAGACACTGTTCCATCTAAAAACATGCAGTGCCACAAACATTTATTTTAAAACACAGAAGTGCAAGTATGAAGGGGGCTATTATTATTATTATTATTATTATTATTATTATTATTATTACTAGGACTGAGGCCAGGTGTCCCATTGAGATGAGTGGAGGCCCGGAACTTCAAACACATGGAGGTCATCTACAAACAGTATTAGAAAATGTCCCTACAAAACTCAGATATAACCATGTAACTTGCATATGGGCCAATAAAATGTGCTTAGAAATAATGTTTATTGGGATGCCGGGGTGGCTTAGTAGTTGAGCATTGTTTTCGGCTCAGGTCATGATCCTGGGGTCCTGGGATCGAGTTCCACATTGGGCTCCCCATAGGAAGCCTGCTTCTTCCTCTCCCTGTGTCTCTGCCTCTGTCTGTATGTCTCTCATGAATAAATAAATAAAATCTTAAAAACAAGAAATAATGTTTATTGCTCCCAGAAAAAAACATTAAGAACCCAAATTGCGATTAACATATTACCTTTTACTGTATGTGGAAGGCAGAATAATGGGCCAAATATATCCACCCTTATTCCCCTGAATATGTGAATATGTTATTTTTACATGCAAAAAGGACTTTGCAGATGTGATTAATGTAAGGACCTTGAAATGGGGAACACTTACTATGGCCAGAAGGAAATGTGACCATAAAAGAGAACAAGAGAGACATCTGTGTGAGAAGCACTGGCTTTGAAGATGTTGGAAGAAGGCTAGGAGCCAAGGAATGTGTGTTGGTTTCCTGGCTTCTGTAATAAATCACAAATAAAAATTTATTCCGTCACAGTTCTGGAGGTGAGAAGTCCAAAATCAAGATGATATAGGACCACATTTCACCTAAAGAATCTGAGAGGGGGTTCTATTCCTGACCTCTTCAAGCTTCGGGTGGTTGCCAGCCTTCTTGACTTATGGTTACATCACTTCAATGTCTGTCTCCATCTTCATACCACCTTCTTTTCTATGGGTCTGTTTAATCACCTTCTGCTTCGTTTTCACAAGTACAGTGGCTGTTGGATTTAGGTTCACCTCAGATAATCCAGGATAAATTCCGCCTCTCGAATTCCTTAATTTAATCACACTTTTGGGTCTATAACACAGAATATATATTGGAAGTAGTAAGATATATATACACACATATATATATATATATGTGTGTATATATATATTCTGCTGTTCTATCTTCCATTCTTGTGGATTAGAATGGGAAATCATGATCTTACTACTTCCAATAAAGTTCTGCTTCCAATAAAACCAAGAGAAAATAGATAGCTAAATAGTCACTGAAAATCTGAGGAAGAACACTTTCATTCATATATATATATGAATATATAAATATATATATATATATATAATTTAAATGTGCTCTGGTTTATTAATTAAATGAACAAATAAAGGCCCAGCACTTCAATAAGCTTCCATGGTCCTTTCTTCCAATACCCCTGCCCCTTATCTATTAAACTCATCTTACAGGTGAGGAACTTGTGCATCTGAGCTGTTCCACACAGTACCAAGGATCCCACGCCTAGCAAGAAGAGTTCTAAGCACCCAAAGCCTCTTTGCCACCACGAGAATGGGCAGGGACTTTGCTAGAAGCCCAGCGTCTAGAACCACGTCCTTGCTCACTACACAGTGGGTCCTCAGAACTCTGTTTACTGCACACCTATATACATATATATATATATATATATATATATATTCATATATATATATATATTCATATAAAGTAATATTCACAGGTCTGGAGATTAGGACGTGTAGAGAACTTTTAGAGGGCCACTATCCAGGCCACTATAATGAATGGTCTCAAAAACTTGGGAAAAGCAAGAAGATAGGTTCTGCTGATGAGCCTTTAGAAGGAATGCCAACCTGCCATCTTGATCTTAGTCTGGTGAGACCCTTGTCTAACTCCTGACCTCCAGAAGTGTAAGATAATAGATTTATGTTGTTTTAAGTCCCTGAGTCAGAAATGATTGATTACAACAACAATATAAATGAAGTCACTGTGCCTAGCCAACAGCCAATGTCCTAGATGGAGCTGTTTTGTCAACCCAAGTAGGTAGTGGAGTTGGGCTGTGTAGGGCAGAGCCATAGCTGATGGGTATGTGGAAGGATCAATCAACCCTTGTTACTATAAACTACAGTTTTGAGATATTTTGTAATGGCAGCATAACCTAGCCTGTCCTAGATGATAAACAATTATTTTGTCTTTAGCCTTTATGACCCAGGGAAATAAAAAACAAAACAAAGCAAAGCAAAATAGGCAATCAAAAGAAACATGAGATTTGAAAACAGGCAGGTATAATTTTTAAATGTCTCTCTTATTTGTTGTAAGACATTAGACTGACGCCTCAGGCATTTTGATCATTGTCTTTTCTGTAAAATGGAAATAAAAGTAACTGAATTTTTAGTTGTGTTTAAAACCAACATTCTTATAGAACTATAATTATGCTTAAATGGACATATTACTAATTATCGTTCCTCTAGAATGTTGAATTACCTTTACACTTTTAAAAAAACTTAGCACTATCTAATTCTTCTACTCAGTTTACTTTTATGGTCCTTGACGTTTTATTTATTTATTTATTTATTTATTTATTTATTTATTTATTTATTTAATAAATTTATTTTTTAATGGTGTTCAACTTACCAACATACAAAATAACACCCAGTGCTCATCCCGTCAAGTGCCCCCCTCAGTGCCCATCACCCATTCACCCCCACCCCCTGCCCTTCTCCCCTTCCACCACCCCTAGTTCGTTGCCCAGAGTTAGGAGTCTTTATGTTCTGTCTCCCTTTCTGATATTTCCCGACCCAGCAATTGCACTGTTGGGGATTTACCCCAAAGATACAGATGCAATGAAATGCCGGGACACCTGCCCCCCCAGTGTTTATAGCAGCAATGTCCACAACAGCCAAAGTGTGGAAGGAGCCTCAGTCCTTGACGTTATTATACTCTGATCAGCAGTAGCTTGTCAGTTCGTGTTTTGGACACGTATGAAGACGAAGGTCTGGCACAGATTAATGTAATTTCGAACTGTCTGCATTTTTCCTTGCTTGCATAATCTTCTCTTATGGAGCAGAGGCAAGAAACTAGCATGAGTATTGCCCATTTAATTTTGTTTCACTTATATGTTAAAATATCCCTGTTGAGTTTTTATCAAATAATAAACATACTTGAATTTACCAAAATCTTTTTGTTTTCATAACCCAATGAATTACTTTCATTTTGATTGTAATCCTTGAGAGCACTTCTCAAAACAAGATACCCAACATGTGATAAAATATTATAATTGACCCCTCATACATGTAAGGTTATTGAATTGAATAGGTCCATTCCTTATAAGCCAAAATGAAATTTCTATGTATATATAAGTGTATTGTAATTACGCTAATTCTTCTGAAAATCTAAATGTAAATTTCACTGCATAATATATATTCGGAAGCATATGGGCTTTTTTTGTTCTCTTGCTTTGTTTTCTTCCAAAACATTGACATTGATAATTTATGACCACCAAAACCAGTAATTGGAGGAATTAGAAAAGGCCTCTGAGCTAGTAGACTTATGAATACATGCTGTTGGAAATAGAATTCTCAAAAACATAACACCAGAAAAAAGCCCAAAGGTAGAATGAAAAGCGATTTTACTGATAAATGGAAAATATCATTTACTTGGTCTCAGCAAAGTTAAAATATGTCCTTCTTAGCAAGTATGAGATATATTACTGCCCAAACTTCTCACAGAGTTTTCTAATGAAATGAAATCTTATTGGAAGAAATTCAATTTTATATGTTTCCAGAGAAACAAGATAAACTAGTACCAACATGATTAATTAATTTTAACATCACTGTAGCATTCAGATACTTACCATCTCTACCCAGTGATTTTTTTGTCTGTATGTGCTATGTAATAAGGATGAGGTGGAATTGAATGAAGTACCAAGAAGTGATTGAACATTCTTTGGCAGCTGTCACATCTTAATAAACTGAACTGCATGACTACTATGTACCCTCTGAAAACATCAGACTTGAACCCTGGTGTATTTACTTGCACCATGGAAAGGTGGAGAGCTGAAAGGCATCTTTTGTTCAAATGATGACTTGAATAGTGAGATTCCCACTGGAGTCAACAATTGTTTTTTAATTGGATTGTTTAATCCATTAATATTGAATCTAATTATTAGCATGTTGGTATTGATGGATAAGTTTTCATTATGGGCTTTTTGTTGGCATGCTGTTCTAGTCTTCCCTTCTTGTGTATTGGAAAGGGAAATCATGATCTTACTACTTCCAATAAAGTTCTGCTTCCAATAAAACCAAGAGAAAATAGATAGCTAAATAGTCACTGAAAATCTGAGGAAGAACACTTTCATTCTTTATCAATGTGTCTGCCTCCTCAAAACAGCAGTGCAAATAAATGGGATCTCCTTCTCCTAAGTGGGACCCCATGTTATCTCTCACTTCCAACCCGCCTGAATACATATTCTGAGTTACTAGAATGGAAAATGTGGTTGGCACTGGGGTTGGGTGGGAGTGGTGAGGGCTTTTAGATTTCACATGAGATAGTGTTAAAATGAATAAATATAAATTTTAAATAAAATTAAAATACTCTTTAAAACATTTTATTGTAGAAAAATTCAAATGTACACAAATAATTTGAGAACATTGTAATATAACCACATGTCATTACTACTCATCTTCAATAATTATCAGCATCTGGGTAATTTTATTTCATGTATAAATCCTGACCTCCCAATTATTTTCTCTCTTGCTGAATATTTTAACACAATTCTAAGACTTCAGTTTAATCCACAAATCTTTGGTACATATCTTTATGAAATAACAACACTTTTGAAAAGACAATAATATACCTAAAAATTAAAAAATAATTTCTTAATATTATCTAATGCCCAGTCCATCTTCAAAATTTTCAACTGAACCATAAATAACTTTTATAGAGGTTTTGTTTTGTTTTGTTTTGTTTTTTGAATCAGAATAAAAATAGGGTCACTATTTGAATTTGGCCTGTATGTCCCTTAAAATTCTATTAAACCATACAGTTCAAATACTTCCTTCATTGTTTCTATTTATTTGTTAGGGAAACTGGGCTCTTGTCTTGAGAATTTAGCACATTTTTCAATGCATGATGTGCCCCCGGTGGAATACTTTAACAGGTTTCTGTCGGTTCATAAGCTCCTCAAGAGCTTTCTGGGTGTGATCTGAAACTGGCCTTCTTCCACGGATAGCAAGGAGTGATGGAAGAAAGAAGTAAGACACTCTTGATGAGTATGTGGCAGGTTTAATAAGCCAGGAAACTTATTCTTGGGAGACAACAAGTGAGTAGATTGCGCCCACTCACCAGATCTTAAAAGTTTATATAATGGAGGCCTTAATTGAGCTCTTGATGTATACTGGCCAGATGGTCTCAGTACCATGTCACCATCTCAAGGCTGTGTACTTGGAGCTGCCTCTGGGAGTGGGGAAGGCAAGCAGAACACAGATTCCAAGGACAAGGAAGGGGATAAGAAGCCTCTAATTGATTTATCTAGCTCCCAGGTCAAACACTGGTCATGCCCTTTTGATGACCTCTTCCCACACTCTATCCCTTGGTGATCAACTCTTACACTTTCACATGCAACCCCCATCCCCTCAATATTCTGCATTGTGTCCTGAGCCATCAGAATGGGTTTCATGAGCATGTAAGTGGCTTCGTTAGCTACTATCTAGCTGCACTGGAGGCAGAAGTCGCAGCAATAATACAGGCTCATGCAAGAGAAAACAGATTAAGACAATGATTCTCAAAATCATTTGCAACTTTTTCTACCAAGAGCCCCATGATCTGAACCACTGCTTTATTAAGTCTCCTATACTGTGGGTCAGATTACTCAGGGCATTCACTTGTGTCTTCATGTGACTTAATACAGATCTTACATTATCACATTTGTGGATATGAACACACAACATTCCCTTTAGATAACAGTACAGGTGTCTCCTTGTGAGACAGTTATAATATCCAAGGATATCTTCTATTGAAGGATAGCTTTCCTCATCAGTAACATTTCAGTATTCAGTAAAACAGACTTTATTGGGTATCCTTCAAGGCTTGCTGGATGTATTTAATAAGGGCTTCTATGTGTTCCATAATATAGTATCCATCACATTTTCCTGGCACAATTGAGTTGATTCTCTTTAGAGTGATTTTTTTTTTATTCCCAATATAAGTGTGCTTGGGTGCTCAAATGTCTACAACCAGAGTAAGCAAGATAAACCTATCTCAAATCTGGGCATAGCAACCCATGGCTCTGATAATGTCATTTTTAGGACCTTTCTGGTCAACAATTTGATGGGCTGCTGTTCTAGTTTGTTTGACAGAAAAAAATACCCTACTCCATGTTATTGGTTGTATGTGCCACAGGCTAGGTTTCTGTGTTAGCACTAGTAATATCAGATGGACCGACTACTAGCCGTAAATCACTAATATACTGCTTTAAGGTCTTCTAATTCATTCATTAGAGTGGTGATACCCACCATGGCAATTCTGATGAGCTACAGAGGGGCACCTGTCCACAACCCAACAGCCTATACCTCTGCCTGCCTCTCTCTCTCTCTCTCTCGAATAAATAAATAAAATCTTTAAAAAAATAAAAAAGAATTACTTTCATGGCCTGATACTTTAGGTGTTAATGTGGCTATAGCTTTAAGAATTTGACCAGGTAGTGCACACTAACCATGTTGATTGGGAGAGGCAGTGCTGTCAGGCTTGAGGAGATGGACTGGGCACAGGATAGACTAGACAAGGACCCTCACCTTCTCCTTTCTTTCTATGTTTTTGTTCCATTCCATGGATAGTATGGTTCCAGCTTGTAGCAGGATATTAGGATTCCTGCAGAGAAATGTGGTTTCCCTTCACCCAAGGATACAAAGCAACTCACTCATGCTGGCACAATAACCCACTGCAAATTGAAGTTGATAACTCCTTTCCCATGTTTGATGGGGCTTGGTGTTTTCATCAGCATAGCACACTGACCCACAGTGAAAGGGCAACGGCTGTTTCCTGTGACTTCCATACCTTTACAGTATTGAGTGCTTTGGCAGGAGTCCTTAGTTTGGCATATGGGACGACAGGTCTTACTGGTTAATCATTCAAATGCTCTAAGTCCTGATATAGGACTTTAGTCCACCCAGCCAAGGTGGTTTTTTATCTGTTAACAATTTAATTGGCTGCTTTAATATTCCATTTTTCCTTTTTACCAAAAGTGCTGCTCGGAGGAATGGTACCCTCATGACATTTTGTGATTTTTTGCTCATACTTCCATATGATGACCTTTGAAATATGACCCTTGATTCCTGTCTGCTCATCAAGGATATCTATACATTGTGCCCAGCTTCTCTAATTCCTTAATGGTAGCACCTTGGGTTAGGCAGATGCAGTGCCCACATGAACCAAGGCAAATCCTAGGACACTCACCCAGAGGGAGGGGGCCAATATAATCAATTTGCCAGTCCCTCTCCAGCTGGGAACTCCAGTAGATTGCCCAGATTCCTTTAGCAAAGCCTTCGGTATTGTGTAGAACACACAGGATATGTTGTTACTCTATTAACCAAGTCATTATATTTCAAGGGCAAATCATCATTCTCAGCAATATGCTATTTCACCCAGGCTCTATGGTAGCCACTCTTTCTATGCATTCTCTCTACTCTGTTTATTGAACGATCCCTTGTTAGGTAGGATTGCTACCTGAATTATGACATCACCTTCCTGATTGCCAAGAGGTGTCATGAACTGGGACATGAAAGACAATGAAGACAGCCTTAGACTCTTGCAGATAAACCCAAATGCCTTTCCACATATCTGATAGAACAAGGGCTCATTCATGATCATCCACTCCTTGGTTTCCCATTATCAAAGCCATAGGATTAATCTGTTAAGAATGGCTCAGCTGTCAGTGCAAATGGTTAATAGACAGGGCTCATGAGTGATCACCAGTCCCATAGTTTTGAACCCAGTCTACTAGCTGCTGTGGTTTGTTCCTCCTTCCATCCATATGGTGTCATTGTTGAGCTGAATAGTGATCATAATCCTACTAGACCCATCTGCATATCAGACATCAGCAGGAATTTCCTGCTCCCTCTCTGTAGGCTGCAGAAGCCACTAAAGGAATGGGAAGGGGACATCTTGGAGGATCTACATACTCTTCAGGGCCTAATAGCTCCCACATTTCTAGAGACAATCAGCTGGTGGACAGAGTGCTCCTTAGCTGTAAATAGGCATGCCCCTTAGTCACTGGGGGTTTAAGCAGCAGAGGTGGGTCACTGGAACATTTTCCCAACCTAGCTCTTGACAGGCAGGGTTGTCCCAATGTGCTATTCTTTAGTGAGTGGCTCCATCTGGAGGAATGTTGTGTACACTGCTAGGATCTGTTCTATGGGGACGTGGGTTCTGTTCCTTTCCAGAGCTGAGACCAAAAGCCTAGGGGGTATTCTCCTTCTCTTGTTTCTGCCACATGTCCAGCTCATAACTTGAAGTCAAAGACACATCTAATTCAAATGATTGCCCTGTGTGCGGGATACCTAGAACTTTAACCTGCTTCACTAGTATTTTTGTCTTCTCAAAGGTGACTTGCTGCATAACGTAGTCCCATATGTGCCCTTTCTTTATCAGTTAGTATAAGGGATTAAGACTGTACCAAATAGGAAATAAAAGTCCTTCCCAACCACCAAATCCCTGTAAAGTCTTGTGCCTTTTTCATATTCTTAAGCGTTAGGCAGGCTTGTACCTTATTAGTCACAGGTTTTGGAACAACATGAATCTTACCTTACTGGACAACACCCCCAAAATTTATGATGATGCCTAGTCCTTGGATTTTTTTGTGGGTTTATCACCATTGAAGATGTTCCAGCAAAGCTTTCAGGCTGTCCTGCAGCAGAGACAAGTTTTCACATGTTAACATTATATAATCAATGTAATGAATTCATTTCACTGATATGGAAAAGAGAACAGGGAGCGGTCTTATGCTATCATCCCCTGACATACGGGGAGACTATGCAGTAATGTTGAAGGAGCACTTGAAAGCTATTGTTGTCCTTTCCACATGAAGGTAAATTGATCTTGTGACTCAGTGGCCAGGGATATACTGAAAAAAAATTTGCTAAATTCAGCCTGGCATGGTACACTCCTAGGACCATGGCCAAGGAGTCTAAGATGATGGCAATGTTGTGTACCTTCTCATAGATGTGTACTACCTGCTTCAACTCTTGGTAGTCCACTATCATCTGCCATGTGTCATCCAGCTTTTTCACTGCCCATGGTGGCCTGTTGAAAGCATTACAGAAAGGGCATATAATACTCACTCAGTGCAGTTCTTGTATGGTTTCTCCTATTTCCTTATGCCCCTTAAGCAACTTATATCATTCCATCGTTACTACTCTTCATGGGGGTGGTAGACTTACCAGTCCTTCAGCACTGGTTTGATTATTCTAACTCAGAGGCAGAATTCACCAACAGAGATTTGTAGTTTGACCTTGTTGGAGATCAACACTCAGTATGTTCTCTGGTATTGGAGAGATAAAAATCTTATATTCACAGGGGAGAATGCCCAATTTCCAGTGTCAAAAAGAACTTTCTGACCATAACTGTTTGTTCTCTGTAACCATCAGTGGTACTGAGAGAATAGGCAACTTCAAAGGGCTGCCATGTATTAATACATCCAGTTCCAATGTCCTTCAGGCTGTTACCTGCTGTTTATTTCTGGGGGACCAGCCAATAGTAAGCTCAACATGGGACCTCCGACTGCCCCCAGTGGCTTTCACCTGGAGGCAGTCTTGGCATGCATCCTATACCCAGGTGTGGGAGGCACCCACCCCAATTAGGACAATATCCCTGAAGTCTCTACAGGAGTGGTGGGGCATCAGAGATGGTAGGGACAGATTAGGCAGGTCTGAACTGTCACTCAGGTTTTAAGGCTTTCCACAAGCAGACCAAAACAATATTGGATTGTCAGTCTGTCTGTTCAGATAGGGCCCTAGCAGCAATGAGGTCAAAGCACATTTGCTTCTGGGTTACTTTTAGTGGACTCTATAGCCAACTGGGATGAGATTTTGACTCCTTGAGTTGTCTTTCTGTCTGGGGTCTTAGAGCCTGTACTCATTCCTGGGATTTGTCAGTTTCCTTCAGATCAATAATGGACTGTCCAACATGTATTTTTCCACGACTGGGCTCAACATAGATATCAGCGTCCAATATCAATTGCTCGAGGCAAACTGGAGTATATAGGCTTTTGTTCCTGGCAGTGAATGTGACCAAGGCATTCAAAGACAGGGTCACATATGGTCTATCTCATTCCCACCTCCCTAAGAATTTGTTGTACCTCCTCTATAGATGTCTAGGGTCCCACATGTCCAGGGAGATCTCCCTCATTAGGTCAAGACTCCTCGCAGGATAGAATAATTCTATGTATAAGGGAGCGAATGCCTTGAATCCTCAAGCCCCAAGCAGGTGCTGCTGGAGGGCAGCCTGTGTAGTGACATTGCTCATTTTCTCTGCCATCTGCCTAGTAAGAGAAGTGTCATCGCGCCCTACCCCTAATCCCATAGCCACACTAACCATGCCTGGACACTTTCTCTGATCTTTTGGTTAGAACTTGAGGTCTATGTCATATACATTCTCCTGCCATGCATGTTTCCTGAACTGCGGGTACATAGCTAGCTAGGTCCACTGTTGTACTTTCTGCTTTCCTTGGCGTCACAGATCAGACAGAATGGGTGCTTCATCCATTTCACTGTCAATCGCCAGAACAGCCCCCTCTTTGCTCTCCCTGTTTTTCCAGGGACTCCATCACTTAGCATACCAATCAGGCTTTGTTACAAGCACTCAGACCTTAATCTGAGGCAGTTTGTACACTCTTAGCTTTGCAAAATGGCACACTAAGGTCCTTTGCCTCTCCCAGCTTGTTTGTTAGCCCCAGAGCTAGCAGAGTAGTGGACACCCACACATCTTGCTCTAACCTCAGCTCTCCTTCCAGCTCTCTGACTTGGGCTTCAACTTCTACTTGGACATTATTGGCCAGTGGAGTTGCCCACAGTAGAGGCCTGCCCACTGCTACAGCTGTTCATGTCACTTCTTTGCCACAGTGTACCATGGACAGTCCCCCAAACAAACACATTAAACCAGCCAACTTTCTCAGGACATCCCTCTACTCATGCAGCAGTCCACAAGCATCTAGGATATGGGCCACCACTTCTCCCCACCTAGAGGTCAATGGCTAGCCTGGGATTTCTTTTGCAGATGCCTCATTCCCAAGGCCCATGTCTTTGTTCTCCTGGATGGCTCACCAATTGTTTGTTCTTAATCTCTTAGGATGCTTCTCAGGTGTGATGTGAAACTGGTCTCCGTATACATGGAGGGCCAGGAGAGATAAAAGGAAGAGGTAGGCCACAACAGGTTGGTAGGTGGCAGGTTAAAAGATCAAGAGAACTTGCATATGAGGTTTGTGTTGGGTGGCCTCAGGAGGAGTATATCTCTGCACCTGCCCACCAAATCTTAAAAGTTATTTGGAGGTCTTAACTGGGTTCAACCATGTGTACTGTCCAAATGTTTTCAACACACCACTCTCTCAAGGCTATGTCCTTGGAACAACCTCTGGGAGTGGGACAGGCAAGAGGAACCCACAATCCAAAGATAAGGGAGCCTCCAATTGCTCAGGTCCAGCTCACGGGTCACATCTTCCCACAGTCCCCCATCCCTTATTTGCAAGTTGGTAGTTAGATCTAGAGGACTGCATTTCTAAGGTGATGTTGTGTTGCTCTCATGACATTATAACAGGAGTCCTATAATTGCTAATAACATTTAGATTAGTCACATGACTCAATTCAAGGCATGACAAGATAGCTTGCCACAGATTAAGATTCCAGGTGAGAGTTCTTAAAAAATCTAGATGATTTAAAAAACAAACAAACAAACAAACAAACAAATAAATAATTGAGATCTCCTGAAACAGCCCAGAGCAGTTGTCAAGGCTGTAACAATAGGGTCATGAGGAGAGGAAAGGCGGCAATCTGCAGCTACTTTTGTCTTGAAGCATTTTCCAGTTTAAGGAAACAGAAACAAGGCCAGTTTCCTTTCAAAGAAATTTGCTTTTGGAGGTGATGGATATGTGTATTACCCTGTTTGTGGTGATGGTATCACAGGTGTATTTCTATGTCCAAACTCATCAAAATGTATGCGTTAAAAAAGTACAACTTTTTGTATATTAAATATACCTCAATAAAAATGGAAAGAAAATAATTGTATTCTGCTTTATAAGAAGAAAGAAAGACAGACAAACAGAAAGAAAGAAATGAAAGAAACAAAAGAAAAGGAAAGGGGAAAAAAGAAACCTGCCAGATTCTGAAGTGGTGTAGTATATATAGCATGTTAAGAAGCAAACATTAATTTTCTAAAAATCAGAGTGCTATCTCCTCAGCATTGTAGTAAGAAACAAGAATCAAACATCAGAACCTATCTAGGTGAAGAACAGTTCCGCACACATCATTATGCTATTTGGAAGTTCTGGTGGATTTCACCCTAGTTGTGGGCCAGCACCAGAAAGACAGAAACAGCGCATTTGTAACACAGCCCTGACTCATTTTGTGCATGATTGATCGAGTCGTTCATTACCACTGTGTCTGACTAGTAAAGCAGAGGGTCAGCTTTCACAGAGGAAGATAACACCATCTTTAACCTTGCTTATACAAGTAGCTGGCAACCAATCAGTTGCTACCCATGTAAATCATATGAACTATATTGAAATGCAAAAAAAAAAAAAAAAAAAAAAAAAAATTAAAACCCAGAAACCAAATAACCAAATTAAAATGGACCCAAAGTTAATACAGACATGGTGTTATCAGCAAGGACATGGACAGAAAATAGACAGATGGAAAAATGTATGAAACAATGGTGAAATTCACTGGATAATTAGAATTTGTAAAAATTTCAAATGAAAATTATACCAAATATAAATTAAGTGAATTATGAACTAAATAAGTGAATTTAACAGATTAGACATAAAAGAATAGACCATTTGGGAATTATTATTATTTAAATAATGGGAAAAATTAATAGGAGATCAAAATGGTTCCACCTGAAAGGAGGCAATGCCATGAACTTAGAGACTACACTTAGAGAAATAATAAAAATATTTTCTTCGGGTGGAAGAAAAATGATTGCATGTTTGAGCATATGAGAATTGCATAAAGAAATAAAGAGAATATATGTGAAATTACAGCAATTATGAGATGGTTATGCAAATTATGTGTGGGGATAGTTAGGATTGAAATGTTCTAAGATTGAAGCATATTTAAGGAACTTAGATACACACAGTATGTATTAAATCAGTAAATTGGAACCATGAGCCAGTGTTGAAATATTAATTTCTTCTTTTAGACTTTTCACCATTTTCATTTTAATAAAGGAAGCAATTTTATAACCAAAGTCTACACGTGCAGAATCTAGTTGTTCTTTTTAAGGCATGTTCAGCAAATAAATTTTGAGTTCACATGAATTCATGGGTTGCTAAGCAGAATACAGTTTAAGGAAAAAAATGAAATATAAGGAATAAAAAGATTAATACTATATAATTTATAGGGAAGACTTTTTATTTTAAGATATGGAAGCTCAGAACAAAATCCTGTTCTGAAAGATTAATTTTTAAATTAGTATATATATATATTCATCACTTGTGTCATTCCCAAAAGGACTTGACTGGATTTCCAGAAAACATAGTAAAATGCACAGAGATTGAAAAAAAACTGATGCTTACCTGGCATTGCTCTTTACCACAGTGTAATCGATATCTTGCAACAGACCATATAAAAATGTATCAGAAATGTCTAACATACTAGTATTATATCTACTGTGTTCATTTACTGCCCCACAAAATCTAAGTTGTGAAAAATTTCTATTTGAGAAAAAAAAAGTGGATATTTGTGCACATTTGTTCAACTATTGTGAAATCAGTAAAACACAAGCAGCTTTGCCATGTCCCTTCTTCACTTCTAGAAATCCAAACACCCTTCTTATCTATATTACTGAAGAAGATAGAGGTCAGTGTGGAGTGAGAGAAGGGGACTGACCAATAGCTCTAGAGGAAGTGTATTGTCTTTGATTAATCATGTTAGACTTTTAAGAGTTTATACATCTGTTCACTCATTTCTTTAGCCCTTGATAACTAAAAATAATCAATTACCTCATTTAGTCTCCAAAATAAGCCTTTGTGGTATGAAAGTTAGTGATATCATCAACAGTAAAAGAAGAAATATGGGAGAATGAATGAGAAGTTAAATTGATTTGGCCAAAGGCCATATGCTGGCCAGCTCCTGCTTGCCCAATCAGTGCTTTCATTCACTTCACCTCAAAGACAATCTCACTCTCCACCTCTCACATGTACGTATACAGACTAACTCTGTATTGTGGCGACCAACTTTTCTACCTCGTATGACTTCAGTTAATAAACATGTGGAGAGAAAAATGTTATAATTTTCCACATGTTAAATTCTACACTTTTATCTCCCTACATTTCCCCTTTTTAGCCATTTATATCTCTCATTTCTCTTCCTGGTAGTGGTCCTTGAGAACACTTCTTTGGATGTCACTATTGACCCTCACTTTAGCCAAAGAGTTCTGAGACCTGAAAGATTACAGGTTGATGGAATATTTAGAATTAGGCCCGGTGACCTTGACTTGTGAAATGAGGATATGGTTGGCCAAGGGAAGAAAGGTAGAGATGACAGGCTCTTAGTGAGGTCATGAGCTCACTGGAGCCAGCACCAGCTTCCAGATCTAAGCTAGCCAGGATCCTATAAGAAAGACTACTGGTGAGTTGGCTTTTCTTAAGGACTTGAATGTTATCTGCATTAATCATCTCAGATTTGGATCATGCATCCTTACATGCAGCTGTGGTGTGCTACTCAGGCCACCTCAACTTCCCCAAGGTCTATCAACATCCCCAGCCATTTCTTTCCTCTGTATCCTTGTGTTGTATCCAACACAACACTCAAAGGAAATGATCAATTTTGTGGAAGAAGGAATTTATTTGCCTTTCTAGTTTTTGAGCTCTTCCTGGCTTCAAAGCAAAAAAGAACACAACAAAGAAATTAGAAAGTAATTACAGTAACGGCAGACGGGTCATCACCAGAGAGACTAGTGTCTCTTTAACTCTGAAGCATCATTTCTGAGATACCTGGCACCATCTCTCATTATCCATGTTACATGTGGCTTCCTGTTTGATGTTTTTGGTTATCTCAACATATTTTCCATAACCTGGAACATTTGCTGAGACTTCAACCTTTATGCACTTCAAAACCAATGACACAGCTAACTTTGGCAATGGACTGCTGGGATTGTTTGGGAATACGGGGGGGGGGGGGAGGGGAGTGGGGGGAAGCTAAGGAATCCCATGACTGAAGTCCTACAGAACAGACTTGGAGAGATACACCACATGCACTCTCATGTCTTTGTGGCTTTATTCAGGTTCTTTCTACTAGACCAAATATGCTTTATCTAATCCCTAATCTGTAAAATCTTCCCAAGTCTTCAAAAAAAGACCCATTTTCCTAATAATGATGAACATTTCCCTTCTCTGGTTATTCTTAACACTCATTTCATAGTTTTGTAAATGTCTGTATCCCTGGATTGATATATCCTTGAGAGAGGAGGCCTCCTCTCTTAATCAATTAGACTAGGTCCTCATCAATCTCATTGCAGTTGTTTCCCTGCATCTCCAATATATACCTCCAAAATGTTTGGTAAGGCACAAGTGACCATGCCAAAACTTTGTTTAAAATCTTATAATTGCTCTCCAATGCTGAAAAGAGAATATCTAACTTCCTCAAACCTTGAGGAATACATGAGGAGACAAGGTAGAGAGAGAAAAAGAGAAAGAACCTAGGGTACATGCCTTATCAGGAAGTGAGGAAGTACTGTGGGGTTCTCATGTAAGGTCATATAGGTCAATTCAAACCAAAAAGGGCAGGATTTTACAAGTTCCATGGGGTTCTTATCTGAGAAGGGGGGCAGACTGTTGACCACAGGGCTGGGGGGAAGGCATATCAGGAATCCTCCTTTGCTTATGACTCTGGGCTGCTGTATAGGGCATGTGTTTGCATGGGAGCATGGGAGGCAGGGCTAGTGTCAGTTAAAGATCCCTGCAAGACACTTGGCCAAATAAATGGACGCTGGGCAGCAATACTAGGTAGTATCTTAGCTAAACTCTTTTCAACGACACATAAAAAAATATATTCTTTTTGTAGGAAAGTAACAGCAGTTGAATTCAACTAAATATTAACTTATCCCTTTTGTACAATTTGGTGAAATGCTTGGAATTTCAAGCATTTGAAATGCTTGGAATTTCAAGCATTTGAAATGCTTGGAATCCATACTGAGGCTTGGAATTCTTAATTCTCTTTATAAATTTGTCTGTGAAATCCCAGATGGTTGTGAACCAGTCACTGGTTGTTTTGGTTACTTTTTATCATCTATGAAATGAAGAGTTTTGATCAGATTTTGTATGAGATTCTAGTATTCTACATTTAGGGACTTTGATTAGTCCTAAATACTTGAGGAATCTCAATCATAGGGTAAGTGAAGTGAAGGCAGAAAGTTACTAATTATTATAGAAAGATACTTGATAGATATAAATAGGTGATGATAGATGATAGATTTCATAAGTAGGTTAGTATTTTTCTTAGGTGATTTTGAGTTTTCTTTTTATTTGGAGAGCCTGTAACTCAACCACATAATGAAGCAGAAAAAATGTTGCGCTTGATGAATTTAAACAATCTATCTATCATGAAATAACAATGGTCATCCAACCTCAACTTCAGAAGCTTAATTTTAGAATCCCACATAGATGCTGCTATTCATACAAAAAGAGTATGCTCTCAAGAATTGTTTCTAAGATGATATCTATAATCTAAAAAAATTTAGCCAGGACTAAGATATATTAAGACCTTTCTTTTTTTAAAAAATTAATTGCTTTAGAAGAATGTGTATTCAGTTGAGTTTGGATGTAAAGTTCTGTAGATATCTGTGAAATCCATCTGGTCCAGTGTATCATTTAAAGCTCTCGTTTCTTTGGAGATGTTGTGCTTAGAAGACCTATCGAGTATAGAAAGAGCTAGATTGAAGTCACCAAGTATAAGTGTATTATTATCTAAGTATTGTTTTATTGGTGTTCAATTTGCCAACACACAGAACAACACCCAGTGCTCATCCCGTCAAGTGCCCCCCTCAGTGCCCGTCACCCATTCACCCCCACCCCCAGCTCTCCTCCCCCTCCACCACCCCTAGTTCGTTTCCCAGAGTTAGGAGTCTTTATGTTCTGTCTCCCTTTCTGATATTTCCTACCCATTTCTTTTCTAATTATATTTCATTTTTTCTAGAAACATATTTATTATACAATCAAAAGTGGTTTCATACAACATATCAGCTTCTGATGAGGATATAGTAAGCACTCTATAACCCAAGGCGTGGAGACTTACATGGAACCTTAAAAGTTGTTGGTATTCAGAAATTCCCCTTTTAGAAATTATTCATCACTGTTGCATCATAATGTTGCATTTTGTCTTTCAAACAAATATTATTTGGGGAGAGCAGAAGTTATTCTGGTTTTGCTAACAATCAATGGCACTGCACTTGGTAAGTCACAGACCAAGTCTTAGTGCCCTTCAACTGTAAAGAGGGATTTTTATGGAAATTAAATTAGATATGAAAATTTGCAAGGACAATGCCTAATGCATAAAGTAGTAGACAGTCTTATTACATTATATCAAAACCTAGAGGGTTTCAATAAATTGACTAAAAGGGCAGGATTTTAGTGGTGGGATTATCCTTAGAATTTAGACCATTGGCTATAAATTCTCTTCTTTTTGCCCATAATTACTCTCCTAGTCATAAGACAACTGAAAGAAGGGAGGGCTAAGCATATACATCAGTGATAGGAAGGAGAAAAAGGAAAAAAGAAAGAATGTAAACATGGATTATCTACAGAACTAACAACCACCTTCTGGATCTCCGAGAATAGAATAGATCATAGCAATTGGGTAGGCTCAATTGTGGAATATGAATCTTATCCATGAAAAAGAATACAATATGTTTCCATTAGTTGTACAAGCTTAGCAGCATTTTAAGTACTAACTATTGTCGTTATAGAAGACCTTACATTCTAAGAAAGAAGGCTCATATCAGAATCATGTGAGAGTAACTACATGTCTTCTAGATTATCCTGATTGGGATTGCAGCCTCTCATCACCCAGTCTCTCTTCAGAAACCTGTCCACCAATTAAGCTTAGATAGACTCATCCCAGAAACACTAGAATCCACCCAGTCCTAGAGGCCATTGCCAGTTCTAACTTTTTAGGATCCTAAATTTTTAGGATGTTCGTTTGCATGTTTGCCAAAGTTTATAGGTTTGCAGAATGTATGGATGTCTTGAACATTGCCAGATTCATTGGAAAAGTTCACAATACAAGATATGAAATTTGTCCTTTTTATATAGTAACTAGGAGATCAAGGATGGATTTTCTGAGGTTTTGTGTTTTTTTTTTTTTTTCTTCAACTATATGGTAATGTCAAATTGCAGTTGTGTAAAATGTCCTGGAGGAATTTCACCAAAGTAGGCTCACAAATTGCCACCTAGAAAGGGCCAATTTACATAAATTAAATTATGAACATAAAGAACCAGGAGAAGCCTGGAAGAACATAAGAAAACCAGTAAACAATATTCTTGGAATGTAATTTAATAAATTCTTAAACCAGTGCATACCTTAGCATTCCAGATCTTTTGGGAAATATATGCATTTTTAAAAAGGGGTTACTATACTCCTTTTGAGGCAGAACAAAAAATAAAATATTTAAATTCATTTGATAACATTAATCATGCATTACAGTTTTGCAGTTGACTAAATAGTAAATATACACCAAATTTGGTTAAAAATTCAACATCTTCTAATAATGTCCTTATTTTGAGTTTAGATATCAGATAAAACATTTCAGAGGGTATTGGCTAAAAAATACCTTTATAAGAAAGGTACAAGATTCATTACTTTGCAAAATGTTTAACTTTTAATATTCCTTAATTTATTCAGGATAAATTTATCATATCAGTAATAGTATCATATTCTGGTAGTTTCTATTTGCATTGACTGTTTATGAAGTGATTTTAGTGAAGAAAAGGATTTCCTTTGATTACAAATATACTCTACCCTATATTATGACTAATTGATCCTCTAGTTAATTTAATTCAAAGACCTATAAAATGACTTTATTAATGTGTATCAAAATGTATGTCTATTAAGAAGGAAATCATTGAATTTACATAATTAATTTTTAACAATCTAAAATTATCATTTGATGTACTTTAGAATCTTCAACCAGAGTTCCATAAACAATGTTAAGTTAGAAATCAGTAACAAATTGACTAAATATCACTTGCAGACTCTGGATTTGATGCTGTGCTGGGTTACATAAAGAGTGACATGTGTGATCCTACACTGTCACTTTAGTATTTTATACAGGAACACAGTCCTATCACACCTCCACACAAAACCCAGAATACTAATTCAACAACTACAAAAATCAAATAGGAAAACAATCAGTGAGAGGTAAATCCATAGAATTTGTTTAATAGGGAGTCTGAAAGGTTGAGTTTTAAATATGTTAGAATAAAATATTTTCTTTTAAAAAAGTGAATTGCTTCCAGGGAAATAAAACATTAGCTAATGTTGACAACATTCTCTAAAACTCTGGCTCTAAGTATTTTTGGAAAATAGTGTGAATATTTCCACAGGAGCTAAGATGAGCCTAGTAAGAAATGGGATCAAGACACTTTTTCATTCTGCTGCAAAGTTCATCCCTGTTAGAAGGACTCATGGATTTATGTGGCCCTGACTGGGTGTACCTTTACCCTAAAGGAGAAACTCACTTCATGAGTTTTTCTTTCTTTTTCTCTACTTTTTAAGCAAGTGTCCTGGGCTTAATATCTGAGCCTCACCTTGTGGAAATGTTGGGTAAAGGATGCTCACAGGATGTGGTGTGTGGCTGCCACAGGAATGCCTGACGAGCTATTGTGGGACCATGGGGTGTCAGGGGGGAATGGAGTATCAGGGAAGGGATGGACAGAAAGGCGATGGGGTGTTAGGAAGGGGATGACTCCGTATACGTTTGTGTGAGGAGGTGTTTGTTAAAGAGTATCACGTCATCGGCGAAGAGGGAGAGTTTGACTTCTTCTTTGCCAATTTGAATGCCTTTTATTTCTTTTTGTTGCCTGGTTGCTGAGGCTAGGACTTCCAGTACTATGTTGAATAGCAGTGGTGAGAGTGGACATCCCTGTCTTGTTCTTATCTTAGGGGAAAGGCTCCCAGTGCTTCCCCATTGAGAATTATATTTGCTGTGGGCTTTTCGTAGATGGTTTTTAAGATGTCGAGGAAAGTTCCCTCTATCCCTACACTCTGAAGAGTTTTGATCAGGAATGGATGCTGTATTTTGTCAAATGCTTTCTCTGCATCTAATGAGAGGATCATATGGTTCTTGGTTTTTCTCTTGCTGATATGATGAATCACATTGATTGTTTTACGAGTGTTGAACCAGCCTTGTGTCCTGGGGATAAATCCTACTTGATCTTGGTGAATAATTTTCTTAATGTAGGTGAATAATTTTCTTAATTTTCTTGGATCCTATTGGCTAGTATCTTGTTGAGAATTTTTGCATCCATGTTCATCAGGGATATTGGTCTGTAATTTGCCTTTTTGGTGGGGTCTTTGTCTGGTTTTGGAATTAAGGTGATGCTGGCCTCATAGAACGAATTTGGAAGTACTCCATCTCTTTCTATCTTTCCAAACAGCTTTAGTAGAATAGGTATGGTTTCTTCTTTAAACGTTTGCTAGAATTCCCCTGGGAAGCCATCTGGCCCTGGAAGACACTCTTGTGTCTTGGGAGGTTTTTGATGACTGCTTCAATTTCCTCCCTGGTTATTGGCCTGATAAACTCAAAATGGATGAAAGATCTAAATGTGAGACAAGATTCCATCAAAATCCTAGAGGAGAACACAGGCAACACCCTTTTTGAACTCGGCCACAGTAACTTCTTGCAAGATACATCCACGAAGGCAAAAGAAACAAAAGCAAAAATGAACTATTGGGACTTCATCAAGATAAGAAGCTTTTGCACAGCAAAGGATACAGTCAACAAAACTAAAAGACAACCTACAGAATGGGAGAAGATATTTGCAAATGACGTATCAGATAAAGGGCTAGTTTCCAAAATCTATAAAGAACTTCTTAAACTCAACACCAAAGAAACAAACAATCCAATCATGAAATGGGCAAAAGACATGAAGAGAAATCTCACAGAGGAAGACATAGACATGGCCAACATGCACATGAGAAAATGCTCTGCATCACTTGCCATCAGGGAAATACAAATCAAAACCACAATGAGATCCCACCTGACACCAGTGAGAATGGGGAACATTAACAAGGCAGGAAACCACAAATGTTGGAGAGGATGTGGAGAAAGGGGAACCCTCTTGCACTGTTGGTGGGAATGTGAACTGGTGCAGCCACTCTGGAAAACTGTGTGGAGGTTCCTCAAAGAGTTAAAAATAGACCTGCCCTATGACCCAGCAATTGCACTGTTGGGGATTTACCCCAAAGATTCAGATGCAATGAAATGCCGGGACACCTGCACCCCGATGTTTCTAGCAGCAATGTCCACAATAGCCAAACTGTGGAAGGAGCCTCGGTGTCCATCGACAGATGAATGGATAAAGAAGATGTGGTTTATGTATACAATGGAATGTTACTCAGCCATCAGAAACGACAAATACCCACCATTTGCTTTCATGTGGATGGAACTGGAGGGTATTATGCTGAGTGAAGTTAGTCAATCGGAGAAGGACAAACATTATATGTTCTCATTCTTTTGGGGAATATAAATAATAGTGAAAGGGAATATAAGGGAAGGGAGAAGAAATGTGTGCGAAATATCAGAAAGGGAGACAGAACATAAAGACTCCTAAGTCTGGGAAATGAACTAGGGGTGCTGGAAGGGGAGGAGGGCAGGGGGTGGGGGTGAATGGGTGACGGGCACTGAGGGGGACCCATGACGGGATGAGCACTGGGTGTTATTCTGTATGTTGGTAAATTGAACACCAATAAAAAATTAATTAATTAAAAAAAAAAAGAAAGTAAAAACATTGAAGAACATTTATTGTAAATGTGGGCGAGTTTCCCAGATGACATTATGCACTCTAGAATTGTGAAGTCCCTAGAATTACAGAAAATCACATGGTGTTTGGATTTTCATTGAAAGAGCAGGAAAACCATAAAAATACAGATTTTCAGATTTTCCAGTTTTCATTTAATCCCAGAACCACCTCCAATATTGTTAGTGAAAATAGCAAGGCAGGGTGTCCTGGAACCTCAGCACACAGGCAGTTGTGACAGTCTGTTAGCTTCAGGGTAGGCCTGAGTTCTGACTCAGAGGACAAGCTACAGGGCAAACAATGGCTTGAGTGGTTTTATAACTAACACTGGCTTGAGTGGTTTTATAATCTTTTTACAATGTCCCAGAAGGGCTCTAGGAAAAGAGAAATGAATCATAATATTAAATAAACTGCAATCTTATTTCTTATCTCGGTCTGGGGAGATGCCACATATTTATTACACAAATGAACTGATGTAGAGTAGCTTTTAGGTATCAAAATTAAGTTGCTTAAAAAACATTAAGTTGCTTAGAGTAGTTGGCCTAAGATGGAATTAAGTTGAAAATTAATCAAATAAAATAAATTTTCTGAGAATAGATTTGTATTCACCATGAAGAGAAGAGAAAGAGCAGAGGCATGGAGATAGTAGGGTATCAGTCACACCCAGGTATGTGTCACAGGTGAGTGACTGTGTGGCAGTAAGATATATTGGATACTTATTCTATCATTTGAATATAATAAATTTAAGAGCATATAAATGAATACTGGATTAACGCCATATCACAATGGAAGATCTTCTTTAAGACATGTTATCTAGCTAGTAATATGTAAAATTGTAATAAGGAGATACAAAAGCTTTGGTGATAATAGTGTACTCCTCTTAAGTTTATGTTACAACATAGTTATTATTTTTTATGCTGCTACTAACAATAGTAATACTAGCAAAATACAAGAAAACAGCCCTGTCAGGAATGAGCTAAAAGCTGGTCTGGCTCTTACAACTGTCCCATGGTGTTCTGTTGTCGAACACGTGATTTCATATATCACATTGGACAAGAACATCCTGTGACTGTCGTAGAGTGAGGAGAAAAAAAAAAAGAATGCTTTATGGTCTAATATGAGCTCAGATAAAATTGAAAAATATGCAAGCCAGAAAACACCCTGAACACCCCTCTTCCAGCTAATATAAACACCTGTTACTACTTGACCAAGTACAGCTTTAATTTTGCCAAATGCCTCCCATCTTCTAGGTAACAATTACATAGATACTTTATTATAGAAATGTCCTTACAGCCTCCAATCTTGAATCTTTTATCTAATCATCTAATTTCAAGTCCAGATCTTACCAAAAGCCCTTCCAAATCTTATTGAGATGGCCTAAGTTCCCTCATGATGTGGATTCTCCTTTGTTGTAAAAACTACCAATAAACAGATTCTATTCAGCTCCAGGTGTTCCTCAAGATCTTTGGCTGATAAGGATTGGCAATAGTGATAGCCTAAAGAAGATATTAAGGGTTGTTACTAACATTGTTATTTTTATAAACACTATAAGCAGCTGAATCTATCATTCATTAAGAATTTATCAAATTGTGATGAATTTGGATTAGCACTTAAGAATGGTCACTAATATCATATATTGTATTGATTGTTTTGTACATTATAACATATTTATCCTACATGCTTCTATGAAGTATTTTACATTTTATAGATGAGGAAAATATATTGATTTCACTCTACTTAGCAACTTTATGAGGATGATATTAATTTATCTTTTGGATAGGGCAATGGAGCACAAAGAGTTCAGGAAACTTACATAGGGCTGCTTAGCTAGTGAATGACTGAGTTAAGATTCAAATTCTGGACTTGGACAAGAGCCAAACTGTGGGAGGAGCTCGGTGTCCTTCGAAAGATGAATGGATAAAGATGAATGGAATATTCCTCAGCCATTAGAAATGACAAATACCCATCATTTGCTTCAACGTGAATAGAACTGGAGGGTATTATGCTGAGTGAAGTGAGTCAATTGGAGAAGGACAAACATTATATGTTCTCATTCATTTGGGGAATATAAAAAATAGTGAAAGGGAATAAAGGGGAAAGGAGAGAAAATGAGTGGTAAATATCAGTGAGGGTGACAGAACATGAGAGACACTTAACTCTGGGAAATGAACAAGGGGTAGTGGAAAGGGAGGGGGGATGGGGTGACTGGGTGACAGGCGCTGAGGGTGGCACTTGAGGGGATGAGCAGTGGGTATTACGCTATATGTTGGCATATTGAATTCCAATAAAAAATACACAAACAACAACAACAACAAACAAACAAATTCTGGACTTGGGCCACAGATCTCATATATCTAAATATCGTCTTTTACTTCAATTTTATATATTCATTTCTTTGAGGGAATGGGGAGGTTTAACTAGTAGGGTCAATGGCTTGACTAAATTCATTCTGTGGAACTCCAAAACACATAATTAACTTATTTAAATGTCCTTCTCTTTTACTATTAACTATAGAAAACAAACTGAGAGTTGCTGGAGGGGAAGTGGGCAGGGGATGGGCTAAATGAATGATGAGTAATAAGGAGGGCAGTTGTGATAAGCACTTATATGTAAGTGATGAACCACTGACTTCTACTTCTGAAGTCAATATTACACTATATATTAACTAACTAGAATTTAAATAAAAACTTAAGCAACAAAAAAATAGTCCTTTTCCACCCCCCTCCAACTTCATTAGTTTTGTTTCTTAAATTCACATAGAAGTGAAATCATATGGTATTTGTCTGTCTCTGGCTAACTTATTTCACTTAGTATAATACACTCTAGCTCCATTCATGTTATTGCAAATGGCAAGATTCCATTCTCTTTTATGGGTAATATTCCATTGTATATGCCACCTCTTCTTTATCCGTTCATCAGTTGATGAACATGTGGGCCCGTTCCATAATTTAGCTATTGTTGATAATGCTGCTATAAACATCAGGATGTATGTGTCCCTTCGAATCGGTTTTTTTGTATCCTTTGGGTAAATACCCAATAGTGCAGTTGCTAGGATGTAGGGTATTTCTATTTTTAACTTTTTGAGGAACTTCTATACTGTTTTCCAGAGTGTCTGCACCAGTTTGCATTCCCACCAACATTACAAGAGTTTCCTCTTTTTCCATATCCTAGCCTTTTGTTTCTTATATTGTTAATTTTAGCCAATCTGACAGGTGTGAGGTGATATCTCATTGTAGTTTTGATTTGTATTTCCCTGATAATGGATGATGTTGAGCATCTTTTCATGTATCTTTTAGCCATCTAGATATCATATTTTGAAAAATGTCTGTTCATGTCTTCTGCCCATTTCTTAACTGGATTATTTGTTTTTGGAGGTTGAGTTTTGTAAGTTCTTTATATATTTACATACTAACCTTTATAGATATGTCATTTGCAAATATCTTCTCCCATTCTGTAGGTTGCTTTTTAGTTTTGTTGATTGTTTCCTTCAATGTGCAGAAGTTTTTTATTTTTATGATGTCTCAATAGTTTATTTTTGCTCTCTTTCCCTGGACTCAGGAGACGTATACAGTAAGAAGTTGTTATAGTCAATGTCAAAGAGGTTGCTGCCAATGTTCTCCTCTAGGATTTTAATGGTTTCTTGTCTGGCAATAAATGTCCTTCTCTATTTTTATTTGTCTTTGCCTCAAAGGCCCAGTTACTTCTAGCTATTGTAATTTTTGAATTATGTAACTAAGGCTTGAAGGAGAGGGAAAAGAGAAGGTTGGTGTCAGAGATCATACTACTATCTAACACCAGCACAGAGTTCGTCATGAATTCAAGATTACAACAGCATTCAACTGTTATCCAAATGCTGAATATAGGTGAACTTTTTAATTCATTGGACAATACTTGGACCATAACTTAGCAACTTATAATTAATAAAGTTATTTGGTGATGAATTTGGTAATTGTGGTTGGAGATGTTGATGAGCAAATATGTTAAATAACATCCCAAATATATGTAAATCACAAACAGATGACTGGACACTGCAAATAGACCATATAGCTTTTAGACAGAACCTATTTTAAAAGTAGCACCAAAGAAACATTGACCATATATGTCATACATATTTTCTTCTTCCTCTAAAATATATTCAGCTTCCTAATTATTCCTGATACACTCCAGTTGTCAGTAATACAGGCCAAACTGGAACAAAAATCAAATTTATAGAAAGCCTTAGAGTTTATAAGATATTTAAGAAGGAGACCATTTAGTTATGTCTTATAGAGAGGCACTGGGCAGATTTGTGGCTCTTACCATTTTAAGAAGATAATGATTTTCCCAAATGTGTTGTAGGTTGTTTAATGTGTAACTTTCAATATGTTCCCAACAGAAGCAACTAGAGATTGTCCTCAGATGCAGAGTGAACTGGGATTTCTGGATGGCATTTTAGCATAAAGCATTTCTCTTGCTTTCATGGACATTTTTTCAAGACCTCTTCACTCAAGTTGGTATTTACCCAAAGGATACAAAAAAAAAAAAAAAACTGATTTGAAGGACACATACATCCTGATGTTTATAGTAGCATTATCAACAATAGCTAAATTATGGCTAAGGAAGTTCAAAGCATTAGAGCTGGAGATTGGTATTCTTATTAAGTACATTTGATTCATCAGTATGTATTTTATTCTCTATTTGTATATTTCCTTCTTACAAGATTATATCATCTTTATGGGCTATGATTATTGGCTAATATTTATTATCTATTTTATAGTGAGGACATCATCATGAAAAAGACATCATAAAAAAAAGAAAAAGAAAAAGACATCATGAAAAAGACATCTCTATTTTTCAGTACTTATAATAACAGTTTTTTTCCCCAGGAAAAACCTCTAAAACTTTCCAATATTTTCCTTAAAATCAACAAATAAATTTTAAAAAGATGTTACGAGACAGGCACCTGAATGGCTCAGTGGTTGAGTGTCTGCCTTTGGCTCAGGTCATGATCCCAGAGGCCTGAGACAGAGTCTGCATCAGGTTCCCCACAGGAAGCCTGCTTCTCTCTCTGCCTATGTCTCTGCTTCTCTCTCTGTGTCTCTCATGAATAAATAAATAAAATGGTTTAAAAAAGATGTTCGGAAATGCAATATTGAGTGTTCTCATTCTTTTATGCAGCTGATTTCATTTTTTGAAAGTTGCAGCAACAACCTCCCCAGATGATATGCTCTTCCACCATGTGACCCTGCCACTTTGCCTTGTCCTTGAATTGGGGCAGGCTTGTTTCTGCTTTAACCAACAAAGTATGTGTTAGAAGTGATAGAATCAATCTGGTAATTTCTGAGGTTGTCAGAAAGGCCATGCAGTTCTACTTGGTTTTCTTGAAGTGCTTATTCTAGAAGGCAGCCACTTTGTGACATGTCTGAGTGCCATACTTGAGTCTACATGGAGGTGCTGGTTAGTAGTCACAGCTAGTCCTTAACTAGGTCACTAACTATGCAACTGAGTCATCTTATGTGTCCAGACTTACCTTCCTGCCATCTGAGTTCCACTGCAAGGTGTTAGTGTACATTAAGGGAGCAAAAGGATAGTCCGCTGAGCCTGGACCATAGAAGCCATGTGCATAACAAAATGACTGCTATTTAACACCACTAAATGTGAGGTAACCTGTTACACAAAACCAATTGAAATCAGTTCTTATCAAATTAGCAAGAGGTTTTAAAAATGATATTTAACAATTACTGAAATGTATATTGTATCCTTAATGAGAAATAATTTTGTAATTTTTTTAAAAGATTTTTGTTTATTTATTCATGAGAGACAGAGAGAGAGAGGCAGAGACACAGGCAGAGGGAGAAGCAGGCTCCACACTGGGATCCCGACGTGGGACTCGATCCCGGGTCTCCAGGATCACACCCTGGACCAAAGGCAGGCGCTCACCTGCTGAGCCACCCAGGGATCCCCTTAACTTTGTAATGTTATCCAGACTTTTTGACTCTGTGAAACTGCCCTAAGGATACGACTAGGTACACAGATAAAACATCAAAGTACAGGGAACCCTGGGTGGCGCAGCGGTTTGGCGCCTGCCTTTGGCCCAGGGCGTGATCCTGGAGACCCGGGATCGAGTCCCACGTCGGGCTCCCGGTGCATGGAGCCTGCTTCTCCCTCTGCCTGTGTCTCTGCCTCTCTCTCTCTCTCTGTCTCTCTGTTACTATCATAAATAAATAAAAATTAAAAAAAAATCAAAGTACAAAATGCTAATGGCAGCGCTATTAATAGTAATTTTCACTTGTGTATAAATTATCCAACAATAAATAAATTTTTAAATAATTTCATTCAATGAATTCATAAGTTCATTTGTTTACACCATATAAGAGTTATTAATAGTATGTGTGCAAATGGGAGTTTAACCATGAAAGAGTAATGAGTCTAATCACAGCTAAGACAAAGGAAATTTATCTGACAATTAGTTTGACATGTAATGTAGGAAATGACAAGCCAAATAGAGGATAGTGGAGCACCGAGATCAGTGACAGCAAGCTGCAGGACACAAGGAGAAGCCTCACTGTCAACATCAAGGGTAGAATCACCTAAGCAGAAACCAGAAGCTCAACAAGTAGGCTTGCCAGGAGTATTTGGAAGCATGAAGAACATTTTGACAGTGCAGATTTTGCCACCTATGACAAAGAGAGAGAAGGAGAAGATATGCCCTAGATTCTCCCTTCTGTTGTCCTCTAGTTAAATCTAACCAGAAGTTTGCTAACCTAGGAGCCAAACAAATAGCACACAAACTAAGCCACTTCAAGTACAAAGCAGGGCAGCAGAAGGGGAGAGAAGGGATCTAAGG
This sequence comes from Canis aureus, assembly GCF_053574225.1. NCBI lineage: Eukaryota > Metazoa > Chordata > Mammalia > Carnivora > Canidae > Canis > Canis aureus. The sequence goes on along the minus strand of NC_135638.1, from coordinate 40,407,729 downwards.
ATCTCATTTCGCATATAGTAGAGTCTTATTTCTTTTTTTTTAAATAAATTTATTTTTTATTGGTGTTTAATTTACCAACATACAAAATAACACCCAGTGCTCATCCCGTCAAGTGCCCCCCTCAGTGCCCGTCACCCATTCACCCCCACCCCCCGCCGTCCTCCCCTTCCACCACCCCTAGTTCGTTTTCCAGACTTAGGAGTCTTTATGTTCTGTCTCCCTTTCTGATATTTCCCACACATTTCTTCTCCCTTCCCTTATATTCCCTTTCACTATTATTTATATTCCCCAAATGAATGAGAACATACAATGTTTGTCCTTCTCCAATTTTCTTATGTGTTTATGGTTGCAGGCTGTGCATAATGAAAAAAAAAAGTTTTGTCAAGAAAATGTCTACTTTTGCAGGTAAAGGATGATCTGTTCAGACCAAAAATGGCAGTGTCCTTTCATCCTCCTAATGATTCATCCAAATTTGGTGTTGTTTGGAATAATATAGTGAAAGGGAGGTAGAGAAGAATGAAAGATGAGAAGGAGTAGAAGAAAAAGAAAGAGACATCAAGAAATTGAGATGGTTGATGCAGATGATGGGGAGAACAAGATGATGAACACAAAAGCAAAACCTTAAAAGTTCCATGCTAAAAGCTTCAAACAACAACGGATTAGTGTCTGATGAGGAAGGAAGGACAAATCCTTTACTCTTAGACCAGGAAGGATAAATAAATCAGGTACTGGCACAAGTGGATTCATAGAGTTGCTGCTAAGAAAATAAAAGATATCTCTTCCATTTCATCAAGGGTTATGCCGTTATCCGTAATGGGGAGTAGGGTGTGGTGGTGAGAGGGTGTGAGTGAGGGAAGAAGAAGGTTATGAAACACTTGTTTTGGTGAGAAAGAGAAACAAAGGGAAGAATGTTCAGAATGGCAAAGTAAAGAAGTTTAAAAACTCACCCCTACAATAAAACACAGAACATTGGCAATAGTGTCATTCACTTTTCCAGAAATCTTGAGATTAACCAAAGGCATGAAACAAAGAACATTTACTCAAGAAAAAACACTGAATCTTGGTAAGCACAGCAAGTTTTATGGCCTCTTTGCATGCTCAGTTAATCACTCCACAGATCCACAGTAGACGTGAAAAACAGCAGCTACAGCCACAGTAGCTGGAAAATCAACAACCAGGCAAACACTGTAGGATGTAAAGTGGAGCTCCTCAAAAAACAGCACCCTAAGGCTCTCACAGCTTGTCTTTATTTGACCCAACTCAGACCTCACTTTATATGAACATCCCTATCAAGTAATTCATAAAGAATAACCAATGCAAATGTTTAACATCAGCTGCTTATGTGGCAATAACAATTGGGGCTACCAAGAGATGGAGCAAAAACCTTAGAAGGACAACTGGAACTAGATCTGACATATTTATGAGAATCTAGAACATCATGTGTGTTTGCAGAGCTGTGTACATGTTGGGAAAGGCCCAGTAAGGCTCTGAACTCTCATTTCTGGCTGACCTCGAGCCCATGCAAATTGAAAGTGACGGCTGAGAGAACTGTCAGCTGGGTGAGAGGCCTACTTTAGAGTCACTTTCTCTGCCTCTGCCCCTCCCCACACATCGCTTGCGTGCACTCACTCTAAAATAAATTAAAAAGAAATAATAAAGAGCACCAGTAAAGATGACTACTTTGATAAATACATAAAAATGTATGCAAAAAATGTATGCATACTTTTCCTTCTCCTATATGACTTAAAAATTGTACGGAGCAATAATTGGAAAAATTTATTGATGGACTTATAATGCATAAAAGTATAGTTTCTACAGAAATAATAGCACAACAAAGGTAGAGAAGGAGTTATATTGGAGTAATATCTGTTTTTATATAACTTTGAAAATAACTTGGAATCAATCTGAACTCAATTGCTTTATATTATATATATTATATGAATTGTAATCCCATTCAACCACTAAGAAAATAAATTAAAAATATTAAAAAAAAAACAAACAATATTGGGATCCCTGGGTGGCGCCGCCGTTTGGCGCCTGCCTTTGGCCCAGGGCGCTATCCTGGAGACCCGGGATCGAATCCCACATCGGGCTCCCGGTGCATGGAGCCTGCTTCTCCCTCTGCCTATGTCTCTGCCTCTCTCTCTCTCTCTCTGTGACTATCATAAATAAATAAAAATTAAAAAAAAATTAAAAGAACAATATTAAAATTATATATTTGAAAAGATTTATTTAACAAAAAAAGAATAATGGAAGAATAGGAAAACAAAAAGACTTAAAATAAATAGAAAGCAAATATCCCATCTCAATAAGTTCTACCATATTAGTAATTAAATTAAACATATATGTAAATGGACAGCAAATCAATCAAAAAGTAAAGATTGGCAAAGGAATAGAAGATGATTCAACCATATGCCATCTACAAAAGATGCTGGATAAAAAAAACATAAATATGTTGAAAGTAAATAACATAAAATTATACATATATGTGTATATCCATGTATATATGTATATATAGACAGTAACATATATATGGACAATAACAAAACAGAGCTGTGGTCACTATACTAATATCAGAGAAAATAGACTTCCAGACATAATTTACAACTAAAGACAAAGGGGACATTTTATAATGTCAGAGGGTCAAGCCATCAGAAAGAACAATTATAAACATATATGGACCTAAAAACAGACACTCATGAAAGAAAAAACACCAGAACAGAAGAAAGAAATAAACAATTCCACAATAATAGTTAAAGTATTTGATATCCCAATTTGAATAATGGATAACAAATCTAGGCAGAAGATCTGCATCTGTATCTTTGGGGTAAATACCCAGTAGTGCAGTTACTGGGTGTAGGATAGATCTATTTTTAACTCTTTGAGGAACCTCTACACAGTTTTCCAGAGTGGCTGCACCAGTTCACATTCCCACCAACAGTGCAAGAGAGTTGCCCTCCCTTCACATCCTCTCCAACATTTGTTGTTTCCTGTCTTACTAATTTGCTTCAAAGTGGATAGAACTGGAAGGTATTATGTTGAGTGAAGTAAGTCAATTGGAGGAGAACAAACGTTATATGGTTTCATTCATATGGGGAATATAAAAAATAGTGAAAGGGATTATAGGAGAAAGAGAAAATGAGTGGGAAATATCAGAGAGGGTGACAAAACATGAGAGACTCCTAACTCTGGGAAACAAACAAGGGGTAGTGAAACGGGAGGTGGGCAGGAGGATGGGGATACTGGGTGATGGGCACTGGGGGGGCACTTGACGGGATGAGCACTGGGTGTTATACTATATGTTGGCAAATCAAAATCCAATAAAAAATATACAAAAAAGTCATCACATTACACACCATAAGCTTATACAAATTTCTATGTTGGTTATATCCCAATAAACCTGGAAAAAAAAAAGCAACTAGAATGAAGACAGTTGTGAGCAGGGCGCACAACAACAGCAGAGTGCACATTCTTCTTAAGTGCATATTAAATATTCCCCCAGGAATATCTTATATTAGACAATTAAATAGGCCCCAGGAAATTGAAAATAATTCAGATCATACCCAGCATTTCCTCCTACCACAACAAAATAAAATTGATTTTGATAACAGAAGGAAATTTGCAAAATTCATAAATATGTGTAAATTAACACTCATAAATAACCAATAAATAAAGTGATAAATTATAATGGAAAGTAAGTTTTACTTTGAGATGAATTAAAATGAAAAGAAAAATACAAAAACTTATGATTTAGAAGGGAATATGTAGCTTTAAACACCCATGTTAAAAAATAAACATCTCAAATCAATATCCTATTCAACTACCTCCAAAAATTAGGATTACAAAAAAACAAATTCCCAAGCAACAGAAGAAAAGAAATAATAAAAATTAAAGTGAAAATAAGTCATTTTGTTTTAAAAAGGCAATAGAGGAAGTAAAAAAACAAAAGTTACTTCTTAAAACATATATACACACAAAAAATAATGAAACTTTAGTTGGTAGAACAGGAAAAGAAAGAATACTTGAATTAAAAATCAAAAATGAGAAAGAAAACAACACTACCAGACTTACAGAAATGAAAAAGACTATAAAATATCGTGAACAAATGCATGTTTACAAATTAAAACAACTTCCTAGGACACAAACTTCCACAACTGACTCAGAAACATTAGAAAATCTGAATAGAAGAATAAAAAATAAAAAGCTTGAACTAGCAATCAAAAATTTTCTGACAAAGAAAAACTCAGTTCCATTTGCCTTTTTTTTTTTTCCAAATTCCATTTGCCTTTATGGTGGATTCTATCAAACATTTAATGAATTACCCATAATCCTTCACAAAAGTATAAAAAAAAATTGAGGGAAACACTTTCCAACTTTTTCTATGATGTCACTAAGATATAGATACCAAAACCAGACAAAAACATCACCAAGGAAGAAACTATATACTGTATATATTGTGTATATAAATGCAACTATCATCAATGAAAGGCTTATAAACTTAATTTGGCAACATCAAAAAAAGATTATGTATAATGACCAAATGGGTCTTATCCCAAGAACATAAAGTTGGTTAACACATGGGCATCAATCAATGTAATACACTATATTAACAGATCAAAGGGCAAAAACTTCATGATCCTGTCAATAGATGCAAAATATCCTGTGACCAACCTCAACACTCTTTTATGATAAAAACACATTAAAAACAGAAAAATAAATTAAAAATTAAAAAAAGAACATCAACTTCAAAAAGGGCATCTATAAAAAATCCATAGCCAACATTATGCTTAATTAGAAAGATTAAAAGGTTTTTCCCATGATCAAGATAAATTCAAGGATGTTCACTCTTGCCACTTCTATTAACATTTTATTGTAGTTTTTGTTAGAACAATTGGGCAATACAAACAAAGGCACTCAATGGAAAGGAAGAAGTAAAACCAACTCTATTCCCAAATGACATAGTCTAATACATAATACCTGACAAATCTCCAAAAAAACTATTGAGCTAATACATTTTGGTAAGGCTGTGGGATACAAAATCAACATACAAAAATCAATTGTACTACAAACACTAATAATTGAACAATCTAATAATGAAATAAAAAAAAATTTTGTTTATAATGTCATGAAAAAGAAAAAATACTTAAGAATAAATTTAATAAGATAAGCATAAGACTTGTACACTGAATACCACCATATAAATTCTCATATCAAAAGACTTTGTATTGTTTAGATGGCAATATACACGAACTTATCTATAGATTGAATGCAATACCTCTCAAATTTCCAACTGACCTTCCCAATATTTTAGCAGAAATTAACAAGTTGACATAAAATTGTTTTGGAAATTCAGAGACCAGAATAGAAAAAAAGAATAAGAACTACTTAAAAAAAGAAATGTTAAAAAACTCACAGTTCCTAACTTCAATACCCACTACAAAGCTATAGTAAGCAAGCAGAATGTCATACACCTGAAAATAATATAATGAATGTCAATTGTATCTTAATAGAAATTAATTAATTAATTTTTAATAGAATGGTCTGGCATAAGGATTGACATTTACATCTGTAGAAAAAATTTGAGGATATATAAATAAATACTTACATTTATAGATTTTCAACAAATGTTGCTGGGAAAACTAGATATCCACATTTAAAAGAATGAAGTTAGGGCTGTCTAGGTTCCTAAATGTGTTAAGTATCTGATTATTGATTTTAGCTCAGGTCATGATCTCAGGGTTGTGAGATCAAGCCTGCCAGCCTCTACAATGGGCATGAGTCTGATTAAATTCTCTCTGTTATTATGTTAACATAATGTTATTATGTTATTATTATTATGTAAATTCTCCCGTTCTCTCTGCCCACTCCCAACTGTCCTCTCTCTTAAAAACAGAGAAATAAAATAATGAAGCTAGACTCCCTACCTCATATCATATTATGATGAAAATAGATATAAAAGATGTAAATGTAAGGAGTTAAAATTTAAAAATTCTCAAAAAAATAAGGAATGATTTCTTAGTTATGTCACACAGAGCACAAGTGATTAAAAATGATTAAGTTGTATTTGATCAAAATTAAACAGTTTTCTGTTTCAAAGGATCCCACAACAAAGTAGAAATAAAACTTACACGATAGGATAAAATAATTGTGAATTGTATATCGAATAAGACATCTATATTTTGAATATATAAAGGACTTTCACATCTAAAAAAAAAGGACATAATCCATTTGATAAATGCACAAAGGGTTTAAATAGATAATTCCCCAAGAAAGATATGGAAATGACCAATAATTACATGAAAAGGAACGTAAAAATTTTAGTCAGAGAAATGCAAATCTTTCTAATACCACAAGATGCCACTTCATACACACTTGGTTGGCCAAAATAGAAAAAGAAAGTACAAGTGTTGACAAGAAGGCAGAGAAATTGGAACCCTCATATATTGCTGGTAGGACTATAAAGTCATGTAGCCATTCTTCAAGACAACTGTCAGTTCCTCAAAATGTTAAACATAGATTTACTGTATGACCTAGGGAGTCCATTCCTAAGAATATGCTCAGGAGACTTAACAACATATGTCACTACAAACACATGTATATAAACATGTATAATATTATTCATAACTGCTCCAAACTGGAAGCAAACCAAATGTCCATCAAATGATGAATGAATAAGTAAAATGTGGTATATTCATACAATGGAGTATATCAATAATAAGGGGCTAAATACATGCTATAGCATAGATGAATCTTACACATTATGCTAAGTTAAGGAAATGAGTCACTTATTGAATGATTTAATTTGTATGAAATGCATAGACCGATCCATATCCATAGGGACTGATCTTGTATTAGTCACTGGGGAAATGGGGAATTAGGAGGGAATGACTAATAAGTACCAGTTTCCTTGGGAGTAATAAAAATGGGGGAACCCTGGGTGGCGCAGCGGTTTGGCGCCTGCCTTTGGCCCAGGGCGCGATCCTGGAGACCCGGGATCGAGTCCCGCGTCAGGCTCCCGGTGCATGGAGCCTGCTTCTCCCTCTGCCTATGTCTCTGCCTCTCTCTCTCTCTCTCTGACTATCATAAATAAATAAAAATTTAAAAAAATGTTCTAAGATTAGGTGTGATGGTTTCACAATTGTGTGAATATATTAAAACTTCTGAATTGTACACTTTAAAAGAGTGAATTTTAAAGCATGTGACCGTCAATAAAACTGTTAGTGAGATGGAGAGAGAGAAGGAGGGAGGAAGAAACCAGTGGGATATGTGGTAGAATATTTAGGCAATGTTAAATGCTTGTTTGATATACTTTATCATAAATTTAATATATAGGTAGACACTGTAACTGTGTACCTTTTAGAAATGCATGTTCAAGTGTGCATATGCTTCTTTGGAGAAAGTCAATTGTTGGGCTCAGCTGCCATGTTTATTTTCATGTTTTTATCTTTTAATGACAGTAAGATATTGGGGAAGAGTTCTGAGGGTATTTGCAAGAAATTATGCTTAATTACAAACCGGGGAATCTAAGTGATGGCAGGAGAGAAAGGAAGACAGGAAACACAAATAATAGAAAGAACTTGGGTCCATGAACTGGAAACATTGAAGTCAATAGATGTTTGCATTTGAGATAATTTGCAATGGAAATGGAAAGATGGGAGATGATGATTGGTTAGTTGAAGGTTTGGAATTTGTATTTTAGGGCTGATGCCACTTGTGGCATGGACTGTATCTCAGATGTGAACAGTAGCAGACTGCTGATATAAAGTGAGGAGATAATAGGATATGAAAAAGTCAAGGAAATGAGATCCTGGGTTTTGGATAGACTACCCTCAGAGCTGCTACTGTCAATGACAGTGTCGGCAGAACCTGAAATTCAATAGTCAGGTGCTGTCTAATTTTTTAAAAATAAATACGTGACAATGATGAGTTCTGAAGATGACAGCAAAGAAAAGTAAGCATTACGTGATGGTAAATAACCAAAGAAAAAAAAGGAACCTTAAATAAGCAGGAAAGTTCTGGAACGCTGTACAGTGGGTATGATTTCAAATGCGACAGCAGGTAAGTAAAAGGACATTTATATTACCTTGTGATCTTGAGATGTATGGGCCATGAAGAAGATTAAAGAAGCTTTAAGGTAAGCCCAGTTTTCTCATGAAGCAATAGAATAGAGGCAATGTTGTGAGAAAAGGTGGAGGATATAAGAGAGGTTGCAGATTATAGAGCACGATGTCCAAAAAGTATAGCATATTTCTGAAGAAAGAGATTCAGTGGAGGATATTCAGTGGGTTGTGTGTGGGTGCTGGGATGAGACAGCACTGCAGTGGGTAAAAGTGTGGAGGATAATTGGTGGCCACTGACGTTCACATCCAAAGTGTTCAAAACAGTGAGGTTTGATGCAATCAATCATTTTAAAAATATCTTAGAGGAAAGTTGAATTAATAAAAAAAAAGATAAGATTTGATAATGTTTAGTCAATTTTAAACTCGGGTAGGTCATTGGTAGAAGTTTTTTAATTTACTCTTATGAAGTGAAACTGTCCACAATATACTGGGGAAAAGGTCAAACTCTAAATTCCAAAATGACTTTTGTTTACAGAATCCCAAATTCTTTTCAGCTTAGTTGATAATTTGATAATCAGGGGTTTTCCTGGTAGTTGTGTGTCTTTCCTTTGTTGTAGATGCAGAGTGATAGGCAATATCCTAAGGAATGGGGGACAGATTATCCTTATGCTTATTATCTTTCTTGCAATAATGTTACATAATTCATTAAATTATTGTCATTATTAGTGTTGATTTAAATTAGTTATTTTTATATAATCATGCTTGATTTAATTTAAATCTATAGCATAGGGTTTATTGTGTTACTCTATAGAGACAATTCAGATGCTCATTCAAGTGTTGTGTCTTCTATTCGTACTGTGTTACTAAGTAACTTTGTGACTGGAAAATGCACTTGCTCTTTTGCCTTCATTTTTGACAAATGGAAAATAAAGAGTTTATCTTGGATAATGTTTGACCTTTTCGTGATATACTATGTGTGCACACATTGATGTGTGAGCAAGGCTGTGTGTGCATGTGTGTGTAGGTATTTTATATGGAGAGAGCAGAGAATATTACAACCTACTGAAAAATACTTGTGTATCATTTCCCATAGTTTCATTCATATTAAGCACAGACAAAAGAATCAAAGGATACACAAGGAAAGAATATCAAATACTTGACACATGCACAGACATATTTAGACTCCTTTTTGTAATGATAATTGTAAGTAAATGAAACGCTCCTGATAGTTTCATTGTTGACATTATCATAAAGAGCTTTCTGGGCCTATTATGGGTGGAAACACTTGAATTGTTTTGAAACATGAATTATAATGCTTGATATTATTTATTTGCTATGCATTAAAGTAAATTTATCTTTTCTCTCTTGACAACCTAAATTTCAGTATTTGGGGAGAAAGGGTTTAGTAATCACTTACGTCCAGGTTTAAAAAAAAAAAGAACATTTTATAATCCCGAGTCAGAAAAACTTATTGAAAGAAACTATTTTAGGTTATATGATGTGATCTCCCATTTGCCTTTCCCTCATGATAACACTTCTTATACATATATGTAACTCAGTCTTTGGAGTTTGAAACTTGAAATATCATCTCTGCATCTCTGCAATAACCAAAGTTAATGTGTTGGAAACAAATAAACAATAAAATGAGGGAAAAAATGAGAGCATCTCAGCTCAGGAGGGGCATTACTTCCCACAGTCAAAGAAAGCTTCAGTCTACTAGGTAAGGATCATCTGGGGTGACAGAGCTTAGCCCTGGGCAGCCCTTGCTGTACCCCTGGAATGTCTCTGATGAAGAACCTTTGGTAGGGTCTTCATTCTAATCCCCATTGACCACAGTTTAGGGGACAGGTGGAAGGAGTGCTTTCTTAGTCCTGCCAAGCACAGGATTTGCCAGCTGTTCTCTGGCATGAGTAGATAGAACGAATTTTGTGCAGAAATGAAAGATAATTTTTATGATTTTGATTCTTATTTCTCTTCCATTTTTTTGTCACTCTCATAACCACTTCTTTTTCTTGCTCCAAGAAATAAACAAAAGGGGAAATAGAAATCACTAGAGAACTATAGGGGCTTGTGGAAATGTCAGTAATTCAAATCACCTGAATCCTTTCTCTATTTTTGTTCTCAGTTGTATGTTAGGGAATATGTATATACATGTATCATTCCCTGTACAATTTCTCATTTCTCAGGCCTCACAGCCCTCAAGAACAATAATCCTAGTCAGACTATTACTTTACCTCAATCTCTTCCAAGCCTCCTAGAATTCAAATACAAATGTCTTTGCTTCATTTTCCTGACATATTCATGTTTCATGTATATGAAAGGCTTATTCTTCAAATTCCTTTCTCCCTCTGAATTTACAGTGAAACAAATGTAAGATTATGCAAGATGAATTAGAGCCTTTGGGCTTTGGCACCACCTGGCCGCAAATAATCTCACATAAACCACTATTTTGGGCCATAGAACCAGAAAAACACTGGTTCTTTTTGTACTGGTAGAAGGTAGCTTAAGGAGCTATATTCTTACAAGTCATAGATCTTTAGTCAACTCTGGCTGCACTGCACTCTCAGTGTGACACTGCTCTTTCTCATCATGAGACAATAAAAGACTCTTTACATGTTGGCTCTAACCTTCCAAGTCTCAGCCCCTTCTACACAGATCCCATATCTAGTGTTTCTTTCCCATTTCTGCTTTCTCCATTTCCTAACACTATATTAGGGTCTTTATAGACATAGTTCTGGTTTCTCTCTTTCTTTCCTGGGATGCCTTCTTTCCCAATCTTGGCTTAACAACTTCTTTTCACACAAGAGTTATTTCAGAAAGGCTTCTGCTATTCTCTATTCTGTTATTATCTAAGAGCTACCTAGTTGGTACCCTCTTTGCCAACAAATAAAGGAATATTTATTTGTAAATATGATACTTGAACTCAGTTCCCTGGCAAACATTCTGAGACAGAAGTTTATACACAGGAAGTTTAATTGAGAACATTGTCAGGACCCCTGTAAGGAAATGATGGAAGCTTAATTGAACAGTAAAGTTGAACTGGGATGCAGTTGTAGTAGAGCAGCACCCTGTTATTCCTAGAAAGAGCTCTGGAGCTGTGATGACTTTTAAGAATTGTCTCAAATAGAAGCAAAGAGATCTGTCTCTATATTTGCACATTGATCTTTGGATATTGGCTGTCTCTGAAGAGGAGCATAATATGAGTCGAGGCAGTATCCTTTGGCAGTGACAAGAGCAATTCCTAGGCAAGGACAGATTATGAGACACCAGCAGCCAATACTCCTGAAAGAAGGCTTGGAAGGCAACACACACTGCAGTCTATTTGCAGCTCAGGTCCATTTGCTTTATATAGAACGTCTTTCTTTTTGGAGAACAGTTTCCCCTCCAAGACAGGTATTCATGATATGAACTATGCACACACTCCTGCACTTTGACTTGGGGAAACCCACAATCAGCCTCCATCCACTCTAACCAACTTGCTTTATCTTCAGATAGCATAGCATTTCTGTTAGTTGAGTTGGATTAACCAGTTGAGTGACCTGGACCCTTGTTCTCAAGTGATCTGAGACATTGGCCATTATGTTTTCTCAAGTATCACTGCTACACTCATTCACTTATTGTCAAATATGGAGACAAATTACCACAAGATTTTCCAATGAGCCACTTGGGTGCCATGTGTGCTCTTCCCTACTCTCATTTAATAATGACAACTCTATGATCTCTTGATGATCACCATCTATTACGTCAGGTCGGATGGTAACTCATGTCTTTTTTTGCTAATTTCTTGACATAAAGAGCCTGAAATGACCCTTGCTGAATCAAAAGCTCTAGGTTTAAAATGACTCTTATTATGCACACTAGAAACATTCCCTATCCTGGGGTAATATGCACTATATAAGTATTGTTCAGAGTGCTTTTGATACAGAGAACTATTTAGTAAATTTCTGAAGGAACCATGAAGTACAGAGGTTAAAAAATTATTATAGTAGAGATCAGTATAAAATTGGTGGTAATTCTTTTTAACATCTCTCAGTAATTATGTATATAATATCAAAGAAAATTTTAAAAAGCTTTTTTCTCCTCATCCAATACCGTTACATGATACTTACGGTATCCAATTAAATCTCTACTGTTGTTTTATTTTCCCTTTTTGAATATAGTAGCCAGGGACAGATTTTGTTCATAATAGTGCAGAAAAATGCTAATTCCTTTGTGAGAGACTTAGTAAGCCACAGTAAACTAATGCTTTTGGTACAACAGATAGAAAAAGCTGAATAAAATGTAATGACATCACACACCAGAAGAAACAAAGATTGGGTAAACTAAAACTTGAGAGATATGGTAACTTGGTATTATCTAGCTATTTTTTTCTTGATTAATGTGAAGTCATAAATCCCTTACTTTATCTATTTACCATAGGAGAATGGAATCTCAAGAATTCTTCCATATATTATGCTTGGCATGCAGTCAAAAGTACTAGATATATTTAGAGGCAGAAAAGTTACCCCCCAAAAGAAAGATAGAGACAGAGACAAAGACAGAGAGTAAAGGATAGTCACCAAGTATTGGTTCAAAAGCTTCTAGAGAACACCCCAGGTGTAATACGAAACCAGGCCCCATTTGTGGAGGGCAGGGAGACATCACAGAAAGAGACAGGCCACTCTCAACCTGTGTAAGTGGCAGGTTTAATGATCAAGGAAGTTTACACAGGAAGCTTTTCTTGGGTGGCAGCTAGACCAGGAGATCCCCTCACACACGGGCCCAATCTTAAGTTTCTGTAGAAGCGTTATTAGGGTTCAGTCATATATAGTGGCTAAATGTTCTTCACAACACCATCCCATGGCTGTGCCCTTGAAGCAGCCTCTGGGAGCAGAAAAGATGAGTAAAACCCATATTGCAAGGACAGGAGTAGGAGTGAGGAGCCTCTGATAGCTGGGGTGCAGCTCAAGACAATAATCTCTTCCAAAACCAAGACACTGAATTTACAAGCAAACAATGACTGCTCTATCTTTGACAGTAGAACTCTGACTCACACAGCTTTACAGCTGTCAGCTCAGGATGCTGACTACAATGTCTGCAGTAGCCAGTCTGGGAAACAAAATCACAACATTTGTAGTGATGAGCCCAAAATAATCAGAATCTAGTCAAAGACTACTAAATTCCCCAAAGAGAAAATAAGAATATGGCATGAGTGGACAAGACATTGTAATTCAAAGATAAAACCTTGTCAGAGAGGATTAAGAAAGGGGACCTACATGGGGATAGGGAATACAGTCAGTGTTATTTTTTTTTAAATTTTTTATTGGTGTTCAATTTACTAACATACAGAATAACCCCCAGTGCCCATCACCCATTCACTCCCACCCCCCGCCCTCCTCCCCTTCTACCACCCCTAGTTCGTTTCCCAGAGTTAGCAGTCTTTACGTTCTGTCTCCCTTTCTGATATTTCCCACACATTTCTTCTCCCTTCCCTTATATTCCCTTTCACTATTATTTATATCTCATTCATTTGGGGAATATAAATAACAGTCAGTGTTATTAAAGAGCATTTAATGGTGATAGATGGATGGTCGCTACACTTGTGGTGAGCTTAGCACAACCTTTAAACTTGTTGAATCACTAGCTTGTACACCTGAAACTAACATAACATTCTATGTCAATTATACTTCAATAAAAAGGAAAGAAAGAAGAAAGAAAGAAAGAAAGAAAGAAAGAAAGAAAGAAAGAAAGAAAGAAGGAGGAAGGAAGGAAGAGAAAGAGAGACCTAACTATGGGATAACTGAGTGGCTCAGTGGTTGAGCATCTACCTTTGGTTCAGGTCATGATCACCGCTGGGGGTTTGAATCCCACATTGGACTCCCTGCAGGGAGCTTGCTGCTCCCTCTACCTATGTATCTGCCTCCCTCTGTGTCTCTCATGAATAAATAAATAAAATCTTAAAAAAGAGGGATCTAACCATATGCTAATTACAAAGGAGCATGCTGTAAATATAAGGCCACAAGTTGGTTGAATATAAGAAAGCAGAAAAAAATATAGCATGCACAAACAAAGTAAAAGAAATGCAATGCAGTTAAAAGAATAGCTGGTTAGAGGGCGGGGCAAGATGGCGGAGGAGTAGGGTCCCAAGTTACCTGTTCCCACCAACTTACCTAGATAACTTTCAAATCATCCTGAAAACCTATAAATTCAGCCTGAGATTTAAAGAGAGAAGAGCTGGAATGCTAGAGAGAAGAGCTGGAGCTTCTCACAAGTATAACTCTTTTTTAGCCACTCTGCACTGAGAAAAATGACTAGAAATAAGAACTCATCACAAAAGAAAGAATCAGAAACAGTACTCTCTGCCACAGAGTTACAGAAGTTGGATTACAATTCCATGTCAGAAAGCCAATTCAGAAGCACAATTATAAAGCTACTGGTGGCTCTGGAAAAAAGCATAAAGGATTCAAGAGATTTCATGACTGCAGAATTTAGATCAAATCAGGCCGAAATCAAAAATCAATTAAATGAGATGCAATCCATACTGGAGGTCCTAACGACTAGGGTTAATGGGGTAGAAGAAAGAATGAGTGACATAGAAGACAAGTTGATGGCAAGGAAGGAAGCTGAGGAAAAAAAGAGAAAAACTATTAAAAGACCATGAGGAAAGGTTAAGGGAAATAAATGACAGCCTCAGAAGGAAAAATCTACATTTAATTGGGGTTCCAGAGGGCGCCGAAAGGGACAGAGGACCAGAAAGTGTATTTGAACACACCATAGCTGAGAACTTCCCTAACATGGGGAGGGAAACAAGCATTAAAATCCAGAAGATAGAGAGATCCCCCCATAAAATCAATAAAAACCATTCAACACTTCGACATTTAATAGTGAAATTTGCACATTCCAAAGATAAAGAGAAAATCCTTAAAGCAGCAAGAGACAAGAGATCCCTACCCTTTATGGAGAGACATATTAGATTAACAGCAGACCTCTCCACAGAGACCTGACAGGCCAGAAAGGGCTGGCAGGATATATTTATGGTCCTAAATGAGAAGAACCTGCAGCCAAGAATACTTTACCCAGCAAGGCTCTCATTCAGAATAGAAGGAGAGATAAAGAGCTTCCAAGATAGGCAGAAACTGAAAGAATATGTGACCACCAAACATGCTCTGCAGGAAATATTAAGGGGGACTCTGTAAAAGAAAGAGAAAGTCCAAAGAAATAATCCAAAAAAACAGGGACTGAATAGGTATTAAGATGACATTACATTCATATCTTTCAATAGTAACTCTGAACATGAATGGGCTTAATGATCCCATCAAAAGACGTAGGGATAAAAAAGCAAAATCCATCTATTTGCTGTCTACAAGAGACTCATTTTAGATGTAAGGACACCTACAGCCTGAAAATGAAAGGTTGGAGAACCATTTACCATTAAAATGGTCCTCAAAAGAAAGCAGGGTAGCTATCCTTATATCAGATAAATTAGAGTGTATCCCAAAGAGATAAAGAGGAACACTATAACATACTTAAAGGATCTATCCTACAAGAAGACCTAACAATCATGACTATTTATGCCCCTAATGTGGGAGCTGCCAACTATATCAATCAATAAATAACCAAAGTTAAGACATACTTAGATGATAATACACTTATATTGGGAGACTTGAACATGGCACTTTCTCCAAATGACAGATATTCTAAGCACAACATATCCAAGAAATAAGAGCTTTAAATGATACACTGGGCCAGATGGATTTCACAGATATTTACAGAACTTTACATCCAAATGCAACTGAATAGACATTCTTCTCAAGTGTACATGGAACTTTCTGCAGAATAGACCATATACTGGGTCACGAATCAGGTCTTAACTGATACCAAAAGATTGGGATCATCCCCTGCATATTTTCAGACCATAATGCTTGAAACTAGAACTAAACAACAAGAAGTTTAGAAGGATTTCAAACACGTGAAGGTTAAAGACCATCCTGCTAAAAGATGAAAGGGTCAACCAGGAAACTAGAGAAGAATTAAAAAGAATAAAGATAATGAAACTAATGAGAATAAAGATACAACTGTTCAAAATCTTTGGGATGCAGCAAAAGCAGTCCTGAGAGGAAACTACATTGCAATACAAGCATCCTTCAAAAAACTGGAAAAAACTCAAATACACAAGCTAACCTTGCACCTAAAGGAACTGGAGAAAGAACAGCAAATAAAACCTACACGAAGCAGAAGAAGAGAGTTAATAAAGATTCGAACAGAACTCAATGAAATAGAGGCCAGAAGAATTGTGGA
Source organism: Canis aureus (assembly GCF_053574225.1). Taxonomy (NCBI): domain Eukaryota; kingdom Metazoa; phylum Chordata; class Mammalia; order Carnivora; family Canidae; genus Canis; species Canis aureus. The sequence continues at coordinate 40,391,392 of NC_135638.1, read as the reverse complement.
ACAAATCAACAAAACCAGGAGTTGGTACTTCGAAAGAATCAATAAGATAGATAAACCATTAGCCAGCCTTATTAAAAAGAAGAGAGAAAAGACTCAAATTAATAAAATCATTAATAAAAAGGAGAGATCACAACCAATACCAAGGAAATACAAATGATTTTAAAAACATATTATGAACAGCTATACGCCAAAAAATTAGGCAATCTAGAAGAAATGGAGGCATTTCTGGAAAACCACAAACTACCAAAACTGGAACAGGAAGAAATAGAGATCCTGAATAGGCCGATAACCAAGGAGGTAATTGAAGCAGTCATCAAAAACCTCCCAAGACACAAAAGTCCAGGGCCAGGTGGCTTCCCAGGGGAATTCTATCAAACGTTTAAAGAAGAAACCATACCTATTCTACTAAAGCTGTTTGGAAAGATAGAAAGAGATGGAGTACTTCCAAACTCGTTCTATGAGGCCAGCATCACCTTAATTCCAAACCAGACAAAGACCCCACCAAAAAGGAGAATTATAGACCAATATCCCTGATGAACATGGATGCAAAAATTCTCAACAAGATACTAGCCAGTATGATTCAACAATACATTAAGAAGACTATTCACCATGACCAAGTAGGATTTATCCCCGGGACACAAGGCAGGTTCAACACTCGTAAAACAATCAATGTGATTCATCATATCAGCAAGAGAAAAACCAAGAACCATATGATTCTCTCAGATGCAGAGAAAGCATTTGACGAAATACAGCATCCATTCGTGATCAAAACTCTTCAGAGTGTAGGGATAGAGGTAACATTCCTCAACATCTTAAAAGCCATCTATGAAAAGCCCACAGCAAATATCATTCTCAATGGGGAAGCACTGGGAGCCTTTCCCCTAAGATCAGGAACAAGACAGGGATGTCCACTCTCACCACTGCTATTCAACATAGTACTGGAAGTCCTAGCCTCAGCAATCAGACAACAAAAAGACATTAAAGGCATTCAAATTGGCAAAGAAGAAGTCAAACTCTCCCTCTTCGCAGATGACATGATACTGTACATAGAAAACCCTAAAGACTCCACCACAAGATTTCTAGAACTTATACAGCGATTTGGCAGTGTGGCAGGATACAAAATTAATGCCCAGAAATCAGTGGCATTTCTACACACTAACAATGAGACTGAAGAAGGAGAAATTAAGGAGTCAATCCCATTTACAATTGCACCAAAAAGCGTAAAATACCTAGGAATAAACCTAACTAAAGAGGTAAAGGATCTATGCCTTAAAACTACAGAACACTTCTGAAAGAATTTGAGAAAGACAGAAAGAGTTGGAAAAATATTCCATGCTCATGGATTGGAAGAATATTGTGAAAATGTCAATGCTACCCAGGGCAATTTATGCATTTAATGCAATCCCTATCAAAATACCATGGACTTTCTTCAGAGAGTTGGAACAAATGGCCTTAAGATTTGTGTGGAATCAGAAAAGACCCCAAATAGCCAGGGGAATATTTAAAAGAAAACCAGAGCCAGGAGCATCACAATGCCAGATTTCAGGTTACTACAAAGCCGTGGTCATCAAGACAGTGTGGTACAGGCACAAAAACAGACACATAGATCAATGGAACAGAATAGAGAATCCACAAATGGGCCCTCAACTCTATGGTCAACCAATATTTGACAGAGCAGGAAAGACTATTCACTGGAGAAAGGACAGTCTCTTCAATAACTGATGCTGGGGAAATTGGACAGCCACGTGCAGAAGAATGAAACTTGACCATTCTCTTACACCAGACACATAGATAAGCTCAAAATGGATAAAAAATCTAAAGGTGAGACAAGAATCCATCAAAATCTTAGAAGAGAACAGAGGCAGAACCCTTTTTGGCCTTGATCACAGCAACTTCTCGCAAGATACATCTATGAAGGCAAGGGAAACAAAAGCAAAAATGAATTATTGGGATTTAAGCAAGATAAAAAGCTTCTGCCCAGCAAACGAAACAGTCAACAAAAGTAAAAGACAACCTACAGAATGGGAGAAGATATTTGCACATGACATATCAGGTAGTATCCAAGATCTATGAAGAACTTCTTAAACTCAACAGCAAAGAAACAAACCATCCAATCATGAACTGGGCAAAAGACATGAACAGAAATTTCACCAACAAGGACCTACACATTTCCAACAAGCACATGAGAAAATGCTCTGCATCACCTGCCATCAGGGAAATACAAATCAAAACCACCATGAGATACCACCTCACACCAGTGAGAATGGGGAAACTTAACAAGGCAGGAAACCACAAATGTTGGAGAGGATGTGGAGAAAAGGGAACCCTCTTACACTGTTGGTGGGAATGTGAACTGGTGCAGCCACTCTGGAAAACTGTGTGGAGGTTCCTCAAAGAGTTAAAAATAGACCTGCCCTACGACCCAGCAATTGCACTGCTGGGGATTTACCCCAAAGATACAGATGCAGTGAAACGCCAGGACACCTGCACCCCAATGTGTACAGCAGCAATGTCCACAATAGCCAAACTGTGGAAGGAGCCTCAGTGTCCATCGAAAGATGAGTGGATAAAGAAGATGTGGTCTATGTATAGAATGGAATATTCCTCAGCCACTAGAAACGACAAATACCCACCATTTGCTTCAACGTGGATGGAACTGGAGGGTATTATGCTGAGTGAAGTAAGTCAGTCGGAGAAGGACAAACATTTTATGTTCTCATTCATTTGGGGAATATAAACAATAGTGAAAGGGAATATAAGGGAAGGGAGAAGAAATGGGTAGGAAATATCACAAAGGGAGACAGAACATGAGAGACACGTAACTTGAGAAACGAACAAGAGGTGGAAGAAAGGGAGGTGGGTGGGGAGTTGGGGTGACTGGGTGACAGGCACTGAGGGGGGCACTTGGCGGGATGAGCACTGGGTTGTATACTATATGTTGGCAAATTGAATCCAATAAAAATAAAAATAATAATAATAATAGCTGGTTAAACGTAATTTATGTATAACATAACATACATATTTGTAGACATAAAAAATTTTAATTTATCAGTTTACCTGGGTGGCTCAGCGGTTCAACCCCTGCCTTAAATGCAGGGCATGATCATGGAGTCCTCGGATCGAGTCCCACATCTGGCTCCCTGTATGGAGCCTGCTTCTCTCTCTGCATATGTCTCTGTGTCTCTCTCTCTTATGAATAAACAAATAAAATCTTTTAAAAAGAGAATTATATTTTATAATGATAGAAGGATCAATTCAACATAAATGCATTTATGAAGTTAAATAACTTAAAAAGTAAAACTTTTACTTCACAGAATAAGAAATTTCAATTGAGTTTTCCTATAACAAATAAAGAAATTACATTTGTAATTAAAAAATAACTTCCTTCTATGGTAACCACAGGACCGTATGTTTTTACTGGCATGTTCTTTTAAAAATTTACAGAAGGTGTAGCATTTAGCTTACAAAAACTCTTCTAGAATCTGGAAAGAAGAGCCTTACAAGTTATTTTTATGGCACCAGCATAATTTTGATTCCACAACCTGACAAAGATATTAAAAAAAAAAAAAAAAAAAAAAGAAAAACCCAGGAACATTTTTTAAAAATAGTAAACCTAATACAGTAATATGTAAAAAGGTTATTACCTTAAGATCAATGGCGTTTATTCAAGAAATGCAAAGTTGATTGAAAGGTTGAATACAAATCAATAAAACTTACCATATTAATAAAAAATATTAGAAGGTCAGATGATCATATCAATAAATGAAGAAAAGGCTTTTGATAAAACCTAACAGACATTTTGATAAAATTAAGAGCTGTTAAATTTTAATGGTCTGGAAAATAAAATATATTTTCTTAATCAGATTAATAATATTTGCAATAAACCAATGGTAACCATACTTAACGTTTGCAGAAGAATCTATGAATTTTCTTTCCTACTTAGCAGACATGGGCAGGTGTCAGTGGCTGAAATTGATTTGTTTAGTTGCTCGATATTCATTTATGAGCATATGTCTTTTCATTCTGGGAGAGTAAAAGCATTTTGGTCTGAATATTTTTCAGATGCCAATACCTAGGTGTACTATCTTAGAAAAGATTAAGAATGGGGACACCTGGGTGGTTCAATCAATTAGCATGTGCCTTCAGCTCAGGTCATGATCCTGAAGTCCTGGGATCAGATTCCATGCCGGGCTCTCTGCTCATTGGGGAGCCTGCTTCTCCCTCTCTGTCTGCTTTTCTGCCTACTTGTGTTCTCTCTTTCTCTCCCAAATAAATAGATAACATCTTTCTTTTTTAAGAAAAGATTAAGAATGAATATAGTTTAGCTCCATCTAGGTGTATATATTGTTTGATTAGAAAAACAGAGCACCCTTTTATAGGCAAATGATCTGTGTGAAACTCCATGATCGATACCAGGTATAACTGAGACCTATCATGAGGGAGTTTCTGTGGATATCATGGTAGAAGGAGAAATGTGTGCTTGTTATCAGGGGTGGTGCTAGCCAATGCTTTAATTCAGTATGGTTACTTCCTGAATCTAAATGTGATGTTATTTCCTATTTCACTCTGTGCTTTGACCATAGCATTATCAAACTTAGTTTTCAATCTATTTTCCCTGATAGCATAAATTTTTGAGAGTAGAAACAACATTTACCTTTAGAGTAAGTAGTTTAATGTTTGTCATAGATCAGGGGCAGGATGAAATGTGCTTAATTAATTGCAAACCTGTTGTTATTCTCAGCCATACTGAAGAGACCTATTTTAATGTACAAAAACCTCTTGTATCAAACAACTCACAAAGTTAAAAAATATATTATTCTAAGAACATGATCTATTTCTCAAATCAGGAATACTTAGAAAATTTGTTATACTTTTTAAACATACAAGAAACTATTAGAAAGCTACTTATTTTAGACTCAGGTTTGGCTAATGCTCCAAACAATAGAACCCTCATTCTAAAGAGATGTTTGACACTATGAAGTACTCACAAATTAAGGGAAACGCAACTAGATTTTTACTTTTGGCCCACAACAGAAAGAGAAATCTAAATTAAGAAAAGAGAGCCATGGGTCTTCTGTGATTCCAAATGCACAAGCATGGGGACCTCATAATTACACCCGAAGCCTAGGGGCAGGAGCTGTGGCTGGTCCACTTTAAAAAGCTTGCGTAGGGTGGACCCCATGAACAGATTTCTAATTTATACCTGAAAAAGACCAACAATAGTGGGGCTCAAATAAGTAACTACGTTATGATCCAGCATTCTGTTCTCATGAACATTGTTGGAGAAAAAAATCCATGAGAAGGCTCTGTAGATTAGTATGACCCATAAGGCTTTTACTTACGAGAGCTAGATAACATCATCTCAGGTTCCATTTATTACTGTATGAGCAACTTTTATTGCCTATAAGAAATAAGAAGGGAACTTGCCCTAAATTTCATCCAGGGACAAGGAAAGAGCTTATAGTTTGAGAGAATATATTTAAATAAATATTTGGATATAAAAAAAGCTGCCTTATAATTTCTTTCTTTTTTTTTTTTTTTGCCTTATGATTTTATTGCATAGGTTTTGGTTGTTCAGTAAAGTGATTAGCAACAATTTTTGTTGCTCTGAAAATGTAATAAGTCCATCTTATATCCAGAGAATGAATTATTCATAAAGTTTAAAAGAAAATTTCTTGGTTGTATAATGTAAAAGAAAAAAAATATGTAATTTTTCCATTTTATTTAAAACTCCTAAAACAAATGTTAATTTGTTACAATTGAGTATCTTTTCCCTTGAAATTGACTGGATTGCATTTAACTGTGTTATGTATGGGCTTGCAGTAGCCCAGTTATATTGGAAAATAATGAGAACATTGAATGAGTCCTTAAAATTGAAGATAGTATTTTTCCTTTGAAGTGATAGTAATGATAAATATCATCTTATTTCACAAGCTTTTTAGTTGGAAATTTAGAGGATTTTAGTAAAGCCGGCAACTTGTCACAAACATAAGAATGTTATGAAATGGAATTTTCTTTCTTCAAAGGCTTTTCATTTTTTCCCAGCAGCCATCAAGTACTCATAGCACCCTTCATGGGTAAGGATACTTACTGTTGCTCTTTGTACTTTTGAAGCTACTCTAACAAAATTTTGGTGGGATTAAGACTTCATTATAATTATTAATATATTAAAAAGAAAATAGAAAACTAGTCAATTTTTAAAATGCAGATTATAATAGACTAATTTCCTGAGTATATAAAGCTTGATATTTTTGAGGTTTCTGTCTTTGTTCTCGATTAGTCATTTCCAAATATTTGTAATACTATGTTCCATTTACAGGGCTTTCCTATGTGTCAGGAATGAACCTAGGAGCTATTTAGTAATTTGGCCACTAATGTTCCAAGATTCAGAAACATCAAATAACTTTCCTTACAGCAACTTATGATGGTTCTGCGGTGTGGGTGGGGCTCTGACATTTAGACACCTATCTCCTACTTAATATTAAGCCTTTATTAAATTGTGAAGTTTAAGAAATGTATGTCATCAATTAGTAATTTACTTCAGATGTTTAAGAAATGCTTATAGGGATTAATATTTGGCCCATCATATTTTAAGTTATAATAAACTTGCCAAAAATTCAACTGATATTGCAACTCAGGGTATAAAGAAAATGTAGGTTTTTCTCAAGAGGCCTACATGTTCAGTATCAATAATAATAAGAAGAAGAATGAGAAGAAGCAGAAAGAACCTTTGTATAGCTCCATCTACTAAATGTATCAGGATAAAAATAATTTGCATTTTTGTTTTACGAAATTCAGTTTGTCTTAAATAAATAAATAAAAAGTCCATTTTCTTCTTCCTTTTGATTATCCAGCAGAAATTGTGCCCTTGCAGAAGAATAGCCAGACACATGCTTTGAATGACTCCATGGCAATAGAAACACCTTGGGATTCTCAGAAGAGGTACTGTCTTTCTGTTATCTATTGAGCTTTATGTTCCCTTTTCACCTTGATTCTGTTTGCCCTGCTGGTATCTTATTTAAGTTCAAAATTGTCATAATTCATAGTCTGGTCTTCCTTCTGACTTTGCTATTGGCTGGTTGCACACCTGGCTCTCTGCAGGCTGCTGGCTCCTGACTTTGTTCCTCACTCTACCAACTATCCAGTGAACCACATCCTTCCTTATCTCCACATTGGATGCTAATATTATTTCAGATGCTAATACTATTTACATTTTTAAAGCTACTATATGTGCCTAGATAATATGTCTTGGACATTTTTCATTCTTTGGTTGTTATTTCTGTAGTTTCTCAACTATGTCCCATTAACTAACAACCTAACAGAAGCCAAAGGAAAGAGGTAGAACTGCTAAACAATATTGGTGACTCAAATTTTTAGTGCGGTTTTTTAACTGGGACTGTTTTTGCCACTGCTACCATTTGAATCAACACTCAGATTCTTAGGATTTATATTATGTATCAGGACTGCAGGATTGAAATTTGCATCATTCAAGTTATGGCAGAGATATATTAGGTAAGATTCATAGAAAATGACCCTTACGTGGCATGGGTTATCCTGTAAAGCCAAAACCAGTCCTTCAGGGGAGATATAAGCTGGAAGGAATTGAATTTACTTCTTCTGGGCTTACAGTTCTATCACAGCAGAGATAATGAAACTTAAACTGGCAGTAACTGTTAAACTGTTTGGTCTATGAATAGTTGTTAGCTTACTGTAAAGTTAATGAGTTGAATGAACTAATGGATAGTGAATTGCAAATTTGCTATTTCTTAATGAAATTTTATTTTTAGTTATATTAAAGAAGATTCCAATATAGTAACCACTTTTAATTTTACCTCTGATAACAAATAGTAAAGAAAACACTTAATAAGCATAAGTGTTTATTATTTATGTTCAACATAAATCTTCCTCAACTTATGATAGAATTGCACCCCAAAAAACCTGTTGTAAGTTGAAAACATAATAAATTGAAATGCATATAATACACCTAACCTACAAAACATAGTAGCTTAGCATAGCATAACTTAAAAGAGTTCAGAGCACTAACATTAGCCTACAGTTGGGCAAAAGTATAAAACATAAGCTTATTTTATAATATAGTACTGAGTGCCTCATGTACTGTATGGACTGCTGTTCTGGAAATGAAAATCAAAGTGTCAGAATGAGTGCAGAATGTTGTTCACTCTAGCTATAACATGGCTGACTGGGAGCTGCGTCTGCTGCCACTGCCCAACATAGCCAGACTAACTTACACCAGCAGAGGAAACGGCCCAAATTCAAAATCCACAATCTGATTTCTACAAATGTGTATCATTTTACACCATTTTAAAGTCAAGCCATTGTCAAGTCAAACCATTATCAAGTCAAACCATTGTAAGTTAGAGAGTCTTTATTAACTAATTGCTGATGACCTTGGTGAGCCCTCTGTTAAAATGAAATTAGTTATTTACCAATTTAACACAATGTTTTCAAGTTAATAATAATTCTGGAAAAGGCAAAATTTTGAAGCTGCCTGTGGTCAACACCGTATAGAAGATGCGTGTATTTGTAGCATCCCATTCAAGCTTAGAGGCTTGAAGTAAGACTCATGCCATGTAGTCACTGCCATGACGGGAAATCTCCATTACTATTAAAGAATGAAAGCAGCCGGATATGAGTCCCACACTAAGCTCAGCTCTCCAGCTTGGTTTGCTAATACATTCTTTTCAGATCGAAGATGTGCAATCTGAGCATATTAAATAGCAGTCCCATGTCACTGAATTTCTTTTTCTTTTTGAGCCAAGTGGAGGAACCACACTAAACCATTCTTGGCTTAAATAAGACTTGCATTCAATTACAATTCAAAATAGTTTCACTTACTTTCCATCTTATAGAAAAAATACCTCTCTGTAGCACCTCAATTCCTGTACCAGAGGCGCTTGCTTTATAACAGATAGACTTATTTTTCAGGAATTGAAAAGTTAGCTGTTTGAAATTGGTAGTGAATTTGTGAGAATGAGGCACATTTTCCTTTTGGTTTGATTACCTTTCTCTTCTTAAGTCTATGATGATGGATGGAACAGGGACAGTCTGATAAGCAAACAATTAACTTTTAAAATAAATTATGAGAACATTGTAAAAAGCAAAATTTGTCATTTTTACCTTATAGACTCTGTTGTGTACAAAACAAACATTATGACTGATTCTTTCTACCAAATGGCCAGCACTCAGGCTCAAATTTTTCTGTATTTCACACTTAATGCCTCAGAAAACTTTGACTTACTTGTCTAAAATATGCCAAATTAATGTCAATTTTAATGAAGTCATCACATTATTTTTTTAAATTGGAAATTTCCAAAATTCCTTTTATTTTAAGTAAAAATTAGCACAGATTGTTTAATTTTTCCCATGGATTATAATCTGTGGTAGGCTTATAGAATAGTTTATCTAAAAAATAAAGTCCTAATTTATACCATTTACCATTCATTTATCCATGCTATAAATACTCCTGCCACTCCAAGATCTAGTTGTCTACATGATGTCACTGCGGTTGAGAAGTCAGGATGAGATGCAAATAACCAATTCTCAATGCTTTTGAGCTGGTTGCATACATCACACACTGTAATTTAGTTATGATAGGCATGGGATGGCAGGACTTCTAAATTGCATTGAGAAAAAGTAGATAAGTGTAGGCATCTTGGTCGTTATTTAATGACCTTAAATAAGTCAACATATTGTATCTGGATTACAAAATTAGTAAATGCTGATTCTATTATGTTATCATTAAATAATCTATGTTAAATTAATATTATAGATGGGGGTAATTAAAAACTACCTTAAGGAGAAGCTCTTTCAGCTTTTTTAAGTCTCTAATGAGAAACATGAAGAATTTGGGGGATGAATACATAAATCCAGAATAAGATACAGATGTATCATATAAATTCCTCTTTTATTCTTAATTACCAATAACGAGAAAGTGTAATTTGAAAAACATTTAACAACGACATCAAATGCTGCAATTTAACACAATTAAATTCAAAGCGTGGGGAAACCAGTTGTATGATCCTTCTCACAAGTCAACCAAAGACATGTATTAGTAGGCAGATTGTTTATAACAACTGTGTAGGGATTTTGGTCTTATTTAGGCTTAGATCCTGAAATAACTACTGTATGAACCAACTGAAAATCTAACCTTTTACATTATTAATGAACAAAATTGGGGACCAATGAAAAATTTTGTTTACTGTTAATTTGCATTGATTATAGAATTATTGAATAGTAGAATTATAAGAAGAGGTCTTTAGTTTTGGGACCACAGAAACTAGGATTTAAGTACCTATATTTTCATTTAGACAATTTATCTGATAATTCAGTTTGTTTCTTCATCTATACAATGGAAATAATAGCACTTTTTATTGTGAAGTTATTTTAAGGATTAAAAAGAATGCTTGTAGGGATGCTTTGGTGGCTCAGTTGGTTGAGCATAGGACTCTTGGTTTCAGCTCAGGTCATGATCTCAGGTCCTGAGATCAAGCCTCACATTGGACTTTAAGCTTGTGAGAAGTCGGATTGAGATTCTCTCTCTTCCTCTCCCCCTGCTCCTCCCCCATTTGCTCTCTCTCTCTAAAAATAAATAAGTAAATCTTAAGGAAAAAAAATGGTTGTAGAGTCCCTATACACTAGTAGAATAAAATAGGTATTTAATTTGTATCAGTTCATAATAATACTAATATTAGAAGTGGTATGATGTAGAATAAGGAAGTCACAGTTTGAAAAGTTTAGGAAATAGATTTTTTTGCAGTTTTATTGAGACATAATTGACATACATTACTATATAAGATTTAAGATGTATAACAAAATGATTTTATTTACACATATTATGAAAGTGTACTACAATATGTTGAGCTGACATCCATCTTTTCATGTAGATAGAATAAAAAGAAAAAAAGAAAATAATATTTTTTTTCTTGTGATGAAGACTCTCAGGATTTATTGTCTTAACTTTCCTTGTATATCATAGGGCGGTGTTAGTTAGCCTCATGCTATTGTACATGATCTCCCTAGTACTGGAAGTTTGTAACTTTTGATCACCTTTCTTCAATCTCCCCTCCCTTGACCTTCTGGTAACCACAAGTCTGATCTCTTTTTCTATGAGTTTGTTTTTTGATTCCACATATAAGTGAAATCATATAGCATTTGTCTTTCTCTGATGTATTCACGTAGCATAATGTCTTCAATCTTCTCATGTTATCACAAATGGTAAGATTGCCTCACTTTTTACGACTGGATAATATTCCATTATACATATATACATATATATGTGACATATATGTGTGTGTGTGTGTATTTGTGTGTGTGACATCTTCTTTAAGCTCTTTATCTATTCATCCATTGATGGACACTTAGGTTGTCTCCATGTCTTCCTATTGTAATTAATGCTGCTATGAACATTTGGGTACAGATCTCTCTTTGAGTCAGTGTTTTTGTTTCCTTTGGATATATTCCCAAAAGTGGAATTGCTGGATCATATTGTAGTTGTAATTATTTTTACATTTTGAAGAGCCTCCATGCTAGTTTCCATAGTGGCTGTGCCAATTTACATACCTACCAACAGTGCACAAGCTTTCCCTTTTCTCCACATCCTTGCCAACATTTGTTCTCTTGTCTTTCTTATGATGCCACTCAGGCATGAAGTGATATATCATGGTTTTAATTTACATTTTCTGAATGACTGGTGACATTGAATGTCTTTTAATGCATCTACTGGCCTTTTTAAAAACTTCTTTGGAGAGATGTCTATTTAGGTAGGTCTTTGCTAAATTTTTCATTGGATTATTTGTTTTTGTTTTGCTATTGTGTGAGTTCTTCATATATTTTGGAGATTAACCTCTAATAAGATATATAGTTTGTAAACATCTTATCCCATTCCATAGGTTGTCTTTTCACTTTATTTATGGTTTCTTTTGCCATATGAAAGCTTTTTAGTTTTAGGTAGTCTCATTTGTCTAATTTTGATTTTGGTGCTTATGCTTTACATGTCATATGCAAAATATCATTGCTAGGACTCATGTCAAGAGGCTATATTTCTCTGTTTTCTTCAAGGAGCCTCATGGTTTCAGTTATTACATATAAGTTTTTAATCCATTTTTTGTTAATTTTTTGTCAATAGTGTAAGATAGGGGACCAGTTTCATTCTTTTACCTGTAAATTTCCAATTATCTCAACAAAAGACTGTCTTTGATAACCAAATAAGATATTTGATCTTTGTTATGAATATAAATATGAAGAAGAAATGTAGAAGCTTTTTGAAAAATTCAGAATATAGCTTTTATTTTAAAAATGCACTCAGAAAGATGAGCACCTTGAACTTACTTGGGAGATTTCTACCATATTTTATTAAAAGGAACTTGGTGGGAAAAATACCATATGCCAATATACTTGAGCAGCTGAGCAAGGGCTATGAAGCCCTTATGGCTCTGTGAATGATTTGAGCACCTTCTAAACCTCTCTGCACTGTGAAGTGCACCTTAGGTTTGATATTATGAATTGTAAATAATATTTTATGGAAATGCTTTTGTTATATTTTTATGAAAGTAATTCAATTTTATAGTTTGTTCAGGAAATCATAATTTTGTTTATAATATTGTCTATAAGCAAAAATCATTCCAGATAATCACATTTGCAATGTGTGATTCCTTTTAAAGCTGGGCACTGTATTATCTGTTGGTATGTAACAAATGAGCCCAAAACACAGCTTAAATAATAGATGTTTATATTTAATAGTTTTTGTCAAAAAGAATCTGGGCATGACTTAGCTGGGTGCCTCTGGCTCAAAGCCTCTCATAAAGTTGCAGACAAGGTGTCAGCTGGGCCTGCAGTCATCTCAAGACTCGCCAGAGGCTAATAGATCTGCTTCTAAGCAATTCACGAGGCTGCTGGCAGGTTCAACTCTCTACTTGCTGTTGGCTGGAGATATCAGTTCCTTACCACCTGGGCTTCACCAAAGGCTGCTCACAACATGGAAGTTTGCTTCTCCTCTGGCAGGATAGTAAGAGAGTAAGAGAATGTGGAGAGGACAAGACAAAAGCCACAGTCTCCAGATAACCTCGTTCAGGCCATATTGCCTTTCTTAGAAGTGAGTCAGTGGGTCCCACTTACACTCAAACAGAGGGACTACAGAAGATCATGAATCACATGACCTTGTGGGCCATCTCAGAGGCTGTCAAGCTATAGTGATAAAATACTATGAGATAATAGAGGAGATGGTTCAAAAACATACTAAGTTTAAATCCCTGAGGGTATGGGATATCTTTAAAATTCTGAATTTGTACCAGAGGTCCTTATAAAAGAAGGCAACCGATACATGTGTTTAAATGAGTTAAATTCAGTGTTTTATCTGTTGTTCTATGACTTGGCATTGGTGGCACTTTGTGGCCCATTCTAACCTACATAGGAAAATAAGTAACACAGATCAGTCTCTCTTTCTCTTCTTTCCCCCTTATTCCCTTCATCTGTTTTTTATTCTTATAGAATCCTACACACTTTTGTCATGGCTATTCAGAAACAGAATTAAATGTATGTATTTTGTCATCTTGACCCCATGCATACATTCTATCTATAATTCCTCCTTTGCTTGCTTCTCTCCTAAGGCTGATATAAATAAATCACTGATCCCTTTAGACTTCCCACACCTTCTCAACCTACCCAGATAATTATGAGCTTACAGCCATAATTAGGTTTTGTAAGAAATTTTAATACATATTGGAGCTCCCTTTCTTGTTCCTAAATTACATCCTGTGAATGTTCCATAAATTTTCAGCAGTGACATTTGATTATGGTAGTCTAATCCAGTTCAAAAACTCAACCTCAAACATGATTTAATCTTCCTCTACTTTCCTCCTAAAGCAGGCTGCATCCTGTGTAAAGGGGCATGAGAGATGGGGTAGAGTATTCCTCCTCACTCCTCACTCCTCCCACTATCTGGGGTCTGGTCCACCCATCTTGTTAAACAGGCCAAATAGTGAGCTATAAGCAGTCACAGTAAAAGTTTTGGGCTCAGAATTGTAACTAAAATTAAATTCCCCAAATCACAGGCCTCAAGAAAGCCATTCCCTTTTCTTGCTCACTATACATTGATTGAATCAACTTATGCCTTCTTAAGTTGACACCCAGAATTACAGAAATTGTTTTACCATTTGTCACCTTCCTTATACCAAACTTACTACTCTCACACCCATAAGTGGATAACAAGCATTCTGATTTTATTATTTTTCTAAAAGCATACAAAAGCATACTATGAATGCTTCTCTGTGAAAGAAAGAACAAAGGACAGATATAACAAGCCAAAGACTTTCACTTTGAACTACTTTCCAACAGCACATTTACCTTCCTTGATACAAATGTTCCTTCTAGAAAAATGATGCTGCATGCTTGCGAAAGGTAGACTAAAGACCCTCAAAGAGGTCTATACAAATATAATGAGATTAGACTGGATGGGCCCAATGTAATCACAGAGGAGAGGAGACAGAGAGATCCCAAGCTGGAGAAGGCTCCATGTGCCACTGCTGGTCTGACTATGGAGGGAGCCACATGAAAGGTTGGGAAGAAACTGAATTCTGCCAACACCAGGGAGCTTGGGAGAAGATCCAGATGCTCAGATGACAAAGACAATCTTTGTCCACATCTTGATTTCAGCCCCATGAGACCCTGGGCAAAGAATCCAGCACTCTGAGCTGGATTTTTGGCCAAGAGTAAAGTAAGCTAATAAACAGATTGTTGCTTTAGGATGCCAAGTATGTGGGAATTTACTAGGGCAGCAATAGAAAAGTAATATAATTTTTTAACCTATGCTTAACTATGTACTATAATATAGAGTATTCACAGATTGTGGGATTGTACTCTAGCTCATTATATTGATTACAGTATAATATCAGCTGAATATTCCCAAGGCCTGGGCAGTGGTTTGGTCCTGTAAATGTACAGAAGTCATACTCACTTTTTGTAAATTCTTCATTAATTGAATTGTTCCATGGGGAAAATAATCCAAGAAAAAATTTTTCTTGATATAATCATTTCTTATAATAAAGCAATAATCCCAAGCTTATTTTTGATTTACTTTCCCCACACCTGGCCCAAATAATATGTTAGAAACCCACACAATCTCTTGTTTAAATATTTAATACAGTGTTCTATTTGTTTCCCCATAGCCCTGAACCTCACCATGATAAGATTATTGACAATTAAGAGATGTGTTTTTAATTTTATTTTATGCACAGAAATTTGCATAGGTGACATGTGTTTAATCAATATTTTATTTAATAAATGGCTGATTTAGTGAATAATGGCATCTTATATTTTATCAGCTTTTAAGGTGTGACTCCTTCTATAATGTTTCCTATAAGTTCATTTTGCAATTGTGTTTTTCTGTTCTTAATGTTTGGAAACCACGGTTTCTATAGGCTAATTGTTTCAAGTTATTTTTAAGAATAGAAATTTTAAAGACTTCAATTTTAGAAATAATAAGTCGATGTTATAATAATGGATTAATTAGTAAAATATTCATTTTTTCAATATGTATAAAGTTTTCCCTCATCAAGCTTGCACATTTAATATGCAAAAATTTTTCAGAATTTTAATTTTTAATGAAAATAATGACAGAAAAGATAAGCAAAATAACTAAGAGTTGTTTCAAACTTATACTATTTATCATATAAAGCTCTAATAAATATTTAGATGCATCTGGCATTAAAATATCTAAATTTTTCCCAGGATATTAAAAAACCTATCAATTATTTGTCGATAAATCATAGATTTCTTCTAAGTATGAAATTGTAATATATGTGCTATTTCAATCAGCATAATACATGCAAACAGAAACCACATGTAATTGACATAGAGGATGAAATGAACATCTGTTGGAGCAAAATGAGTGTCTTCACATTCTCAGAGGATAATTTTTTTCCCCTTGTGCAATCATAAAATTTGATAGAATTTAAGATCTTGGTTCTGGTACTTGATTTGGACAGATGCCAGGAAAAGTGTCTAGGAAACACAATCAGATGATGTCATAGAGCAGAGCAATTAATTAGTAGATGCCAGTTACCTTGGGAAAGCAGAGATGACTCACCTAACATTACATACATTGGCTATTGATACTGTACAAGAGAACTGGCCATACTTGAGTTATGTGGACAACTGTTTATTTAAATGCTGCTAAATTATGATGCATTGTAGTTTCACTGACAAATGCCAAAATATCTTTTTTGGGATGTCTGGATGGTTCAGCGGTTGAGCATCTGCCTTCGGCCAAGGAGTGCTCCCGGAGTGCTGGGACCAAGTCCCACATCAGGTTCCCTGCATGGAGCCTGCTTTTCCCTCTGCCTGTCTCTGCCTCTCTCTCTGTGTCTTTCATGAATAAATAAATAAAATCATAAAAAATATCTTTCTTATGAATATGTAAGTATATTACAATTATATATGATATAAAATTGTATGCTAGTAATTATTACAATGCCTTAATCACTCCATGTATTCATGCCCTCTTCTTTATGACTTTGTCATTCCTCCCACACAATGTGGAATATATTTCCCAGCCCTACTGATATTTAATCTGGTCTTTTTCCAATAAGATATTTGCAGACGTAAGAGAAAAGGCTAGTTCATATGTGCCATCAGTCTGAGAAGAACATGCATTAGGTAGCCCACTGTCTAAGGTACATGAAAGACATGAAGAGGCATCCCATTTTCAACCAATAGATTGAAGCTAACTAAGCCCAGCCTACACACAGCTGTATGAATAAAATAAATAACAGCTGTTTAGGGCAAATGAGCTTTGCTATGGTATATTACATACCATTATTATAACAATTAATGCTAAAATGCTTTCCAAAGTAATTAAATACTCATGTATTGATAAGCATGGATAGATTCTCAAGTATTAAATATATGCACCACAATTCTAAATTAAAATTGTTTTTCCAAAATAATGCAATATTGATAAAGATGCTTTCTTTTGGGGCATCTGGGTGGCTCAGTGGCTGAGCATCTGCTTTTGGTTCAGGTTGCGATCCCATGGTCCTGGGATGGAGTCCCACAGGACCCTCTGCCTATGTCTCTATCTTTGTCCCTGCCTATATCTCTGCCTCTCTCTGTGTGTCTCTCATGAATAAATACATATTTTTTTTAAAAAAAGATGCTTTCTTTCAAGTATTTTCACTGTGGCACTATTAAACCAGTAGAAAGACTTATTGGCAGTAACTGAATTCTCAAATTATATTTTCCTTTCTGCATGCCATTCCATTTTTCCCCTAGGTGAAGAAGTAAAAACAGTTCTGGGGACAGCATGGGAAAAAAATACAGGCACATACACAATTGAGATTTTCTGACAAGTCCTCCATTATATTGGAAGCAAAATGGTATATTTTACAGTCTTGTCACACAGCATAGTTGCAAGCAGGAACTCTGGATTTTTCTACTAAAATAAACATTTGAGAATAATAACCAGGAAGAGGCATATTTGAACCACCGATAATAGTACCAGAAGGAGGCAACCCTTAGCTATTGATATTGAATAAAGAGTCTATTGTAAGAGCTGGAAAGAGGCTTCATTTTGTTCTGTGATATTTATAAATTGTACTCTTACAGGTGCTGTGAACATATCTGCATATTTTACTGTTCCCATCTGTTAAGATATCGTAAGTCAAATATTTCTCTTCCAAAGTGTTTCATTACTCTTATTTTATTTCCTTCCATGAATTTGTTACATGAAAAACAAAATTAACAAGTCCAATCAGATCAAACACATGTAGTTGGCTGAACAGAAAATGCAGAATCTTTGTAAACAAGTTATTAATATTTCTGTGATTCTGTTGGTTCCCATTTTAAAAAGATAAGTGAGAACACTTGAGATCAGAGTTTTAGGTAGAGGTTTACATTCACATCTGTTGTTAAATGTGCAAAAACGAGAATTCTAAAGTGAAAATAAGAGAATGTTATGAATAAATAATGCATAACTAAACATCAGTAATCGTTGGAACAAACATAAGATAATACTCTTCTAGAATTTCACTTTGTTTCTTTTTCTGTACTTTCATAATTGTACAGAACATTTAATTTACCTTTTGGTTCATATAACTTTCTACCATATGTGCAGTATTAGGTTAGGTATGTGTACATTTAGAAATAAAATATCTGAAGGTGTGACTGGAAATGTCAATGATACTTTGCATTTATATATGAACTATAACTGCATAGTATATTATATATTACATTATACATCTATCTATGTAGACAGGCGGGCTTAGAAGTGAAACTGTGGTCATTTGGTCACTTTTTTCTCAAATTTGTTGTAGCTTGTTTATTTTTCCTCTTCAAATTTTGCCCACAGTAACACATCTTTATTCAAAGGAATTAACTTAAATGTTTCAGCAACTCTTTTATGAAGTGTTTAAAACTACATTATCATTTTCTTCATGATGGAAATAACTTTGTTGTTTCCAAATTGTGAAATTAGTACATGGTTATTTAAAACATTTTGGACAATATTGAAAACCAAAAAGTAAAAGTAAAAATACGACACAATATTTTGACTTAGCGTCTTGGAAAAGACATCAGTTTGGTGCTTAACTGGGAAGTGGCTTTGTAATTTTTTAAAGGACCACCATATCTAGGAAAAATTGTAAAATAGGCCAAGTGTATTCTATTTCTTTTTAATATTTTATTTATTCATTTGAAAGAGAGAGAGTATGAGGGCAGAGGGGAGGAGCAGAGGCAGATGCAGACTCCCTACTAAGCAGGGAGCCTGATGCGGGGCTTGATCTCAGGACACTGGAATCATGACCTGAGCCAAAGGCAGACACTTAACTGACCGAGCCCCCCAGGCCTCCCAGGCCACGTGTTTCTTAATTCATCTCCTTTCTCTTGCTTTTTTGGAAGGTGTCATCCTTTACTCTCTAGGGGGAATATGTTCTACTCTATAGATATAACAGATTCTCTGCCTGGGTATTTTTGCAATATTTGCAATTCAATACAATTAGAAAAGCTTTCCCATGGTCTCCTCTCATTTTTTATATCCTGAATTCTAATCACAGGTTGATTTATTTTATGTGACTGACAAATATGAGAAGTTAAGATAATTGTCATGAAATGTCAATATGTCCAAAATAATGCTTACTAGTCTAGTCTACTTCAGGTGACCTCTGTAATGACTCTGAAGTGAGTGGTAATATAATGAGGTAGAAACTAAGAAGTTATTTAACAAAAATAAAATATATAAAGAGGATTACTGTCTTTATACAAGTGCTTTGGGTTAATTTAAAACATTTAAATTTTCAAAAATCTTACTCAAATACTCTTTATAACTTTTTAAACTGATTTGTGTGTGTGTGAGAAGTACCACAGGAAACTCACTATACCAAAAATTGCCTTAGCCGACAAACATTTACTGAGTGCTATTGAGTAATATAATAGATGTGAAAGATTACTTTTACATTTGTAAAAATCACCCCAGAAGATAAAATGGATATAAACTCGGAGGTAGACACTGGTAGTTGCTTTTCCAACATTCATGGCTCTTCTTCCTCAGGATGCCATTTTACCAATTTCTTTTTTTAAGACTGCACTGTGCTTCACCATATAATTGCACATACCAGTCTTTTTTACAAATAGGAGTTGTGTTGTGAAATAATTCAGGACAATTAGAAAGAAGTTGTTGGGAGCAGACTTTTCCTTTCCATGAGTGCATGGGATTGTGTTGGGAAGCAATGCTTCCCTAGGTCTCACATTTCTGCATGCCCTGGAAGCAAGGCACTGACTGCTATTTCTCCATAGTATTTGTATAGCAAGTGGCCTTGGAAGACAGAAACAGTGTTTCTCTCCAAAGGAAAGGATACGCATAATTACTATATAAATTATTTGGATTCTGTACATTTATAATTCCTCTCCTATAAAGCAACCCTACTATATGAGCAGGCTTCCATTTGATCCCATCTGCACAAATTTAAGGGCAAGAATGATGATGTTCATGCTGCTTGCCTGAATATAAAGTATTTTTCTCACACAGAGGAGTCTTGTGTCCTTTATAGCACCCATGAAACGGTGGCAAGCCAAATTGTTATCTTGTAAGGGAGTAAAAATCTCAGACCTTCAAGGTCCTTGGCAGATGGCTGAAGCAAATAAGCATTTCATTGAGTTAGCACTTACATTTTAGTCTATGATGCTATTTGAATTAATTTTTTTTATAATGGAGAGAGACAGAGGTCAAATTTTGTTTTTCCTGTAGTTATCCAGTTATCTCAATACCATTTTTGTAAAGACTAGTCTTTCCTCTATTGATTTGTTTTGTCACCCTTGTAAAAAATCAGTTCATATTAAATGAAGAGTTATTTCTGGACTCTGAATTCCATTCCTTGTATCTAAATGGTTATCCTTGTATTTTTACTACACTGCCTTATTTTGGGATGTCTGGGTGGCTCAGCAGCTAAGTATCTGCCTTCAGCTCAGAGGGTGATCCTGGGGTCCAGAGATCGAGTCCCACATGGGGCTCCCTGCATGGAGCCTGCATGGATACTGCTTCTCCCTCTGCCTGTGTCTCTGCCTCTCTCTCTCTCTCTGTCTCTCATTAATAGAGAAATAAAATCTTTAAAAAACTTTTACAGTCTTATTTTATTGTAGTAAGTTCTTAAGGTGTCTCCAACTTTGTTATTTTTTCAAGATCATGTTATTTATTTTGGGCCCCTTTTATTTCCATATGAATTTTAAGATAAGGCAGCTTATACAAAAGCTAAGGCAATTTTTACAAAAAAAAAAAACGCATCTGGGATTTTGATAGGGGTATGATGAATCTGTAGATCAATTTGAGAAATGATATCTTGAAGATATCTTGATATTGTCTTGAATCCATGACATGTGATGTCTTGCTCTTTATTTCTTTCAATCATGTTTTGTAGTTTTCACTGTGCAAATATTGTATCTTTTTAAATTTATCTCTATTTTATTTTTATGTTAAATAGAATAATATATAAAATATGTAGACTATAATGTAATATATAGAATAGAATAGAATAGAATAGAATAGAATAGAATAGAATAGAATAGAAAACAGATAACCACTTAGGAGGTTGGAGGATTCCAGGATGAAATGCAGACTTTATAAAAAATATCTAACTTAATTGTAAATGTATGAAATAGCCCTATATCATAACTGAAGGGATTGAGAGAAAAAGATGTTACCTTTTTAATTTTTAAAATTAATATCATTGTAGACCAAAGGCAAAAGAAACTCTTTATAAGCACAGTATTGTGACCAATAAAGTTGTTATCTATGCATATAAAGGTTAACACCTCTGAAACTGTTCTACGTCTGTAGAGGAGTTAAAAATTAAATTAATTAAATTAAAGGTGCATAGCAATAGCCAGGCTTTTTATTGTTGGTATGGGATGTTATAGACAAGCAGAGGTTAAAGCCTAGAATAATCCAGGTACTAATGGATTTGGAGATAACAATATGAGTTAATATTTTAACTTAATCCAGATGGATATCAAATATATTTATAGATATGTATTTATACACAGTTTAGTATATGCCACACACATTTCCTTGCTCTGTTAACTGATACGGACCCTATACAATGACAACCAGTAGCAACAAGCACAAGTAGTGCCAGATTTTGGTTTCTAATACTCTTCACCAACACATGAACCTGATGTTCCTTGGTAAGTGATTGTTTTAGGACTGGGACAGAGAACATGCAAGACGAGACTCCAGCACTGTGTCATATCAGAAAGTTAAGGCAAATATGTCAAAGGGACACACAAGTCAGTTGAAAAAGCTCCAAATGGCTAACTTAAGCAGTTTGACCAACAGAATAAAAAGCATAATATTGGATTATAACTCAAAGTAAATAACAAATATCCATAACCCATATTGGTATAATAAACAGCAAGATAAATAAATGGGAGACAATAGACAAATATCCTGTGAAGAAAAGTTATACTTTATAGTTATAATTTACTTTATACTCTCCCCTCAGAGAGGTGGAGCACAACACAGTTCTTAAGTGTGAGCTCTGCAGTGACTTCTTTCCAAAGAGTAAAGTATGAAAAAGGAGAAAGAGTGTGACTGTGCAGTGAAGAGACATGACAAACATTACCTCAGCCATATGGTTAAGATAAATATAAACAGTGATATGGCATGTTGAAAGCATGCACCCTTGACATCACATAATGAAAATGTGGCAATATTGTACAATACTAACGTTAATCATAAGGGACACTGGGTATGTGTGAATTCTCTATATTACCTCTAAAATCTTTCTATAAATCTGAAATAGTTCTAGGATGGAAAGTTTACTTTTTGTTTTTTAATTTTTTAATTTAAAATTTTTATTATTTAAATTCAATTAATTAACATATAGTGTATTTTAAGTTTCCAAGGTAAAGGTCAGTGATTCATCAATCTTATATAATACCCAGTGCTCATTACACCATGTGCCCTTCTTAATGTCCAACACCCAGTTACCCCATCTGCCCAGCCCCCTCCCCTCCAACAACCCCCAGTTTGTTTCCTATGGTTAAAAGTCTTTTATGGTTTGTCTCCATCTCTGATTTCATCTTATTTTATTTTCCCTCCTTTCTCCTATGATCCTGTTTTGTTTCTTAAATCCAGATATAAGTGGGATCATTTGATAATTATCTTTCTCTGATTCACTTATTTTGCTTTTCATAATACCCTCTAGTTCCATCCATGTCATTGCAAATGGCAATATTTCACTTTTTTGATGGCTTTTTTTGATAGCTGAGTAATATATATATATATATATATATATATATATATATATATCTCATCTTCTTTATCCATTCATCTGTCAATAAATATCTGGGCTCCTTCCATAGTTTGGCTATTATGAACATTGCTGCTATAAATATTAAGGTGCAAGTGCCCCTTCAGATCATTACATTTGTCTCTTTGAGGTGAATACCCAATAGTGCAATTGCTGAGTCATAGGGTAGCTCTATTTTAAACTTTTTTTTTTAATTTTTAAAAAGATTTTATTTATTCATGAGACACACACACACACACACAGAGAGAGAGAGAGAGAGGCAGAGACACAGGCAGACAAAGAAGCAGGCTCCATGCAGGGAGCCCGATGTGGGACTTGATCCCAGGTCTCCAGGATCAGGCCCCGGACTGAAGGCAGCACTAAACTGCTGAGCCACGGGGGCTGCCCAAATCAATTATTTTAAATGAAGAATCACCAGTTTCTAAATAATATACTACTATGTGTGATTCTCAGGACAAGGTAGGGAGGGGAGAGCAAAGACAAGAAATACACCTTAAATAGAACCATTTATGTAACTTCATATAATACAAGTTGAATAACTGGGTAAATGACTTAATGTGTGGTTCTATTTCATATTACACACTTACTAACTAAGCAGTTAGTAATCAGATGCCAAGCACTCTAAGACAAATTCTCTTGAGGACAGTTTCTCAGATTTTTAGTGTATCTAACAATTGACTGCAGAGTTGGTTAAAAATGCAGATGTTAAAAAAAATGCAGATGTTCAGGCTAAACTCCAGATTTTAATTTAGTAGGATTGAGATGGAGTCTAGGAATCTGCAAATTCTTGACCAACTCAGTGACCCTGATAAAAGACAAAAAGATTGTTGTGGAGTTAGACATACCCTTATTTCTTATTTGCACTGGACAAATGGATGATGGATATAACAGAATGAACATTATTAGACAAAGTAGAGTCAAGAACAGACCGAGGTGTTTTTGCCCAGTTTAAGATGTTCAGACTAGAAAAGGCTTCCAGTATTAAATTAAAAAAACTCTGGATTAGAATCCTGAAACCATCTGAGGTTTCAGAGTAGGAGAATAATAATTAGCAATTTTTAAAGGAATGTTGATTTGATGGGATGAGCTGTAAAGTTGGAAAGCCAGAGAGAAAGTTTAGAATGAGGTGATAAAGGTAAGCATCAAGGAGGAGGTACAGACAATAGAAAATAAAATGTCAGGGATCCCTGGGTGACGCAGCGGTTTGGCCCAGGGCGCGAACCTGGAGACCCAGGATCGAATCCCACGTCGGGCTCCCGGTGCATGGAGCCTGCTTCTCCCTCTGCCTAGGTCTCTGCCTCTCTCTCTCTCTCTCTCTCTCTCTCTCTCTGTGACTACAATAAATAAATAAAAATTAAAAAAAAAAAGAAAAAATATCAGAAGTCATACTGGTATGTATGTATGTGAACTTCCCCTCACATAGTTAAGAACAGGAAGTTAATATTAAATACATTAAAAATATTCATTAGAAACATAATAATAACAGTAACAATAGCAAAAACAATAATAAAAAGAATGAAATAATTTTTAACAGGTCTTCCCGATATTCACGTGCATTATTCTTGAAACTCCACAGGAGCTCAATAGCAGTTTGAATTGCCTTCTTTCAATGGTGTTTTGAGAGCAAAATTTTCTTTGCTTTCACGAAGAAAAGCCTTTGAAGGATCAAAGTGTTTGATACCAAGAACTTTATTCAATTCCTCCTGAAGTTTTCCCTCACTTTGTTTTCTTTTAGCGAGCTGAGAGCGGAGTTTTGACACCTCCGATTTGAGTTGGCTATTTTCATCTTTCAGTTTCACAACATGCTTGATTTTTTGCTTTAGATTTTGATGACCCAGTAATTTAGCATACGAATCTCTTAGTTTATTTAGCTGTTCCTGAGCAGCACCATGTTCATTCAACAAAGCCTGTTTCTCTGCTTCAAATGCATCCAGTTGTAGCTGAAAAGGTTTTGTTTTATTATATAGTTCTTCATAAAGGAGACACCACTTATTCATTTCCTCAGTTAACTCTGCCACTGTGTTTTTTTTCCAGCTTTTCTTGCTTCTTCCTCTTCCAGTTGTTTCTTTAACTCTTCACCTTTTTGCTTGAGTTGGTTCTGCAAATCAGTTATTGTTTTAAGAGAAGAGACTGTTATTTCTTTAATTTCTGCTTCTTTAAGTGCTGATTTGGTCTGCAGATCCAGGAGCATCCTTGTGTATTCTTGATTTGCATTCTCAGTTGCCAATATCTGATGTTGAGTATCTTCTGCACTTTTCTCAGCCCTGGTCACTTTTTCCTGAAGTGACAAGTTCTCCAATTTAAGATCTTCTATCTCACGAGCCATAAATGCTTTATAACTTTCAAATTGAGCAGTAGCATCTCCAAGGCTTTGCACTATACTATGATAGCTCACCTGCAAAAGCAGAGTGGCTTGACTGTGAGCAGCATTACTTTCTTCCAGTTCAGCTTCTTTCCCTTTCAGCTTTTCTTCTAGGAATTTCAGTTCTGCAGCTCGAGATTTTGTTTTTTCTTCCAACTGTCTGACTAGCCTTTCAGCTTGTTCCTCTTTTTGCTGCAATTTATCTAAGCTCATCCAGTGCTTGCTTTAATTCTTCCTCAAAGAGATTCCTCTCTTTCATCATTTCCTCTTGAAAGGAACGTAGCTTCTGTTGAAGACTGGAGGACAGTTCCTTTTCTTGTTGCAGAAGTGAATCAGTCTGTAATTCTTTTTGTCGTAGTTTTTCATGTTCCTGTTTTTCAAGAATAAGGTTCTCCTTTAAGTTTTGCATTTCAGACTTTAGAGTTTCATCCCGTACTCTATCCCTGTTGACAAGGTCTTCTTTTTCTTTTTCGAGTAGCTGACACTTAGCATTCAGGTCTTCTACTTGTTTAGAAAGTAAAACAACATTTTCCTCAAGAGACTGCTTAAGGCTTACAACTTCATTCTTCTCTTTCAAATTTTCTTCTAATTGGGCAATATCTAGCTTGTATTTCTCCACTTGATCTGATGCACAACTAATTTCTTCGATGTATTCTAAGAGTTTTTCTGTTTCAGATTTTTCATCAGTCTTTTCCTTCTCTATTGAAACAAGTTTCCCCTCAAGTTGTGCTATTTTCCCCTGAGACTCCTCCAGATTCTTCTGAGTGACCTGCAGCTTCACTTCCATGCCTTCCTGTTTAGCCATCATATTCCTCATCTTTGTTTCTCCTTTGTTTCTAAGTTTCATTAACTCGAGGCTTAGAATTCTCATAGTCTTCTGGTTATTATCTTCAGAAAACTTTGATTTAAGTAGCTCATTAGATCTAGTTAACTCAATAAGCTGTTTTTCTAGTGAAGCATTACTTGCGGAGAGAGATGTTTTCTCCCTGACTGCAGCATTTAGCTTGGCCTCCACCTTCTCCAACTCAGCTTCCAGATCTTGGATCTGCTTGTCCTGAGCACCATGTTCTTGCACAAGAACACGAATCTCTTTTTCTGGTATCTTCAAATCTTTATCATTCTTTTGAGATTCCTTCTTTAATCCCAAAGTCTTAACTTTTCTTGCTGAAGCAGGCAAGGTAGTATCTCTGTCAACATTAAGATTTTGTTGAGACTCTTTGTTTTTTAAATCTTTGTGATTTCTGAAATGATACTGGTCCTTTTAATACTTCTGAAGTTTTAACATCATAAGCACCTGGAGACGGTGCACAACCGGAAGGGTCATTGAATCGTTTCAGGGGCGCCTTAGGAAAAGACATGTTGATGACCAGCTCCACAAACCGAAGGTCACTAGCTCTCCTCCGCAACTTCTGGCTTCTTATTTCGGCCTAATCGCTCCTATTTTAAACTTTTTGAAGAAACTCCACACAGTTTTCCAGAGTGGCTGCACCAGCTTTCGTTTCCAGCAACAGTTTAAGAGGGTTCCCCTTTTTTCCACATCCTCACCAACATTTGCTGTTTCCTGTCCTGTTAATTTTGGCCATTGTGATTGGTGTGAGGTGGTATCTCAATGTGGTTTTGATTTGTATTTCCTTGATGCTGAGTGATGTTGAGCATTTTTTCATGTGTCTGTTGACCATTTATTTTTATGAGGGTTCTCCCTGTCTGGTGAAATGTCTATGCCTGTCTTCTGCTCATTTCTTGGTTGGATTTTTTATTCTTTGGATATAAAGTTCTTTATAGAACTTGGTTACTAGCCCTTTATCTGATAAGACATTTTTGTATAAGGTCTAAGAAAATGTTCAAGTTTCATTCTTCTGCATGTGGCTGTCCAATTTTGTCAACACCATTTTTTCCATTGGATATTCTTTCTTGCTTTATTGAAGATTAGTTGACCATAGCATTGAGGGTCCATTTATGGGTTCTCTAATCTATTTCATTGATCTATGTGTCTGTCTTTGTGCCAATACCATACTGTTTGGATGATTGCAGCTTTGTAATATGCTTGACATCTGGCACTGTGATGCCACCAGCTTTGGTTTTCTTTTTCAACATTCCTTTGGAAATTCAGTGTCTTTTCTGGTTCCATACAAATTTTAGGATTATTTGTTCCAGCTCTGTGAAAAATGTCAATGGTATTTTGATAGAGATTGCACTGAATGCATAGATTGCTCTGAGTAGCATAGACATTTTAAGAATATTTGTTCTTCCAATCCATGAGCATGGAATGCTTTTTCATTTCTTTGGGTCTTCCTCAATTTCTTTCATGAATGTTCTATAGTTTTCTATATAACCTTTATCTCTTTGGTTAAGTTTATTCCTAAGTATCTTATGGTTTTTGGTGTAATTGTAAATAGGACAGATTCCTTAATTTCTCTTTCTTTTGTCTCAGCATATAGAAGTTCAACTGATCATTGATTCTATATCCTGCCACTTTGCTGACTTCCTGTATGAGTTCTAGCGATTTGGGGGTGGAGTCTTTTGGGTTTTCCACATAGAGTATCATGTCATCTGTAAAGAGTGAGAGTTTGACTTCTTTGCTGATTCAGATGCCTTTTATTTCCTTTTTTCCAAGATTTTATTTATTTATTCATAAGAGACACACACAGAGCAACAGAGACATAGGTATGGAGAGAAACAGGCTTCCTGAGGGGAGCCCAATGTAGGACTCAATTCCAGGACCCTGGGATCATGCCCTGAGCCGAAGGCAAATGTTCAACCACTGAGCCACCCACGTATCCTGGATGCCTTTTATTTCTTTGTTGTTGTCTGAAAGCTGATATATTAGTCAATAGGATCCAGCAGTACATTGAAAAGGTTATTCACCATGATCAAGTAGGTTTTATTCCTGGGCTACAAGAGTGGTTCAACATCCTCAAATCAATTGAGGTGATACATCACATTAATAAAAGAAAGGAGAGGAACCACATGATCCTCTCAATAAAAGCAGAAAAAGCATTTGATAAACTGCACCATCCTTTCTTGATTAAAACTCTTCATAGTGTAGGGATAGAGGGAACATATATCAATATTGTAAAAGCCACATAAAAAAGCCCACAGTGAATATCATTCTAATGGGGAAAACCTGAGAGCTTTTCCCTTAAGGTCAGGGACATGACAGGAATGTCCACTATCACCACTGTTTTCAACATAGTACTAGAAGTCCTAGCCTCAGCAATCAGACAATGAAAAGTTTATTTAAAAAAATGAATATTGAGCTAAAGCCTAAGAGATGTATATGTACATTAATAAAGAGAATTGACTTAATGCTTCCATGCTGGTTTCTCCAGTCTCCCCAGTTTACTCTTCAGACCGTTTCCATCCTAGTTTCTCATTTTTTCTCTATGAATCAATCATAATAAACTAATTTAAACACTGATTTTAATGTTAATCTGATTTTTACCCATATTTCTTCCCTTAAAACCTTCTTATCTACTCCAGCTTCCCCAAACTTCCACTCCCCACTTAGGATTCCTTCACCTACTTCTCTCAGTCTTTCTTGTGTAAGTCTCCTCTGACCCCCTAGGTAAAAATCCACCCCACATGATCACACTGTGAAACAATTTTTAAGATCTTTATTACACGACTACCTATTTTATGTTTATCTTTCTTGTTAGAACCTTCCAGTATGAAAGCTAGAACAAGAGTTAATTGTCTTAGATACTAGTGTGCCCTAAACAAATGGCAAAGTATTTGGCACATAGTAGGCATTTAATAAAAAGTGTTGAAGTAAAAGTGAAGTGGTTGAAATTAAAGGGAAGAAGATGTTCTGCTTGCTAAATAGTTGCTAATAAAAATTATCGAGTAATCTTATCATTCTTGAGGTTTCTGCTTTAAGTAGGTAAATTCTAGATGAATTTAGTTTCATAGACCCTGTGACTTCCATGGGCATATAGATGTTAATTTCAAATCTTTAGTAAACATCAATTCCAAAATCAGCCTGGAACATTTTGTCATATTCCAAGATAAACACAGACAAACATAAGACAACTGTTGGTGTTTGAAATCAACAAAATAGATTGAGAAACTATCATCTTGTAGTAATTAGGAAATGTTGAGAGTGACCTGAGCTAGTTGGTGAATAAGGAATATTTGTTCATATATCCCCTAAACAATAATTTGGCATCCATCCAAGGGAATAAAAAGTATTGCCTTTGTGGGACTATGAAACACTGATAGAATTCAGGACTGAAGAGAGCTATTCTAAGAAGGCAGGCCATTACCCGTGTGGCTGGCTCACTGACCAAGACCCTGCCTATTGACTGGGAAGCTGTTCTGTGCCTCTGAGGACCAGGCTAGATTTGATATTGGTCCTTTCACCAGCACCATATACTGGGGGATGTAGGAAGAGTAACACCCACCGTGTTTCAGGTAATAGGCACACAGACCTAATTCCCAGCTGTGAAACCTGAAGTGGCCTGTGAAGTAGCTTTAACCCCTAAAGGGAAGCCTGACAAAATTGGTCCAACTATAGATCCTGAAAAGGCTCTGAATATGTGTTATAGCACCTCCAAACTGAAGTCCATAAAACATCTCTTTAGTACATGTACTTGGCAAAAGACAATCCTATTGGTGCCCCTGGAATCCCAAAAGGGCCCCATACTTGTCTTCAGCCACATCTTGGGGTCCCTGTGGGAGCCACTTCCATTTGTCATCCCAGAGTCTCTGAAAGGGCTCAATGCCTGGTTTCAGCCCCTCCCAGCCACTATCCTCAGGCTGTCCTGTTGTCACAGGGACAGTGTCAGAGACACTCCTGCCTGCACTTGAAAAGATCCTGAAACAGCCCTGTACTTTGCTGTAGCCCACCCAGACATGTTTCCTTATCTTAAAGATATAAAAATCTTTCTGCTATGGGCACTTCTTTGGAACTGTATTCTCTTCTGAAGGCTCTGAAATATATGCAAAAATTCAATAACGTATGTATAGTTTTCTCCTGTTAATCTCTCAGTTAAATTTCAGACCTGGCCAGGGAACCTGGGAGAGTCAAGAAAACATTTTTTTCCTCTAAAAGATAATTATTTCAGTTCTATCTTTATAGAGAATAGTTTGCATAGCTATTGAATATGAAAAAAGTGAAACAAACACAAAAGAGTTCAAAGTAGTCCATTCGGTTTAAACTATGTTTGCCATTGCCAGAAGGTAAGGTACATACTGAGTGCAAGTAATGTTTCAGCAGTGGTATCTGGCACTATTTGAAAACATGTTTAATGTGATAAAGAAACATTTAAGGCCTCATCAATCCATTAATCTCCAACTAAAAAAATGAATAAAAAGACATACTCAAAATAAGTATCATGGACATAAAACCCATTAAACCTTTTGAAAGTATTTAGTCATTGCACAAGTACCTAACTTAGTAAGACCCTTGCAAAGTTAACGACATGAAAGGATGGAATTTAGTCAATGTATAATTATATTAAGCCTAAACTTTTTATACAAGCATTTCCTCCTGTTTTTAACATTAAATATAATAGAACCCTCTTTCAAAAAATGTAGCAAAAATATTGAGTGCTATGTTTCACCAACAGCTCTTATTTCCTTGCATTTCCTTGCACAAGACTACAGTCCTATTCGCTAGTAAAATAAAAAATGTAGGCACGAGACATGAGTTTTTTTTTTTTTTAATTTTTATTTACTTATGATAGTCACAGAGAGAGAGAGAGGCAGAGACACAGGCAGAGGGAGAAGCAGGCTCCATGCACGGGGAGCCCGACATGGGATTCGATCCCGGGTCTCCAGGATCACGCCCTGGGCCAAAGGCAGGGGCCAAACCGCTGCGCCACCCAGGGATCCCGAGACATGAGTTTAGTTTGTCATCTCATCTCTACCACCATTCTTCTCTTTGTTTTGAATTCCACTTGTGCAGTGCACATTATTCTAGGATTTGAAGCATAGATACATGGGATTTGAGTTTTTTGGAGACTTCAGTAAGTGGAGTTTGAGTTTTTTTTTTTAACTTTATATATTTTATTATTGAATTTTAGATAAAGCATAAAGTTCTAAAACAATTTTATGTATTTATTTTTTGTTGTTGTTGAAGTCCACTCAACCTAAGTGTTCTGACCATTGTTGGCGGTGACGCAGTGTCATTCACGTCATTGCCCTCTGAAACAGACACAAAATAGCCACAGAATCTACAAAAGCTTTTTATAAAGAGGTATACAAACTATTCTTGAATTGGATACATCTTCAGCTTGTACAGATGTGGAATCAAAAGTCCAATATAATTAATTCAGACTGTTATTTTGTTTCTAAAATTTAGGGCATAATGATACTAAGAACCAGAACTAAGAGATTGAATTAGGGAGGTTTTGTTCTTAACACAGTAAATAGTGACAGCTATGACCCATATAAACAAAAAGTCTTGGGGTCTTGAGTAGCTCTAAGTGTGTAAAGGGGTCCTTGAGACTGAGAAGTTTGAAAAGTTGCTCTTGGCATAGTTCTGCTGTCAGAAACGCAGACAGCCTCACGTCCTGAGGGCAATTCTCAGACCAGAGTCAGGTTTTTTGTTTCTTTTTGTTGTTTTTAACGGTTTATATGTGCGTGTATGTATTTTAATTAAGGTATAATTGACATACAATACTGTATTAATTTTAATAAACAACATAATTCAATGTATGTATTGTTGTAAAAGGATTGTCACATAAATTTAATTAATATACGTCACCACACAGATTTTTTTCTTTCTAATGAGGAATTTTAAAATCTCCTCTCTTAGAAACTTGCAAATATATAATACAATATTTTTAACTATAGTCATCATACATGACATCCACAGGACCTATTCATTTTGTAACTGGAAGTTTGTACCTTTTAAGAACCTTCACTCATTTTGCCCATCCTTAACCCCTGCCTCTGGCTAACAATCTGTCTCCTGTATCTATCAAATCATTCTTTTTGGTATCATTGTGTTTTAAGATTCCATATAGGGGCAAGAGGGCAGAAGAGTAGGGTCCCCAAGACACCTGTCCCCACCAAGTTACCTAGATAACCTTCAAATCATCCTGAAAACCTACGAATTCGGCCTGAGATTTAAAAAGAGAACAGCTGGAATGTTACAGTGAGAAGAGTTTGCGCTTCTATCAAGGTAGGAAGACGGGGAAAAAGAAATAAAGAAACAAAAGGCCTCCAAGGAGAAGGGGCCCCGCGAGGAGCCGGGCTGAGGCCGGGGCGAGTGTCCCCAGGACAGGAGAGCCCCGTCCCGGAGGAGCAGGAGCTGCACCGACCTTCCCGGGCGGAGAGGGGCTCGCGGGGAGGTGGAGCAGGACCCAGGAGGGCGGGGATGCCCTCGGGCTCCCGGGGACACTAACAGACACCTGCGCCCCGGGACAGTGCGCCGAGCTCCCTAAGGGCTGCAGCGCGCACGGGGGACCCGGAGCAGCTCGGGGGGCTCGGGGGCGGCTCCGCGGAGGGGGCTGCGGGGCGGGAGCAGCTGGGGGGGCTCGGGGGCGGCTCCGCGGAGGGGGCTGCGGGGCGGGAGCAGCTCGGGGGTCTCGGGGGCGGCTCCGCGGAGGGGGCTGCGGGGGGGAGCAGCTGGGGGGGCTCGGGGGCGGCTCCGCAGAGGGGGCTGCGGGGCGGGAGCAGCTCGGGGGGGCTCGGGGGCGCTCCGCGGAGGGGGCTGCGGGGCGGGAGCGCGAATCCACCAGCGCAGGCCCCGGAGCACAGGGCGCCGGGACACAGCCCAGGATCCCGCCTCCCCCGGGACAGGCAGAGGCCGGGGGGCCCAGGACAGCGAGGACGCTCCTGCCCCAGCTGAGCAGATCAGCGGCCCCGCCCCGGAGCCTCCAGGCCCTGCAGACGGAGAGCTCCGTGGTGACTGCAGGAGCTGACTCCAGGGCTGCAGAGCTGGCCCCGCCACTGCGGTTGTTCCTCCTGCGGCCTCACGGGGTGAACAACCCCCACTGAGCCCTGCACCAGGCCGGGGCAGAGCAGCTCCCCCAAGTGCTAACACCTGAGAATCAGCACAGCAGGCCCCTCCCCCAGAAGACCAGCTAGACGGACAATTTCCAGGGGAAGTCAAGGGACTTGAAGTATACAGAATCAGAAGATACTCCCCCGTGGTTTTTTTTTTTTTTTTTCGTTTTGATTTCTGATTGCTTCCCCCACCCTTTTTTCCCCTTTCTTTCCTTTTCTTTCTCTTTTCTTCTCTTTTTCCCCTTTTTTCTTCCTTTTTTCTTTTTTCTTTTTCTCTTTTCTTTCCTTCTCTCTCTCTCTCTTTTTCTCCTTTTCCCAATACAACTTGTTTTTGGCCACTCTGCACTGAGCAAAATGACTAGAAGGAACACCTCACCTCAAAAGAAAGAATCAGAAACAGTCCTCTCTCCCACAGAGTTACAAAATCTGGATTACAATTCAATGTCAAAAGGCAATTCAGAAGCACTATTATACAGCTACTGGTGGCTCTAGAAAAAAGCATAAAGGACTCAAGAGACTTCATGACTGCAGAATTTAGATCCAATCAGGCAGAAATTAAAAATCAATTGAATGAGAGGCAATCCAAACTAGAAGTCCTAACGACGAGGGTTAACGAGGTGGAAGAACGAGTGAGTGACACAGAAGACAAGTTGATGGCAAAGAGTGAAACTGAGGAAAAAAGAGACAGACAATTAAAAGACTATGAAGACAGATTAAGAGAAATAAACGACAGCCTGAGGAAGAAAACCTACAATTAATTGGGGTTCCCGAGGGCGCTGAAAGGGCCAGAGGGCCAGAATATGTATTTGAACAAATCATAGCTGAAAACTGTCCTAATCTGGGAAGGGAAACAGGCATTCAGATCCAGGAGATAGAGAGATCCCCCCTAAGATCAATAAAAACTGTTCAACACCTCGACATTTAATAGTTAAGCTTGCAAATTCCAAAGATAAAGAGAAGATCCTTAAAGCAGCAAGAGACAAGAAATCCCTGACTTTTATGGGGATGAGTATTAGGGTAACAGCAGACCTCTCCACAGAGACCTGGCAGGCCAGAAAGGGCTGGCAGGATATATTCAGGGTCCTAAATGAGAAGAACATGCAACCAAGAATACTTTATCCACCAAGGCTCTCATTCAGAATGGAAGGAGAGATAAAGAGCTTCCAGGACAGGCAGGAACTGAAAGAATATGTGACCTCCAAACCAGCTCTGCAAGAAATTTTAAGGGGGACTCTTAAAATTCCCCTTTAAGAAGAAGTCCACTGCAACAATCCACAAAAACAAGGACTGAATAGATATCATGATGACACTAAACTCATAGCTGTCAATAGTAACTCTGAATGTGAACGGACTTAATGACACCATCAAAAATCACAGGTTTCCAACTGGATAAAAAAGCAGGACCCATCTATTTGCTGTCTACAAGAGACTCATTTTAGAGACAGAAGGACACCTATAACCTGAAAATAAATGTTGGAGAACCATTTACCATTCAAATGGTCCTCAAAAGAAAGCAGGGGTAGCCATCCTTATACCAGATAAACTAAAATTTACCCCGAAGACTGTAGTGAGAGATGAAGAGGGACACTATCTCATACTTAAAGGATCTATCCAACAAGAGGACTTAACAATCCTCAATATATATGCCCTGAATGTGGGAGCTGCCAAATATTTAAACCAATTAATAACCAAAGTGAAGAAATACTTAGATAATAATACACTTATACTTGGTGACTTCAATCTAGCTCTTTCTACCCTCGATAGGTCTTCTAAGCACAACATCTCCAAAGAAACGAGAGCTTTAAATGATACACTGGACCAGATGGATTTCACAGATATCTACAGAACTTTACATCCAAACTCAACTGAATACACATTCTTCTCAAGTGCACATGAAACTTTCTCCAGAATAGACCACATACTGGGTCACACATCGGGTCTGAACCGATACCAAAAGATTGAGATCGTCCCCTGTTATTCTCAGACCATATGCCTTGAAATTAGAACTAAATCACAACAAGAAGTTTGGAAGGACCTCAAACACGTGGAGGTTAAGGACCATCCTGCTAAAAGATGAAAGGGTCAACCAGGAAATTAAGGAAGAATTAAAAAGATTCATTCATGGAAACTAATGAGAAAGAATATACAACCGTTCAAAATCTTTGGGATGCAGCAAAAGCAGTCCTGAGGGGGAAATACTTCGCAATACAAGCATTCATTCAAAAACTGGAAAGAACTCAAATACAAAAGATAACCTTACACCTAAAGGAGCTAGAAAAAAACAGCAAATAGACCCTACACCCTGCAGAAGAAGAGAGTTAATAAAGATTCGAGCAGAACTCAATGAAATCGAGACCAGAAGAACTGTGGAACAGATCAACAGAACCAGGAGTTGGTTCTTTGAAAGAATTAATAAGATAGATAAACCATTAGCCAGCCTTATTAAAAAGAAGAGAGAGAAGACTCAAATTTATCAAATCATGAATGAGAAAGGAGAGATCACTACCAACATCAAGGAAATACAAACGATTTTAAAAACGTATGATGAACAGCTATATGCCAATAAATTAGGCAATCTAGAAGAAATGGAGGCATTTCTGGAAAGCCACAAACTACCAAAACTGGAACAGGAAGATATAGAAAACCTGAACAGGCTAGTAACCAGGGAGGAAATTGAAGCAGTCATCAAAAACCTCCCAAGACACAAGAGTCCAGGGCCAGATGGCTTCCCAGCGGAATTCTATCAAACGTTTAAAGAAGAAACCATACCTATTCTACTAAAGCTGTTTGGAAAGATAGAAAGAGATGGAGTACTTCCAAATTCGTTCTATGAGGCCAGCATCACCTTAATTCCAAACCAGACAAAGACCCCACCAAAAAGGAGAATTACAGACCCATATCCCTGATGAACATGGATGCAAAAATTCTCAACAAGATACTGGCCAATAGGATCCAAGAGTACATTAAGAAAATTATTCACCATGACCAAGAAGGATTTATCCCCGGGACACAAGGCTGGTTCAACACTCGTAAAACAATCAATGTGATTCATCATATCAGCAAGAGAAAAACCAAGAACCATATGATCCTCTCATTAGATGCAGAGAAAACATTTGACAAAATACAGCATCCATTCGTGATCAAAACTCTTCAGAGTGTAGGGATAGAGGGAACATTCCTCGACATCTTAAAAGCCATCTATGAAAAGCCCACAGCAAATATAATTCTCAATGGGGAAGCACTGGGAGCCTTTCCCCTAAGATCAGGAACACGACAGGGATGTCCACTCTCACCACTGCTATTCAACATAGTACTGGAAGTCCTAGCCTCAGCAATCAGACAACAAAAAGACATTAAAGGCATTCAAATTGGCAAAGAAGAAGTCAAACTCTCCCTCTTCGCCGATGACATGATACTCTACGTAGAAAACCCAAAAGTCTCCACCCCAAGATTGCTAGAACTCATATAGCAATTTGGCAGCATGGCAGGATACAAAATCAATGCCCAGAAGTCAGTGGCATTTCTATACACTAACAATGAGACTGAAGAAAGAGAAATTAAGGAGTCAATCCCATTTACAATTGCACCCAAAAGCATAAGATACCTAGGAATAAACCTAACCAAAGAGGTCAAGGATCTATATCCTAAAAACTACAGAACACTTCTGAAAGAAATTGAGGAGGACACAAAGAGATGGAAAAATATTCCATGCTCATGGATTGGCAGAATAATATTGTGAAAATGTCAATGTTACCCAGGGCAATGTACACGTGTAATGCAATCTCTATCAAAATACCATGGACTTTCTTCAGAAAGTTACAACAAATTATTTTAAGATTTGTGTGGAATCAGAAAAGACCCCGAATAGCCAGGGGAATTTTAAAAAAGAAAACATTAGTTGGACTAACAGGGCTAAGATTAAAGGACTTCTTTGGAATTCATTCAGTTTTTTTGTTTTGTTTTTTTTTTGTTTTTGTTTTTGTAGGAAGATTAAATGAAATAAAGATGAACTTTTTATAAGATTCTTTACCTAAAAAATGAGCTTGCCTATATCTCTTTTAAATATGTCATAGTTCCAATATTTATGCAGACTTTCAAATTACATGAAATTTGTAAATTATGATTAAGGTAAGAGAATATAGTTTATGAACTGTTCATGTTGATATTTGCAGATTTCACAATCATATGACTTTTTAAATAGACTTTATAGCATTTGAGACTCACAGAAGAATTCAGTAGAAAGTACAGTGTATTCTGAATATCCATTGCCCATCCCCCTGACACACACAGGACCTCTCCAGCAACGAAATGGCACATTTTTTAACAGTAGTTGAACCTACTACATCATCCCCCATAGTTTACATTACAGTTCAGTCTTGTGTTGCACATTCTGAGTTTTGACAAATGTGTAATGACAAATGTATCTGCCATTATAGTATCATACAGAGTAGTTTCACTACCTTAAAAGTGCTCTGTACTCTGCCAATTCCTCTGCCTCTTTTCCCCTTTTCTAGAATGTTATTTAATTGGAATCAAAACAGTATGTATGATTTCAGATTGGCTTCTTTCACTTATTTAATATACATGTAAGGTCCCTCCATATCTTTTCATGGCTTGGTAGTTATTTCTTTTTAATGTTGAATAATTCATTGTCTGGATGTCCTACAATTTATTTATTCATCACCTATTCCAGAACATGATGGTTGCTTTTGGATTTGGGCAATTATGTGCAAAACTGCGATAAACATTCATATGTAACAGTTTCTGTGACATAATTTTTTAACTCATTTGGGTTATATACCCAAAAGAATACAATTGCTGAATAATAAGAGTATGCTTAGTTTTGTAGGAAATCTGATTTGTTTTTAAAATTTATTTTCCTATTCTAGAAACTGGATTTTGTTGCTTAAAAAGCTGCAACTATGTCTTTTCTGTTCAATGTTTTACTATACAGCTTGACCAATCCTAAACGTATTTTTTTTTGTTTTTTCCAAAATTCATGTCATATAACATACAAAATAGATCTGGTATAAATTAAAAATATTAACTTTTTCTATATAAAAGTAATTGAAATTTATAGATGAATAAATTTATAAGCTTACTATAGGAAAAGCAAAATTCTGACACAAGTATTCAAGGAAAAGATACTTTTAATTTTGTGATAATCATAAACTTTATGACTCAACATACCATAATCAAAGTTAAATAATTATTAAAACAATAGGAGAAATATTTGCAAGTTTTGTAAGGCAAAAATGACAATTTGGGGTGAGTTTGTATCAGTCTTTCCCAAATAGACATTTATTTCAAAGAAAAGTCTGACACAGTGATCCTCATGTCTGAGGATCAGAGGTGAACAACATGTATAATTGGTTTTACAAAAATTACATTTAAGCAGCTGAATTCTAGAATGGACTAGGGTGCTTCATACCTTGTTCTTTTTTTCTACCAGAAAGAAAGAGGTGCCTTCTACAATTGAAATCTCCACAGTTTTTTATTGCAATGTTAAGACTACAGTAAAGGGTATTTAGGACATGGAAACAGACCATAGATATAACCAAGAATTATAAAAAAAAGTCAATTGAGAGAGTAAACCATAGATTATTCAGATATTGGATTTAGCAAAAGATTCTTTAAAGACCTATGGTTCTATTTTTTAGAAAATAGTGAAAAATATATGAAAAAGGAAGAAAGTATGCAGACTTTCTCCAAAGAATTAAAATCTATTTAAGTAAAACATAGTAATATCATAAATATAAAATTAAAATATCTGAACTCAATAAATGGATGAGTGAACTGTAAAGCAGTTCAACAGAATACAATGAATCTGAAGCATAGGAAGACAAAACATGGAAAAGAAGTGGACAATGCATGATTCATGTGCAAACAGCCAAATGTCTAATGTGTATAATTGGAGCCATGGAAAAAAGGAATGAGAGAATGGGACACAGTCCCATCAAAGTAAGTAATGGATGATGAGTTTTAGAAGCTGAACTAAGGTAATGATCCACAGATTTAAGAAGCTCAGCAAACCCCAAACAGGACAATACAGGTACACTAAGCAAATGAAAAGATAATAAAACTTGAAATTCAAACAAACAAAACAAAACAAAACAAAAACAAATAACAGTTGTTTACTTGAACCACTTCATCTTTTTTTATTTTTATTTTTATTTTTTTTGAGAGAGGGTGCCCAAATTAGTGGGAGTAGAGGCAAAGGGAGAGGGAGAGAATCTCAATCAGACTCCACGCTGAGTGTGGAGCCCAAATCGAGATGCCATCCATGACCCAAAGATCATGACCTGAGCAAAAATCAAGAGTCTGTTGCTTAATCTACTGAGCCATTCTGGCTTCCCAAGAGACATTTTAAATATAAAGACACTTATAATTGAGAGGGCGAGTATAAACTGGAAGAAAAGGATGCCCTAGAAATATTAACAAGAATGCTAACACTAACATATTAGTATAAAGCTATAATCCACGTAGAGATGCTAAATATTAAGATGGAATTTCATAATGATCAAAGGATCAATTTACAAGAAATATAATATAATTCTTCTTTTATATTGTAGTAACAACACAGCTTTAAACATATATAATGGAATTAAAATAATAAATAGGCATTAGAAAATTTGCAGATCATCTGTCATTAACTCACATTCAAAATTCTTAAACTGAATGTTAACCAAATGAACCACAAAATGTAAAAATGGTATATTGTCAAAAAGGTTTAACAATCACTTTGACATATTGTTCCATCAGTGTAATAAGCCTTATTAAGAAAATAAAGAAGAGCAATTAATGATCATTTTGATGTAAAGCAAATAATTTAATAAAATTCAACAACCATTTAAGATAAAAAGTGTTTAGCCA
Source organism: Canis aureus (assembly GCF_053574225.1). Lineage (NCBI taxonomy): Eukaryota > Metazoa > Chordata > Mammalia > Carnivora > Canidae > Canis > Canis aureus. The sequence continues at coordinate 40,351,390 of NC_135638.1, read as the reverse complement.
GCTGGGCATAAAAGTGAAACTCTTTAATGCGAATGAATATGTGTTAAATAAAACAATTTTCTTGACAAAATTTCATTTGTATTGGAATGATTACTCATAGTATGAAGGTCTAGCCTATAGAATAAGGCATGATAAGGCAACAAAAAAGTTAAAGGTGTCAGGACTATATATCTATATCTATATCTATATCTACATACAATTGTTATGATTTACAGATGATAGATTATATATTCAGAAAATTCAAAATAGTCTATAGACCTGTCAGTTGAATTAATAGGCAAATTCAGCAAAATATTCATTTAGTATTGTCAACATAAAAATTCAATAAAAAAATCAATTCAATTTATATATACCCGTGACAATGATAAAATTAAACTTAAAACACCATAGCTAGGAAATGCAATTATTGTGATTGTTATCTTTTGCTAGGCATATTGTTATTTGAACAAAATTAATTTATATTACTGAATAAAAAATTACCACAAATTTAGGGGTTTTAACACGAAGATTTATCTTAGAGTTCTAGTGGTTAAAATCCTGATTTGGGTCCTAATGGGCTAAAATCAAGATCTGAGCAATTTTTTTTTTTTTTTTGGCCTTCCCAACTTCCAGAGGCTCTTTATATTTGTTGGCTCCTAGACTCACATGATTCTGAATTCTGCTATGTTGTCACATCTCTTTCTTTACCTTAACTCTCCTGCCTCCCTCTGTCACTTATAAAGATCTTTGTAATGACATTGGCCCCACCCTATAATCCAAGATAATGTTCCCCTTTCAAAAAGGTTAGCATTACTATTGATAGTCCTTTTTGACATACAAAGTAGCAGAGTCTAGATCTTAGGATGGTATATTATTCTACTATGTGTACTGTTATATAAAAAGCTAGTGGTTTCTTATATAAGATTTTTAATCTATTTTTCAAAAGACAATGGATTGAGAAGGCTACTCTGTTCAAAACACGTTTTCTTCTCATATTACCTTCCTATTTATTTATCTATGGACCCAACACCTAGAGGCAAAATCCTGCTACCAGCTATGTTATTACCAAAATATTTTTTTCAAGTTTCTATTAAATTCTAGTTATAGTGTAAAATTAGTTTCAGCTGTAAAATCAAGTGATTCTTCACTTACATACAACATCCACGGCTTATCACAGGTGCTCTTCTTCATACCTATTACCTATTTAAACACGCCCTCCCCCCCCGTAACTGTCAGTTTGTTCTCTATAGTTAAAAGTCTGTTTTATGGTTTGTCTCTCTCTTATTTTTTCTTGCCCTATGTTCATCTGTTTTGTTTCTTAAATTCCACATATGAGTGAAATCATATGGTATTTGTTTTTCTCCAACTGACATATTTTGCTTACCAGAATACTCTCTAGCTCCATCCACATTACTGCAAATGGCAAGATTCCATTTTTTATGGCTAATAATTATATATACATATATATACACACATTATATATAAATATACATAAATGCATATGCATATAACCTCTTAATTATCCATTCATTAGTTGATGGACATTTGGGTTCTTTCCATAACTTGGCTATTGTAGAAAATGGTGCTATAAATATCAGAGTGCATGTATCCCTTTGAAGCAGTACTTTTGTATCCTTTGGGTAAATTCCTAGTAGTACAATTGCTGGATCATAGGGTTACATCTATTTTTCATTTTTTGAGGAAACTTCATACTGCTTTCCAGAGTGGTTACACCTGTTTGCATTCCCACCAATAGTGTGGGAGGGTAAAAAGTTTCCCCTTTCTCTACACTCTTACCAACATCTGTTGTTTCCTGTGTTGTTAATTTTAGCCATTCTGACTGGTGTGAGGTGGTATCTTATTGCAGTTTCAATTTCATTTTATTGAGGATGAGTGATGTTGAATATCTTTTCACACATTGGTTAGCCATCATATGTCTTTGGGGAAATGTCAGTTCATATTTTCTGCCCATTTCTTAACTGGATTATTTGTTTTATGAGTGTTAAGTTTGATAAGTTCTTTATAGATTTTCAATTCCATTTTCAAAAATTCTCTTCCATTCCAAAGGTTACCTTTTAGTTTTGTTGTTTTCTCTGCTGTGCAGAAGTTTTTGTCTTGATGAAGTTCCAATAGTTTATTTTTGCTTTTGTTTCCCTTGCCTCTGGTGACATGTCTATTAAGAAGTTGCTATGGGTCATGTCAAAAAGGTTGCTGCCTATGTTCTCCTCTAGGACTTTTAGAGTTTCCTGTCTTACATTTAAGTGTTTCATCCATTTTGACTTCTTTTGTGTATGGTGTAATAAAGTGGCCCAGTTTCATTCTTCTGCATGTTGCTGTCTGGTTTTCTTAATACCATTTGTTGAAAAGATTGTGGTTTTTTTTTTCCATTATGTATTCTTTCTTGCTTTGTTGAAGATGAGTTGCCCATACAGTTGTAGGTCCATTTCTGAGCTTTCTATTCTTCTCCATTAAACCATGTCTCTGTTTTTGTTCCAGTACCATACTGTCTTGATCACTATAGCTTTGAAATATAACTTGAAGCCTGGAATTGTGATGCTTCCAGCTTTGTGTTTCTTTCTCAAGATTGATTTGGCTATTCAGGGTCTTTTGTGGTTCCATACAAATTTAGGATTGTTTGTTCTAGCTCTGTGAAAAATGCTGGTGATATTTTAATAGGGATTGCATAAAATGTGTAGATTGCTTCAGGTAGTACAGGCATTTTAACAATATTTATTCTTCCAATTCATGAGTATGGAATGTTTTTCCATTTATTTGTGTTATCTTCAATATATTTTCATTTTTAGAGTATGGGTCTTTTAGCTCTTTGGTTAAGTTTATTCCTAGGTATATCATGGTTTTGGTACAATTGTAATGGGCTTGATTCCTTGATTTGTCTTTCTGCTGCTTCATTATTGGTGTATAGAAATGCAAGATTTTTACACGTTGATTTTGTATCTTGCAAATTTACTGAAAGAATTTATCAATTCTAGCAATATTTTGATGAAGTCTTTCAGATTTTCTACATAGAGGTTCATGTCACCTGAAAATAGTGAAAGTTTGACTTCTTTTCTGATTTTGATCCTTTCTCTTTTTGTTGTCTGTGGTATTCTGGTATTATGTTAAATAACAATGGTGAGTGGACATCCCTGTCTTGTTCCTGACGATAGAGGAAAAGCTCTTGGCTTTTCCCTAATGAGGATGATATTAGCTGTGAGTTTTCCACATATGGGCCTTTCTTACATTGAGGTATGTTCCTTCTATCCCTGCTTTGTTGAGGGTTTTTATCAAGAATGGATATTGTATTTTGTCAAATGCTTTTCTGCATCTATTGAGAGAATCATACAGCTGTTATATTTTTATTAATGTGGTATATCACATTGATTTGCAAATGTTGAACTACTCTCACAACCCAGGAATAAATCCCACTTGATCATGGTGAATGATTCTTTTAATGTACTGTTGGATTCACTTTGCTAGTATCTTGTTGAGAATTTTTGCACCCATGTTCATCAGGAATATTGGCCTATAGTTCTTTATTGTAGTGGAGTCTTTTTCTTGTTTTAAATCAGGGTAATGCTGGCCTCGAAGAATTAGATTGGAAGTTTTCTTCCATTTCTGTTTTTTGGAACAGTGTGAGAATAAATATTAACTATTCTTTAAATATTTAACTATTTTTTTTAGTATTTGCTGGGAAGCCATTTGGCCCTGGACTTCTGTTTGTTGGGAGGTGATTTATTACTGATTCCATTCCTTTGCTGATTAATGATCTGATTAAGTGTTCTATTTATTCATGCTTCAGTTTTGGTAGTTTATATGTTTTTAGAAATTTATATTTTTTCCAAATTGTCCAATTTGTTGGCATATAATTTTTCATAATATTCTGTTATAATTATTTGTATTTTTATGGTGTTGGTTGTTATTTCTCTTCTCTCATTTGTGGTTTTGTTTATCTGGGTCCTTTCTTTTTTCTTATAGATAGGTCTTATAGGAGTTTGTCGATTTTATTAATTTTGTCATTGATCTCTTCTACTATTCTTCTTTGTTGTCGTTTGTGTTTGTTTGTTTGTTTCTACATCATTCACTTATACTGTAATCTTTATAATTTCCCTTCTTCTAGCTTTAGGCTTCATCTTTTGTTCTCTTTCTAGCTCCATTAAGTATAAGGTTAGGTTACTTATTTGAGACTTCTTGTTTCTTGAGGTTAGCACTGTATCGCTATATATTTCCCTCTTAGGGCTACTTTTGCTGCATCCCGAAGTTTTTGAACCATCATGGTTAATTTTCACTTGTTTCCATGTACCTTTTTATTTCTTCTTTGATTTCCTGATTTACTCATTCATTCTTTAGTGAGATGTTCATTAGCCTCCATGTATTTGTGGTGTTTCCAAATTTTTTTCTTGTAGTTGACTTCAACTTTCATAGCATTGTGGTTGGAAAATATGCATTGAGGCCTGATTTGTGATCCAGCATGTGATCTATTCTGGAGAATATTTTATGCGCACTTTAGAAGACTGTATATTCTGTTGTTTTAGGATGAAATGCTCTGAATATATCTGTTAAGTCCATTTGGTCCACTGTGTTATTCAAAGTTATTGTTCATTTTCTGTTTCAATGGTATGTCCATTTAATGTAAGTGGGGTTATATTAAAGTCCCCAACTATTATTGTATTATTATCAATGAGTTCCTTTATGTTTCTTATTAATTGTTTTATATATTTGGGTGCTCCCATGTTGGGGGTATAAATATTTAAAATTGCTATGTCTTCTTGTTGGATATACTGCTTTATTATGATATAGTGACCTTCTTCAATTCTTGATACAGTCTTTGGCTTAAAATCTAGTTTGTCAATTATAAGTTACTTACTTTTTTTTCTTTCTTTTAGGATGAATTCCTCCATCTTGGCATTTTGTCTAGGTTTCTGTCTTCTTCTGTATGTTAGGAAATCCTGTTATGTTTCCTGCTCCTGAAAGTCATGGCTTTATGAAGAAGAGGTCATATAAGGTCCAGGACCTGGTGCTTCAAGAAGTGTCTCTGGTGTGTGCTTCATACAATCTACTCCTGTGTTATGGCTGCTCTATCCCTCAGGTTAGTCCTCTGAAGTTTCTCTTTGCCTGTATTGACAATGTGCTGATTACTGAAGTTAGTTTATGCTGAGGGGCAGGGGAAGGAAATGGCCCCAGCCAGCTCTTCTGACCTTGGAGAGAGGAATTTGTACTTGTTGCTGTTGGGGAAGCTCTCTCAGAGGAGCAAATAACTTCCTATGTGTGTCCTAGGAATTTTTCAGATTACTGTTTTCACACTGTGTCCAGATTGCTTGCCTGTCTGGGATAGCACAGTGCACTTTGGGCTCTATCAGGCTGGCCAAGTTTTAAAACTCCAGAACTTAGGGATCTGGTGTGATAGAGACCTGCTGTGGTCTGGGGTAGGGCCTTGCCATCCTGGGATTGATGCAGGTTTGACCCAGAAGGATGAGTATACCAGACTGAGGGAGTGTGGGATTTGGAGCAAAGCACACCCACGAGCCAGTATCTGGATTAGCTGCCCTCAGCAGGTGTCTTTCCACATATGCTGAGGTCCAGGAGAGGGAAATGGCACCCACTGGCTCTGTTTTCCCTGAAGAGACAATGCTACCTCTCTCAGATGCACTCCAAGAAGAGAGAACTGCTCTTCATGGTATGTCTTAGATGGTCCTCAGATCATGCCATCTGTTCCTGGGTTACCTGTCTGCCTCCTCTATGTGAGCACTGCAATGCCATCAGAGCTCTTTAGCATCCATGCCATGGACCTCTATAACTCTAGTCATTGAGCACTACAGTTGGAAAATTAACATCTCTCATTTTCCCAGTCAATGACTTTGGGGAAGTGTTCTTCTTTTGTGATCCCCGTTGCACTCCTCTCTCTCTTGCCTTTCTCCATGACCTGGGCTCCCTTCCATCTGCAGCACCCCTGATTCATTTCTCCCCCAAACTATGTTTCCATACTTCTTACATTCTATGACATGGCCTCTTCTTTCCCTCTAGTTATGAAATTTGTTCTGCTAATCCTCAGGTCGATTTCTTGGGTATTTGGAATCATTTGATGTTTATCTAGCTGTGTTCAAGGAATGAGGCAAGGCTAGGATCCTTTTATTATGCCATTATCTTAGTTCATCCCACACTACCAAAATAGTTTTATACAAGAAAATAATTTGCAAATCCCTGACTGCTTACCCACCATTCCAAAAACTAGTTTATATAGAATAATTCCATCATATCAAATAACACTTGGGTGTTTTTCTTTACACTTACTTTAAATATTTTCTCCAATTATACATATTTATATACATTCTAATATAAAATGGACAGTTTATATTATCCAGCTAGCAGTTTGGGAGACTATATGAAATTATCCAAGTTCAAAAATTCAAGAAATTTTGAAGGTAGTTATGGAGATGTGAATCAATTTACATAAAGTCATTACCTGAATAGTTAGTGAATAATTATTTTATTTGCACTTTAATTACCTTCATTCAGCCCTTGTTGATGTATAATCACTGAAAGAAAGCAAAATATGCAGTTGCTTAATTTATGATTAATTTACACCGTATATCATTTTATGAAAATATTTTTTCTCATAACATTCCATTTCATGATGTCGAAACAGATTTTCTTTTAATCAAGACACTGAAGATACCAACCCAGCAAAACAATGAAGAAGGAAATACAAAACATTTTTTCTTTACCTGTGGAAGTTAAACTTTTTCTCCCACTAAATTGATAGTGTTCCAGTGGCAGTTGTTCAATATCAGTTTGCTCTGGGCTACAAAATCAAATGCAGACCTAATTATTTCAGCAAGTGAAATAGGGTATTTTTATCCCAAAGTCTTTCTCTTTGAATATCTTTCTCTCTTTACTTCCAACTATTAGAGGCCACTCTGACAGAAAGTTGATAACTATTTAGCCTAAATCATTCCAATATAGAGTACAGTTACAATCTTATAATAGGTTTTCCAAAATTTTTGTTTTGCAATTGACAATACTATATTACATCTTGATGCATAGTTACGTAAATTAAGACATAGTTCATAAAATTCTGAGTATTATTAACCTATGTGATGTGATGTACCCAGGAACTTAGTGATATCAATATCAAAACTTATAAAACACATCTATACCTGGTAGTTATTTAATAAAAATTTGTTGCTCTTATTTTTAAAATGATTCTATGCAATTTCTTCAGACCTGAAGCAATTATTTCACAAAACATTGAATACATTCGGGAAAGAAATAATGTCCTGATATTGTCAAGTACAAATTACTCTAGGACTCTCCTTCACAATCATAAGCCTTGGTGAGCATCTGCTTGGACTTGGCTGTTTAATTATTCTTTTCCCCTTACAATAGAAGAAGGTAATTACCAACTCCTGTTCTTAATTATGAGCTTCTTGCCCAGTGCATCTGGTCCTGTTTCTGTCTCTATTGCACTGAATTATAGCCTTTGCTGAGAGAATTTTGCTAGGAACCAGAGCCTCTGTTTCATTTTCCTAAGTTACCTAAAAAAAACCAAATCACTGTGCCATGCAGCTGTTTAAGTGTGACTGTCCCCCACCTACCCATTGCTATTATCTTGTGTTTCTGCATCACTCTTCTTTAGGGTATGACTAAAATGAAGAGTTATAACAAGGCTATCATAATTTTAATTTTCCATTCCCTATTTTTGTTTTTAGTGTTTGATGGAAGAAAATTTGGGCATCTTCCACAAATATGGCACACACATATGTCCAATCCATGACTTTTATTTTTTTCTTTGGGATAACAGGTAGTCACCTCTTAACATGTTCAATTCCAAATTTAGTATCTTCTTCTCCAAATCTGCCTCTTCATCCTTGTCATCTCCACCTCAGTAGATACTAATCCCTCCTCTCCATATGGCTGCTACAAAATTTTGCAGTCTCAAATGTTGCTGATGTTTACTCTCCTTCCACACTCTGGTTCCTTCCTCAAAGTAGTCTTCTCATTATTTTCGAACAAACATGCTCTTTTTGGACTGAGATAGATATGTCGTAGGCAGAGCAAATTTTTGTTAGTGCATGAGCAAATTAAAACATGACTTTCTAAAAATAATTTGATAGTTGTCTTTTAAAAAGAAAATCATCCAAAGAATCATCATGGAAAATCTATTTTTAAAAAAGTCTTTTGAGCTTATTTACATAGTTAAGCAGATTCACATTATCTTACTAAATATGAATGGGAGAGATTGACACAAAATGCTTCAGTATTGAGGACTTCTGATGTCACTAACCTTATACTGAAAACTATGAAAAGTTACTTAAATATGTTAAAGAAAATTTAAGTAAGTGAAAAGACATTTCATGTTGCTAAATTGGAAAGTTAGTATTATTAAGATGCCCTTTTCATTCAGTTTTAATACAATTACTACCAAAATCCCAGGTGGATTTTTTTTTTTTTAATTCTTAGAATTTTTTTTTTTTTTTTTTAAGAAATGAAAAGCTAATCCATTTGGGTCCAACCATTTGGAAATGAAAAGGACCCAAAACACAAAAATTGAATCTTGAAAAATAAGAACAAAGTTTGAGAACCCTTTTTTCCAATTTCAAAAATTAATACACATCTTCAATAATCAAAACACTCTGGTACTGGCACACAGGTAGAAAAATTGAATAGTGGACATAGGAGAGGATATTAAAATAATCTTGAATTTGTTCTCAACTGATTTTCAACAAGGGTGCTAAGACAATTGAATGGGAAAAAATAAACATTTCAACAAATGGTGCTGAGATAACTGGATATCCACATGTAAAAGAATGAAAGTGGACCTCTACTTCATATTGTATACAAAAGATAACTTCATAATAAGTTCATAAACCTAAATGTAGGAGCTATTAAACTCTTAGAAATAAACATAGGATAAATCATCAAGACCTTTGATTAACTAATAATTTCTTAGATTTGATACACCAAAAGAGTAGCAAATTAAGAAAAGCCACATGAAGTGTATTATTATAACAAAATCTAATGTCATGCTAAACATGACACCATCAAGAAAGTGAAAACATAACCCATAGAATAGGAGAAATGCCTTAATGTTATATATTGGATAAAAAAAGAGAAATGCAGAGTATACAAAGAACTCTTACAACTTAAAAAAACATTTTTAAGTTAATAATCCAATTTAATAATGGACAGTGGGTGGGAAAACTGGGTGACTCAGTAGTTGAGTGTCTGCCTTTGGCTCAGGTCATGATCCCGGGATCCTGGGATTGAGTCCTGCATCAGGCTTCCTAGAGGAAGCCTGCTTGTCCCTCTGCCTATGTCTTTGCCTATCTTTGTTCTCTCACAAATAAATAAATAAAATCTTTAAAAATATAAAAATAAAAATGGACAGTGTATTTGAATATTTACTTATATAATGTAAACAAAGGTAAAATAAGCAATTAAATGCTGCTCAGTATAAATAACCATTAGAGAAATGTAAATCAAAACCACAGAGAACCCAGAAAATCCAACACAATATTGAAGGGTAAGAACAAAGAAGACTAACGCTATTCAACCTCAAGACTTACTATAAGCTACAGTAAGTGAAACAGTGTGTAATTGGTAAAGAATAAACACATAAACCAGTGGAATATAATAGAGAGTCCAAAAACAGACTCACAGAAATATAGTCAACTGACCTGGAACAAAGAAACAATGGAGCAAAAATAGTCTTGTCCACAAATGGTGCAACAACTGAACAACCTCAAGGAAAACAACAAATGTAGAGATATAACTCATATGCTTCACAAAACATGGCTCAAAAGAGTCACAATTTAAATTTAAAATGTAAAGCTACAAAGTTTCTAGAAGACAGCATCACAGAAAACCTATACTGCCACAGGTATACCAATGTCTTCAGACACAACACTGAAGCAAGAGGAACTTCATTAAAATTAAAAGTTTCTGCCCTGTCAAAGACATGGCCAGAGAATGAGAAGGCAAGCCAAACACAGGTATAAAATATTTTCAAAGACCTATCTGATAAGTACTGTTATTAAATTATTCAAAGAACTCTTAAATCTCAACAGTAAGAAAACAAATAACCCAATTAAAAATTGACCAAAGACTCAGCATAATACCCTCCAGTTCCATCCACGTTGAAGCAAATGGTGGGTATTTGTCATTTCTAATAGCTGAGTAATATTCCATTGTATACATAAACCACATCTTCTTTATCCATTCATCTTTCGTTGGACACCGAGGCTCCTTCCACAGTTTGGCTATCGTGGCCATTGCTGTGGGAAATATCAGAAAGGGAGACAGAACATAAAGACTGCTAACTCTGGGAAACGAACTAGGGGTGGTAGAAGGGGAGGAGGGCGGGGGGTGGGAGTGAATGGGTGACGGGCACTGGGGGTTATTCTGTATGTTAGTAAATTAAACACCAATAAAAAATAAATTAAAAAAAAAAGAAAAAAAAAAAAGAAAAAGGAAGAAAAAAAAAGAAAAAAAAAATTGACCAAAGACTTAACAGTTACCTCACCAGAGAAGATACACAAATGGCAAATAATCATATGAAAAGACATTAGTCATATGTCATTAGGAAAATGCAACTTAAAACAATGAGATAGTACCATTTACCTACTTAAATGGTCAAAGCCCAGAAACTGACCCCATCAAGCATTGTAGAGGATGTGGAGCAACAGGAACTCCCATTCAAACTCAGGAGAATGCAAAATGATGCAGCCACTTTGGAGGACAGTTCAGTGGTTTCTTATAAAATTAAAAGTTCCTTACCAGATGATCCAGCAATCACATTCTGTGGTATTTGCCTAAAGGAATGAAAATGTATGGCTACACAAAAACGTGCACATGAATGTTTATAACAGCTTTGATAATAACTGCCAAAACTTGGAAGCAACCTAGAGGTCCTTCAGTAGGTGAATGAATAATAACTGCAGTACACCCAGATAATGAGATCTTGTTCAATGCTAAAAATAAATGAACTAGCAAACCATGAAATACATGGAGAAAGCTTAAAGTAGCCAATTTAAGAAGGCTGCATATAGTATGAGTCCAATAATATATGTTTGAAAACAGGCAAATCATGGAGATAGTGGGTGCCAGGCATTGATGTGGAAGGAAAATGAATTTTATTTTGATTAAAATATAATAAACTTAGTTCGTAGTGATGGTTGCACAAGTCTGTGGATATACAAAATATTTTAATTGTATATTTAAAATGAACACATTTTAAAGGCATATCAATTATATATTAACAAAGATATATATAGATACAAATATATCCCCTATGTTTATATATAAATACACACACATATATATACATACATATATATATCTTTATATAGACATGTATCTATATCTTTAAATGAGGATTGTATATTTTAAGTGAACACTGGAAAAATAGCATCTGAAAGTGCTGAAGAACTTAAAAATAATTTTAGTTAAACAAGTATTTTTTGAAGGGCTATAGAAAATAGATCTAACAAATATTGGAGACTAAGAAAATATCACTCTGACTTTAAAAGAGAAAAAGGTTTGATAAAAATTATTCATATATTTATATTTTGATCAAGACCAGACAAATTTGGAGAATGATACCAAGGAGAAAATAATGAACTGAGGTAAAAAATACTGAGCAATGTGGTTTAAGAAGAAAGTAGGTACAGGGATCCCTGGGTGAGTCAGTGGTTTAGCGCCTGCTTTAGGCCCAGGGCATGGTCCTGGAGTCCTGGGATCGAGTCCTGAATCAGGCTCCCTGCATGGAGCCTGCTTCTCCCTCTGCCTGTGTCTCTGCCCCTCTCTGTGTCTCTCATGAATAAATAAATAAAATCTTATTTTAAAAAACGAACTAGGGGTGGTGGAAGGGGAGGAGGGCAGGGGTTGGGGGTGAATGGGTGAAGGGCACTGAGGGGGGCACTTGACGGGATGACAAAATAACACTGGGTGTTATTTTGTATCTTGGCAAATTGAACACCAATAAAAAATAAATTTATTATTAAAAAAAAAGAAGCATGTAAGTACAGATGTATTGCTGAAAATGTGATTCTGGGACTTAAAGAAGGATCAGATTGGAATCATCCTCATGTAGATGATATTTGCTGCTATGGCAGTACCAGAGTCCATCCAGAGAAATGAATAGGAAACAGGAAGAGGGCTGCAGAGAAAATTTTTAAAAAGCATCTGCTTTTAGGGCTATAAGCACATAAAAGAAGAAGCCACAGTTTGGAACACATAAGTTATGGGAATAAAATGTACAACATAGGGAATATAGTCAAAGGTATTATAATAATGTTACATGGTGACAGATGGTAGCTGCATGTGGGTGACCAAAGCATAATATGTAGGGTTGTCAAATCACTATGTTGTACACCTGAAACTAATGCAACATTGTTTGTGAACTATAAACATAAATAATAGATAAATTGTTTTCCAAGAAAGGAGAAAGAAGAAAGAAAAAAAGAAACAAAGAGAGAGAGAGAGAGAAAGAAGAGAGAAAGAGAGAAGAGAAGGAAGGAAGGAAGGAAGGAAGGAAGGAAGGAAGGAAGGAAGGAAGGAAAGAAAGAAAGAAAGAAAGAAAGAAAGAAAGAAAGAAAGAAAGAAAGAAAGAAGAAAGAAAGAAAAAGCCACAAAGGTATTGGGTATGGTAGCTAAAGAGGTAAGGAGAAATGAATAACTTCATAATACCCAAGAAATGAATAACTTCACAAATACCCAAGTAAAAGCGTATTCCAGCAAGCTCAACAAAGTGGCAAATGCCAAAGAGACTGAATTATCTAAGAATTAAATATTGTTCTGAAGACAAATGGTTATGTTTTGTTTTGTTTTGTTTTGAGTTGGGTAACAGTAAATTAAATGAGACTGTGGGGAAAGAAGTTCGCCCTGAGAAATTGAGGTGTGTATGAATACCAATGCTTTTTACATGCAGTACCCCTGCAACCCTGTCCATGGATTCAAACAGTTTTCACAGTAATGAAAATATGTGATTTACCTTTTTCACACATATTCTCCTACAAGTGCATAGCAGAATTTTCCAAAGCTACATGGAGTATGTTGATTTTATTGTTTTGATGGCTAGTTGAATATATGGTTGAGTATTCTTGTGGTTTCTAGAATTTTCTAAGGTAGTTTAGCAAAATATGTGAATATTTTGGAGATATACATAACTCAAGAGACAAATATTTTACCAATGACCTGCATATATTTCAAAATCATGCATTGGTAAAAGAACCATTTATAATCTGAGATATGCCAAAACATTGAAATTAAACAGCATAAATTATTCTTTGATATGGATTGAATCTGCATTGTAACTAAACTTTAAGAAACCACTATTTGTCCAATTTTGATTTAGTATCAAGAAAATCTACAATTATCTAAACTGGTTATTAAAATACTCCTTTCTTCAAGTGCATATCAATATAAGGTCATATTTTCATCGAATACTTTAACCAGAACAGCATACTGAAAGATTGAATGCACAAGAAGATATCAGAATCTAATTCTTCACTATTAAGCCTGCCATTAAAGAGATTTGCAAAAGTGAAAAATAATGCCTTTTCCCACTGATTTTTGGAGGATGAGCTACATTTTATTTTAAACAGTATTTTATTCATGTTAGCATGAAAAAGATTTATTATTCTCCATAATTATTTCAATTTTTTAAAAAATTCTATTTTAATTTCTAATGCAGTAAAAATAAATATCTGTAAGTCTGATAGAAAAAAATTCAAGGGGATTCTTAATAACTTTAATGTATATAAAGGAGTTCTGAGACCAAAGAGTTTAAGAACCATTGGTTTAGACCATGATTTTTAAGAGTTAGTCAATGAAAGATGGAAGACAAAAATCATAGCAATAACTATTATGTATTATAGGCTTAAAGGAAGATTTGTTTTTGTTGTTAAATTTTGACAGATTTAATTATGCTTGAGCACTGATGAGAAAGGGTAGACAGAGAAGGAGGATCTGATACTCTAATAAAAAGGTGGAGCAAAAGAGGTGACAGTTACATTTTCTCTAAAATTTTATTACTTGTGTACCTTAGAAATATTGCAGGTTCCATTACAGACCACTACTTTAAAATGAATATTGCAGTAAAGTGAGCCAAATGAATTATTTAGTTTCAGCAGTGCATAGAAGAATTATGTTTAACACTACACTATAGTCTGTTGAATGTGCAATAGCATAATATCCAAAAAACAATGTACATACTTGAGTTTAAAATACTTTATACCTAAAAATGCTAACCATAATCTGAGCTTTCAGTGAGCCATAATCACTGATCATAGATCATCATAACAAAGGTAATAACAATGAAAAAAGTTTGAAATATTGTGAAAATTACCAAAATGTGACACAGAGACACAGAGTGGGCAAATGCTGTTGGAGAAGGGGTGTCAATAGGCATGCTTCACACATGGTTGCCATAAACCTTCAATTCGTAAAAAAAAAAAAAAAAAAAAAAAACAAAACAAAACAGAAAACAAAAACAACACTATCTGTGAAGTGCAGGAAAGCAAAGGACAGTAAGACAAGTTATGCATATATTCTGAGCACACCTAGCACCGGCAACCATATCTTCTGCTTCAAATACCATTTCCAATGAAGGGAACAAGAATTCCTTATAGAAGTGATTGCATCCAGGGCTGTGCCATGGAAAATACAAGAGCCTGGGATATCTTACGGTGCCAGAAAAATAGGGCTGTATACCCAAAATGATTGGGGCTTTTCCAAGGACATGGAATAATTTGAGCGTCAACAACAAAATAATGGTAGTATTAGATTATATCCCAAAGCCTAAATAAATATCCAATTAGTCTAAACTGAATTAAAGATGTGATTGAAGAAAGAAGGAGGGAAGGAAGGAAGGAAGGAAGGAAGGAAGGAAGGAAGGAAGGAAGGAAAGAAGGAAGGAAAGATGGAAGTTAGTCTATACTGAATTAAAGATGTGATTAAATAAAGAAGGAAGGAAGGAAGGGGAAGAGATATTTCTTTTTTCAGAAGAATTCTAATAAATAAGGAAGGGATTGGGGAAATAAAGATCACCATCTTGTTGAGAAACAAAATATTTAGAGTTTCAAAGTATTTTCCCCATAAAACTTACTAATTACAAAGGGAGAATAGTTATTTCAAAATTGAGAAGCCCGTCTTATCCAAGTAACCATAGGTAATATAACCAGTAAGGTGAACTAAAGACAGGAAGTACCCCTGATAATTGTGCTGATAATGTACCACATCTTTTTTTTTTTTTTGAGTTATTCTTTTCAATAATGCTGAACTTCAATTCAATCAAGAGAAAATATCAGACCAACCCAAACTGAAGAATATTCTGCAAAATAATTGACCAGTACTATTCAAAAGGGTGAAAATCATAAAAGACAGCACAGTGGACAGATTCCTCCCAACTCTCATTCATCCAGTGACCATGTCCTAAGTCCTGGAGCCTGTGAATATGTTAAATTGCATGGAAAAAGGGACTTTGCAGGTGTAAGACTGTGAGGTTGCCTACCTCAAAATGTGACGATTATCCTAGATTATACCGGTGGGCCCAATCTAATTGTGTGAGGCATTCAAAGACAACTTTCACTAGTTGTTAGAGATATGTAAGCACAGGAGGGGACATCAGGAACTTTTTGTGCAAGAAGGTCTTGATGCACTGTTGCTGGCCTGAGATGCAAGGCCATGTGCAAGGACCAGAAGAGGTCCTCTTGGAACGGAGAGGATGGCCTCTGGTAGACAGCAAGCAAACAGAAGTCTCTATTTTACAATCCACAAGATACTGGATTTGGGCAACAACCTGAATGAATTCGATATGCATTCTTCCCAGAGCCTCCCAGTAAGAACTGAGCCACACTAACACTTTGATTTCTGCCTTGTGAAACCTAGAGCAGAAGAATCAGTGGGGACAACTTATCTGCATAAGAATAAGATAATAAACTGGCGTTGTTTGAAGGTGTTAAGTTTGTTGTAATTTCTAACAGAAGGAATAGAAAATTAATACAGACAGGGGAGACTGGGGACCCGTCCCAGAATGGAGGACACTAAGGAGACAGCAAATCTTCAGGCAATGTGGGACCCTGGAACAGAAAATAGCATTGGTAGAAAAAATGGTGAAATCCAAATAAATCTGTAGTTTGGTTGATGGTGTTATATCAATGTTAATGAAGCTCTTAGTTTGTGTGAAAGCTAACAGGATCATTCTGTACTGTTTTTCAACATCCTTGTAGGTCTAAAATCATTTAGAAACTAAATGCTAAAAAAAAAAAAAAAAAAAACCCTATTATTACTAGTTTCACAGGCTTCCTGAAAATATCCCTGACTGAATTGCTTTCTACTTGTGAGCTCCCTACATTTCCTTTTTTACATCTCATGATAACCATTGAGATTCTCATGTAGTTTCTCCTCTTAGTGAAATAGTATGATTGTTTTCCTTGAAAACAGGCATGGTGATTGAAGGCTCTGCTCTTAGTACCTGCTTTCTCTTCAGCACAGCCTTGCTAATAATGGAGGCTTCCACACAAATGGCTTTTATTTTTATGTCAGACAAAGATCATCATTCATGCAACAGGTTTAAATTATCTACACCTCTTTAAAGGGAGTTACAGATAATAGATCTATTATTATGTTGGTAATAAGTTCTAAGTGGATATAATTATTTATGGCAAACTAAGGAAAACATTAGATGATTTTAAATATTTAGTATTGTAATCTTATTTGCAAGGCTTTCAATATCAAAGATTTTATTATAGATTTGCTAAGAATTACTTAATCAGTTAATATTTATTCTATATTTAAAATTTATTTAATACCATTTATTTAGTACCTAATATTTATCTCAAATTCCAAAAAGAATAAATTTAAACAGTGCTAAAATATAAATTAATTGATGAGGCTGAGGCTGCAATAAGCAAGTAAAATGTACATGTTATATAGTAAATTTTTGAAGTTTTGATTGCTTATCTGTCCATATTGTAAATTGTAATTCAAATGTTTATCTACTTCATTTAAGAAGTTAAATCCTGCTAATCCTTGCAAGCCCCAAGGCTGAAATCAGATAACAGTACAGAGCAGAGAACCAACCAACTAGGGGACCTGAAGGTTTAGGGCACAAGAGCAACGCTACATCCAGGTACATTCTTCTCCGCAACACAGAATTGTTGAGATCAAAGATCCAAAATTAATAAGAATATAGCCTCTTCTTTTAAATATTTATAGCCCAGTGAGGAGACATACAAGTTGATAGTTGATTGTTACAGAGGTAAGTATCATGATAATGATTAAGATAAACTATTAGACTACATCAAAATAAAAAGCTTCTGCACAATAAAGGAAACAATCAACAAAACTAAAAGGCAGGGATACCTGGGTGGCTCAGCGGTTGAGCACCTGCCTTCCTTCGGCCCAAGGCAAGATCCTGGAGTCCCAAGATGGAGTCTCACACTGGGCTCCCTGCATGGAGCTTACTTCTCCCTCTGCCTACGTCTTTGCCCCTCTCTGTGTGTCTCTCATGAATAAATAAATAAAATCTTAAAAAAAAAAAAAAACTAAAAGGCAACCTGCCATATGGGAGAAGATATTTGAAAATGACATATTGGATAAAGGATTAGTATCCAAATTACATAAAGAACTGATACAGCTCAAAACCCAAATAATCCAATTAAATATGAACACAAGACATGAACAGGCATTTCTCCAAAGAAGACAACCTGATGACCAACAGACACATGAAAAGATGTTCTACATCACTTATCATCAGATTAAATAAAAACTACAGTGAGATATCACCTCCTACCTGTCAGAATGGCTAAAATTAAAAACAAAACAAAACACAAGAAACAACAAGTGTTGGCAAGAATGTGGAAGAAAGAACCCTCGTGCACTTCTGGTGGGAATGCAAACTGATGTAACCACTGTAGAAAACAGTATGGGATTTCATCAGAAAGTTAAAAATAGAATTACTCTACGATCCAGCAATCACATAACTGGGTACTTACCCCAAAAATATAAAAATATGAATTCAAAGAAATACATGCACTCCTACATTTATAGAAGTATTATGTAGAATAACCAAATTATGGGATGGGGGAAAGTGTATATTTTACAGTGAAGACCCAGGAAAAGATCAGTGGACTCACATATTTTGTGGAACTAATCCTAGGCCTTTATCTAATGCATCCTGGGAAGAAAGAGGGCCTGTGGAATTTGCAAGCTAATAAGCTGAGCGAGAAAAAGAAAAGGCAGATATCTACTATAATTATATTTCTGTCATGTTCATTGTTATTTCAGTCTCGTTTATGATTTTATTGGAGTCCTTTTTTGTTTTTTCCTAGATAAGTCTGGCTGGCAAGTAGTTTATTAATATTTTTTTCAAACAATCAGCTCCTGGTTTCAGCGATTTGTTCTATTGTGTGTGTGTGTGTTTTTTAGGGGGGGTTCTATGCTATTTATTTCTTCTCTAATTTCTATTATTTCCTTCTTTCTGCTGATTTTAGGGTTTTTTTGTTTTGTTTTGTTTTTGTTTTGTTTTGTTTTTGGGGTGTTTTTGTTGTCATTGCTATTACCAGCAATGTAATAGCTCCTTAAGTGTAAATTAGGTTTTTGAGATTGTTCTTGCTTCTTCAGATAAGCCTGTGTCACTATAAACTTCCTTCTTAGAACCATTTTGACTGCATCCCAAAACTTTGGACTACTGTGTTTTCATTTTCATGTATTACCATGTACTTTTTTATTTCTTATTTATTTACTGGTTGACCCATTCATTGTTTAGTAGCATGTGATTTAATATCTATGTATTTGTGGTCTTTCCAGATTATTTTCCTGTGGTTGACTTCTAATTTCATAGCATTGCTGTGAGAAAAGATTCACTATATAATGTCGATTTTGAATTTGTCAAGACTTGTTTTGTGGGCTATGTGATCTATTCTGGAGAATGTTCTCTGAGTACTTGAAAAAAAGGTGTATTCTGTTGTTTTAGGATGGAATGTTCTAAATATATCTGTTAAATCTATCTGTTCCAGTGTGTCACTCAAAGTCATTTTTTTCCTTGGTGATTTTCTGTTTAGATGATCTATCCTTTGGGGTCAGGAGGGTTTTGAGTCCCCTACTATTTTTTTTATTATTGATTAATGCCTTTATGTTTCTTATTGTTTATGTATTTGTGTGTTCCTATGTAGGGTGCATAAATATTTGCAATTGTTACATCTTTTTGTTGGACCAAACCCTTTATTACTATATAGTGTCTTTGCCTCTTGTTACAGCCTTTGTTTTAAAGTCTCTTTTGTCTGATGTAAGTATTGCCACTCTGGCTTCCCCTTGACATCTATTTGCATGATAGATGATTCTTTGCCCTGTCATTTTCAATCTGCAGTATCTGTAGGTATAAAATTAGTCACTTATAGGTAGCATATAGATGGGTCTTGTTTTTTTTTAATTTATTCTTTTTATTGGGGTATTTATTTTTATTGGAGTATTTAGTCCATTTATATTCAAAGTAATTATTGATAGATACATATTTATTGCCATTTTATTACTTGTTTTGTGGTTATTTCTGAAAATTTTCTTGGATCCTTCCTTGTCTTTTTTTTATTTGCTTATTTTCTTTAGTAATATATTTGGATTCCTCTCTCTTTATTCTTTGCATAGTTATTAGTGTTTTTTGATGAATGGTTACCATTATGTTTGTATGTAGCATTTTCTACATTTAGCAGTCTGTAATTAAGCTATGGTTCTTTGTTTGAACCCATTCTTTTCTCCTCCCACATGTTACATAAATGTTGTTATATTTTATATCCTTTTTTTGTGGATTTTTTTAGTGGAAATTCAAACAGTTCCCTTTAATATTTATTGCAGGGCTGAGTTAGTAGTCATGAACCCCTTTAGTTTATGCTTGTCTGGGAAACTCTATGTCTCTTTCTATTCTGAATGATAGTCTTCCTGTATGGAGTGTTCTTGGCTACAGATTTTTCCTATTTAGCACTTTGAATATATCATGCTATTTGCAAAGTTTCTGTTGGAAAATCTGCTGTTAACCTCATGGGTTTTCCTTTATAAATTACTTCTTTTGCAGCTTTAAAATTTTTTTCTTCATCACTATATTTTGCCAATTTAATTACAATATGTCTTGGTGTTGGTCCACTTTTGTTGATTTTGATGCAAGTTCTCTGTGTCTCCTGGATCTGGATGTCTATTTAATCCCCCAGATTAGGGAGGTTATCAGCTATTATTTCTTCAAATAAATTCTCTGCCCCTGTTTCTCTTCTTTTGGGACTTCTATAGTACAAATATTATTAACTTTGATGAAGTCATTGAATTCCCTAAGTCTATTCTTGTTTTGCATAACTCTTTTCTCTATCTTTTGTTCAGCTTAATTACTTTCCATTACTCTTCTAAATCACTAATTTCTTCTTCTTCTTCCCTCCTGCTGTTCATTTCATCAAGTGTGTTTCTTATTTCATTTATTGAGAGGTTTGTCTCTACAATGTTATTCTTTATCTCTGTGTTAAGTGTCTCAGTCATGTCTTCTACTCATTTTTCATGTCCAGTGAGTATCTTTATGATCATTGCTTTAAATTCTCTATCAGACATGTTACTTATATCTATTTCAATTAGATCTCTGGCTATAGCTTTGTCCTATCTTTCAATTTGGATAAATTTCTTCATATCCTCATTTTGTTTGCCTCTATGTGTCTGTTTATGTGTGCTAAGAAAGTCACCTGTGTCTTCTGCTTTTGAAAGTAGTGACTTTATGAACAAGAGGTCCTGGAGTGCCCTGGAGTGCAGCACCCCTGTTCATCAGAACCTGGCACTTCAGGAGAGTATCCTATATGTGCTGCTCATGCCTTGCTGACCTTAAGTCACTTTCCCTTTCAGTGCAGTTTCTGTGCTTGCTTTCTTTGGTGTTAGTGGGACACAGGCAGGCCAACTTTCAGGTTGCATGTCTTCCAGGGAACTTGGAGGCAGAGCAGCAGTGTTAGCAAAATTTGTACTGGGTTACTAGTCCTATGCCAGATCCCCTGATATGGGCCTGTGGCTGTCAGCTATGCACTGTGTGTGTCAGGGGTGCAAGGCTGAGAGTGGCACATGCTTTGGCAAGGGGTGCACGGTAGGCATGGAGCACCAGGACACCTGGGGGCACAGTCTGTGATAGAGCCTAGGGGTGAATAGCTAGTTATGACATGCAGTGGTGGCTGGGGGTGCACATGTGTCTTTAACAAAGTTTTCCCTGAGCCCAGGGCCAAGGCTAGTAGATTTGGAGTGGGCAAGTCCTCAGGAGAACTCAAGGGCATAGCCAACTGCTAGCATGTTAAGTAGCAAGTATCTGAGCAGAACTACCTTCCACAGGAGGTTCTGTGTTTATGCTGGCAGCTGGGGGAAGAAAATGGCATCTCAGCTCCCTCATTTTGGAGAAGTTCTCCAACATCCTCTGAAATTGATATGAACAGGTCTTTCTCCAGTTTGTGTCACCTACCATTTTTATGTTGCCTGTCAGCACAGGCTGCTGTCTCTTTAAGGGTAGTGACCCAACTATCACTCACTAGGTTCAACTAGTGTGAGCCAGCTGACTTTTAAAGCTTCAGGCTCCAAGTCCCATCAGTTCCACAAACTCACAGAATTAGCCCCTCTGGTTTTTAAAACCAAATGTTAAGGGGATTTGTTTTCCCCATGTGAGTTTCCTGTAATGAAGACCCATGTCTCTGCCCCTGCAAGTGCACAGCTCAGTCCTTCCTGCAAGTTGCCTTCTTCCCTTTCTGACCTCCTTAACCTTTCAGATGCAGCTTCTTCTCTATATTTAGTTGTGAAGTTTGTTCTTCCAGTCCTCAGATCACTGTCTGGTTTATTGACTGGTTGTGGATGATATCTAGTTGTAAACATTGGATGAGGAGAGCTTAAGGTCTTCCTACTCTGCCATCTTTCCCTGAAAAATGCAGCCAAATTAAAAAAAAAAGAGAGAGATCACAAAATGGAAAAAAAAAACTTACATTGGAACTAATAAATTAGAGTAGAAAAATAGGATATCAGCAGCAAAGTTTTGTTTTAAGTGTTCATCCATTCATTTCATCCAGCAACTAACTGTTAAGATAAATGGGAAGACACAACACTTTGGAAAAATACTAAAACTGGATTTTGTAGCTGGACAAGGATAAACTAAGAGTGAACCAATAGGAAACAAGATGCTGGAAGGCCTTGAGGATATATTTTCAAATCATGTCCATTTACCCTGATTTACATTTAATTGTCTCATTCAGACCTCATAATTTACTCATTTATTTCTTCAATTTATCTCCCATTCATCTTCTAGGACATCTAGATCCTGTATATAAATGCTGTCCTACATGTGGCAGGCCTCTCTGTGACTCCCGTTTCCTTTGGTTTACTGCCTTGCTCCAGTCTATGTGGTAGGTGATCTGTCACATTCATTACATCCTATGCTCCATGTCCTCTTGCCCTTCTACCACAGGGTGGACACATAGCCCAGACTGATCAGTCATCATACCCAAATTCCTCCTGCCCCACTAAAGTGACCAGTTCTCTAGTAACATATATTAATTGGAATCTTCTTCTGAATTATATTAATAACATTAAAAGAAAAAGTAACTTTTTTTCCAATAAAGTGACTTTTTGTTTGAAGGTGGGTCTTCACTATTTGTTTTCTCCACCTAATAGGAATATTGTTACTGACAGAATATAGCCAAGAAGGAATCAGCATATATCTATTTCAACACACACACACACACACACACACACACACACCTTAAAGATTATTGAGACATTGGAATATCTTGGATTCAGGACCACCACTAAAATGTTCCAGTCTTATGAAGATTAATAATACAGGCCCTTTTTGATAGTTATTTTAGGAGATTAATAATACAGATCCTTGGGATGCCTGCATGGCTCGGCGGTTGAGCATCTGCCTTTGGCTCAGGAAATGACCCTGGGATCCAGGACCGAGTCCCACATCGGGCTCCCTGTGAAGAGCCTGCTTCTCCCTCTGCCTATGTCTCTGCCTCCCTCTCTCTCTCTCTCTCTCTGTCTCTAATGACTGAATAAATAAAATCTTTAAAAAATACAGACCCTTTTTGATAGTCATTTTAGGTTTTGGTGTTTTCAAGTATTTTGGTATTTCAAGTATCCAAAAAAGTTCTAAGTTATACAATGAAGCATCTTTTCATTCCATATTTGTTCCCAGTCATTTGAAAATGTTAATTATTATCTGTACTGTGAAAGAGAAATAGTTTTACTTTGTTTTTGCTTTTATTTGGTATTGTTTCTACCTATTTGTCTTTATAAGTGAAAGATGATATCTAAATAACTTCTTCATCAAAAGGATTTGACAGAAATCATCAAAAGGATTTTTCAGAAATAATAATACGACATGAGAAAAATAAGACAACATAAATAAATCACAATGGGAAAAAATAGATGTTGAGAACTGAGATGAGGTCAGGAGTGATGTTAGTAAAGAGAAGTGCATATACACAAAAAGCTGTATCAACGGAGGTTGAAAATTCAGTTCCAAGGTTATGAAAAAAAAATAGTGTTATGTTATAATTCTAAATTTTACACGATTTATTGTCAGTAGTATTAATTTGTGAGCTAAGTCACCGTGGAGTTATTTATTTGACTTGATCTCTTTTATTTATTACTATTATTATTATTAAAAATGAAATGAAAGCATCTACCATGAATTTGATAATTCATTTCAAACGATGGAATCAGGTATATAAATTATTAAGGAAGAAAATGTTTCTTGTTTTGGAAAGGGAGTTATATCAAGAGATAAAATAGAAAACTAAATTATGTGATTTAAACATGTCAAGACAAGAAACGTGTTATTTAAAGATACCAAATACAACTGCTTTATCCTTGAAACTGACTGAAACAGCAAATGCTAAGTTTTCTGTTTTTGTGTCATCTGTTAGTTTTTAAGTATAATTAGCACTCTTCCTCACAAACAGAAACAGATTAAGATAAAGGTAAACATCAGGCAGAAAGCAGTAATCAGATCAGGTAAAATAATATAAAACAAAAAAGCACAAATGTTTTTTTAATCAAAACAGGATTATAAGTCAATTTTTTAAAAAAATATGTCAAATCTATTTTAAAACATGTTTTTTCTTTATAATGATAGTAATAGCAAGAATGATAGTTGGCATTTAGTAAATATTTTCCCTGTTTTATAAACTTTACCTGAATAACAAGGCCATGAGGTGAATCTTTTAAGATTCCTGATGAGGAATTCCTGATTGATAAGAAAACAGAGACAGAGAAGCATTGGAAACTTGTGAGAAGTCATACACATTGTTTAGGTGTTTGATATGTATTAAATATTATTATTAAATGCAAATTAAAAGCAAGGCTGTTTTTCTCTATCTCGCATGTTTATATTCTTCAAAAGTTTATTATGGTTTTAGTTATAATTTTTAACACTTAGTTATGTTATTTTCAGTTAGGGTTTTGATTTCCTCAGATGTATCCATTCATAATTTATCTTCTCTAATTTAAGTGTCAATTTAAAAAAAAATGACTTCCAATAAAATAGACACAGAACTAGCTTTTGTGATAACCAATAACATGTTTTTGTTTAATTTAAATCGTCCTCTTAGTTTGAAATTACATGAGAGCAAATACCTATATGCTAATATCTTATCACTCTCATCTACTACTGCCCACATATATATTATTCCAGTGTTTTCTGAGATGAGGTTCTCATTTGTCCTAAATGTGTTGCTGACCAGGTCACATCTAACAACATATCCCATTTTTACATACATTCTTGAAAATTCTTTGAACCAAAGACAAGTATAGTAGAGGCAATGGTGGTCATATTTAATGAGTTAATTCCAAAGTGTGTTTTTATTTCATTTATATTAATCAATGATATATACACAATAAACATTATAAAATCATGTATGAGATCTCCATTCTTTCTATCTCAAAGAATAGCTAGGTATACTATTTGTTAATTAATGTATTTAAAAATCAGGGAAAGAGGGATCCCTGGGTGGCGCAGCGGTTTGGCGCCTGCCTTTGGCCCAGGGCGCGATCCTGGAGATCCGGGATCGAATCCCACATCAGGCTCCCGGTGCATGGAGCCTGCTTCTCCCTCTGCCTGTGTCTCTGCCTCTCTCTCTCTCTCTCTCTCTCTCTGTGACTATCATAAATGAATAAAAAATTAAAAAAAAAATCAGGGAAAGATTAAATACCTGATTCTTCACCTGGGAAGACCATTCAACCTTTAATGCTCACATAGAATTACACAAATATCTTTATTTGCATAATATCTATAATAAAATCTTCTGATATCTAGACACCCTTAAACGTTTACCTCACCATAACATTTTGTTTTGAAAAAACAAAACAAAACAAAAAAACCCAAACAACTTTGAATACTTAACATGTCCCAGGCCCAGGTATGTACTGTCACATATGTAATCAGTCTAAGTTAATTTAGCACTTACAATAGGATTATAAATTGGGTATTTTTACTAGAATGATTTTATATTTTGTTGCTAGACTGAGCAATTGCTCATTTTATATGCCTTGTACACAGAAATTCCAGGATTTAATTAATTGGTGAGTGATAATGATGTAAAGGTTTACTAAAAAGTAAACCCGTTTGTTTAAGAGATTAATCAAAAAGTGAATCATTTGCATGTTTTGTGTGGGACTGAGATGTCTTGATGTGGGAATACAAAGGTTGTAGACATTACCATTCCTTAAGGTTAACTTGAACATCTGTCTCCCACTCAGCCTTTTCACTACTTTATCAATACCCTAAGAGAGAGACATTACTAAGTCTAGATTTGCAAATGTCTGACCAAGACACACAGTGGTTTGCTGGAAATAGTAACAGGGACTGTATTAATATATACATATATATATACTGTATATATATATAAAATTTTTTAAAGATTTTATTCATTTATTTATTTGAGAGAAAAAGCCATAAGCAGACGTGGGGCAGAGGGAGAGAGACAAGTAGACTCCCTGCTGAGCTCAGAGCCCAAAACAGGGTTCCATCTCAGGAGCCTGAATCATGACCTGAGCAGAAGTCAGTTGCTTAACCAACTGAGCCATCCAGGCAACCCTATTGTATATTTTCAAGCCATCCTTCTGATCTAAGGTAAGAAGATTGTGTAGCTGCTTTAGTCCTTTTCAGAATTCAAATCTCTCTGAAGTTTATTGTATACTAAGAAATTGGTGACATGATACACTCACCTTAGTGAGAAATTGATGATGAAAGTGATGGATATACATCATTTACAGGGTGAGTTCTATTTGTTTTATATTTCTCATTATTATTATCAGTCTTAAGTAACTTCTTAAATTCATATATTAACAGCTTTTAACTAAAGAAAATAAATATATAAAATCTTATGTTTGTTTTCTATGTTTACTCCCTGGAGATTTCATTCTGGGTCATGGAATTAAGTATCATTTACATGCTAATTCTCTGGTTTTTATCTTCAGACAAGACTCTTATCCTGAATTCAACTTCTCTGTACAACTTTCTATTAGACATTTCTTTTTGGTTGACTATCTTTACAAAAGTGTCACATGTCAGTTAATCAACCTTAGAATTGAGTGAATTCAGGTCAGAAAATGAGCACTCACTTAACCTGGCAGCATCTATCAATCATACTTTACATTAAGTACTTGCTCAGATTTTGAGAGTGACTATCTTTGTGGTCATTACAAATAATTAGACTAATATAGTCTTATTGGGTCACAGAAGCTACTACCTCAGACTTGAATGCTGCTCCCTTAGTTTTGATCATAATTTATCTCTGAGAAATGGGGTAAAAGAATACAAAATAAAAACTAATATTTTCTTTATATTCTCTCAGTACAAATATTATTATCCTAATTAGACTTCCTAAAGTCTACCCTCTAAAGCACTATCATCTTCAACTTTAGAAAATCAGTCACACAAAATCTAGAGCTTTGCTTATCTTTTTAAGCCTAAAGTTTATAAGTGGAGCATGGAAAATTTTTCAGAAGTTTGAAGAGGATTTTGTTTTTGTTTGAATCACTGACTATATTACTAATTAAGATTTAGAAGGATGTGACTCAAACTTTATCAGGAAAAGCAGCACAAAAGTCCAAAAGTCCCCTACTCCTTAGCCCTTGTTATTTTTCCTGCTCAATTTGACTTAGCATATCTCTCCACCAACAAGGTGACAGTAACTTAGTGCTGGATGAAATTAATCATATTTAATATCAAGTCTAAAGACAAGAGTAGTGCCATATTTAAGACCATACAAAGGAGTGGAAGTGAGGAACCAGTTACTTGAGCACATTCACAAGTCAAGAGGTTCAAATACCATCTTGCTCATTTTGCTAAAGAACTAGAAGTTCAAAAGACAGGGCTTTAAAACTTGGCTAGGCAGCTAAATAATTAGGCAACTGATGAGGAGATAGAATGTTCATATTAATTAGGCTCTCATATCTTTAATTGAATGAGCTTCTAATTGGCTTCTCTAGGCTATGGAGTGTTCCCAGTGCTGTGCTGCATCCTTAGCTTTGCAGCCACTTCAATCTTCATAAGCAAGTCTCTGACTCTGGAGCTTTCCCGTAAAACATCTCAGGGACCACAGCCCATGCAAGAGTTTCTTATCAAATTATTCTATTTTCACATTCTGGCACACAGACCCTTCAAAATATATGTTCTTTTCATTCCCTCTATTAGAGAACACGCACACCAGCCATAGTGGAAACTAGGTGATGTTATAGAAGGAGAGTTCACATGTTGAGATTTCCTTGATATCATTTGAGTTTCATCACCAGAAGTGCCTTCTTCCTAATTTATTTTTTTCTTTCTTTTTTTCCTTCCTAATTTCTATTCATCAAAATCCCCCACCTTCTGGATCCCCCACTTTACATTCTTTCTCAGCCAGAATTCCCTTTATGAGCTCATTAATGGTGACCAGTCCTGAAGATCAAGCCTCATGTCCCTTCAAGTAGCACTCCCCTTGTGGCCTATGATTCTTTTCACCCTCCCTCTGTGGAGCTACATAAAGGGCTTTCTGGGCTGTATCTGGATGCTGTCACTCCATGTTTAATTATGATGGCATAGCAGCTGGAGCATTAGGAATGATGTGCCTGATAGCTACTGGTTATATGCAGTGGTGATGCTCAGGACAAATCCCTTTGTCCTGTCCAACTATGCTTATTGCTACAATTGAATAAATAAAGCCATTAGCAATCCATATAATCTATGGACTCTTAAAAAGTACACCATATAGGATTACTTATAACATTATGACATTTAGTAACTTTATTTTATATATCAAACAATTCAAAGTATAGTATAAAAGTCCTTTTTTAATTTTCTATGGAAGTATACATTGCTACATTTACCATAAATAGGCTATAAGTATATAGCAGCATCCCTTACACCCTCTGTTAGTTTAGGAAAAAGAAGATTTATAGTTACATGTGAAATTACATGCATGCATGATTTATTAATTATGAACACTGCTCAGAAGGCATTTGTTGTTTTGAGGTTATCACTGCATCACCAAACATATCACATGAACAAAAATAAATTCTCTGGTGCATTATCACAAAGTGCCAGCGACAATGCAAAGATTTTACTTCAAAGGCTGGCCTGAGTCTTACAGACACTTCTTCCAGGAGAAGGTATGTGAATCAGAGTGGAGATGGTGAGGCCTAGATGGTCAGGAGAGGCTCCACAGGCCTTTAAATAGGAAGGTTTAAATCATCCTGGCTTTTGGTGAGAGACCAACAAAATGATGGTAAGAGACACCATTCTTGCCTAATGAGTTATTCTTGCCTTTTATTCTGTCTCATTTCCATGCACAGAAGAGCAATATTCCATTAGAGTTTAACTCAGAGACTTTTTTTTATTTTTAAGTTCTTTAACTTTGTTTTCACCTCTTTAGGATTCCACTAGAGGTATCTTCAAATTTGTCTTTTACCATGAAGCCTCCCGGAACTGCCTTGCTCTCTATCGTTTTATCTTAAGCTTGGTTCTTTGTCTTCACATTGATATATGAACCACTTGGTATGTGTCTAAGAATTCCTTTCCTGTGCTCATTAGCTGGAATCGCTTCTTTTGTTTGGAACTATAGAAGTTTCAGCAGTACAGGAGGAAGGATAGACTTGGTGGAGTTCGCTGTCCGGCCTCGTACCTTTCCTGTCCTTGGAATCCATTTTTTTGGGGGGCGGGGGGAATCCATTTCTTTAATGCATGCCACAGCTCTTATTTGTCAGTGACTGTTTTAAATTAAAGAAATCGACAATCCAATCATCTTTTGTCATGTCCTAGTATTCACAAATCTTAGACCTCATATTCAGATTGTTCCCTGCTTCCTGATTTTCAATGATGCCTGTCACTTATCTGATGCAACCAAACCTCTTATTTTTTCAATATATGGGTTTATTTATTATCCATATATTCATTTATTTATTTCATAAATATACGTACTTTAACTTCTAGTTATTACTTTTATTAATATTGGAAATAAATGAAATCATCTTCCGAAGGCTCAAGAGCACATCATTTCAGAACCAGCATCTACAAACAGGTCCTCAAGAGAAGAACATAACTTCTACCTTATTTAGGATTCAAATATGTTGCAAGTTTGGAAATGTATAAAACATCTAAGATGAGATTGAGCAAAATAAAATAAAAAAAGTTCTTCAGTGAGATTTCTCATTTCTCATAGTGCCTATCTGCAATCCACACTTTCTTACCATTCAGCTCTGTCAATAAACAGCTGTCATAACTTCCTTGATCATATTTTTGTGTAGTAAATGAGAATAAAAAGTGAAACTAACATCATGTCACAAATGATAGAATTGCCTCAGGATACAAACTGAAATATTATTCATTATGACAATTTTAAATACTGAGTTCCCTGGAATATTAAATGAGTATTTTATGTGCAAAATTAAGAATGTATGTTTTTTTCATGGTCCTGTGCCCTTCCTGAATTCTCTGTTCTTTAATTTAAATATATAGCTCTGACACCAGAAACAATGACTGAATCCTAAAAATGGAACTGCTCCCTGTCTGCAACAAAACCCAAACTTCTTTAGCATAATGATCATTATGTCAGCATAGAAAATGCCATCACTAATGAATCCAGCTGTCAGCCTTTACCATGCAAAAAAAATAAAAAAATTCCATATCAAGTGAGCTGTTTCAAAGCACTTTTCATTTTTAAATTGCTGAAAAAGTTTGACCCTCCAACAGTCTCCCAAAAGCTATTAAGTGTGAATGAAGCTAATGTCTCAAAATCTTTGCCCCTGTGATTTGTTTCCATTTAGCAGAAGGGGAGGGGGGAAAACACACAACATCACACAGATGCCAAGATAAATTTATTTTTATATATTTCAGATATTCTGTGTCTGTTTTGAAACTCTTCTCTGATATCTATTAAAGTTGATAGTGCTTAAAGACTTTCATAATTTTGAAACATTTTATAGAATAAGAGATTTGAAGAGAGAATGCTGGATAGAAATAAAGATTAGATTAGTGTTACAGGCAGAAAGTCTCTCAGCTGGGGATGAGATTTATTTGTCTCATACTCTTGTGACTTAGGAGTTGTGCAGAGAAACCTCATGAGAAAAATGCCATAACCTTGTCATCATTCATTTGAACCCACTGGCTCTCCTTTGCCTCATCTCACAAGTCACATGTAGTTATAGTCCAAGCAACAGCTAACCTGTTTGTAATCCTCAGTATACAGCTACTTGCAAGCTCACACCAAATAGTGGACTTATGGTTTGGATTCCTCAGCCCAAAAAACAGTCAAATTTTCTGTAAGAGTCTCCTTTGGTGCCATAACTATAAGGCTAGATTTGTATTAGAGCTATGCCTCTCAGTCATTTGCAAGGTAAAAAAATTCTACCTCTTGATTTCTTTTTTTTTTTTTTTGTTTAAGATTTTATTTATTGGGATCCCTGGGTGGTGCAGCGGTTTAGCGCCTGCCTTTGGCCCAGGGCGCGATCCTGGAGACCCCGGATCGAATCCCACATCGGGCTCCCGGTGCATGGAGCCTGCTTCTCCCTCTGCCTGTGTCTCTGCCTCTCTCTCTTTCTCTCTCTGTGTGACTATCATAAATAAATAAAAATTTAAAAAAAAGATTTTATTTATTTATTGGAGAGAGAGAGAATGTGAGAAGCAGAGAAAGAGAGAACACGAGCAGGAGGGAGGAGCAGAGGGAGAGGGAGAAGCAGGCTCATCACTGAGCAAGGAGCCCCCTGGAGTGGCCATGACCTGAGCTGACGGCAAACACAACCCACTGAGCCACCCAGGTACCCTTACCTCTTGATTTCAATATGAGGCTGGTATATTATGGGAGCTTATAAATGTGATTCCTAACCAGAAAAAAATTAAATAATCTGTGATAGGAAAATATACCATAATAGAAAATGTCTATTAATTTCTTTTTTAATATTAAGATATCTAGGTTTAATATTAAGATATCAAGGTTGGAATTTGTGTTTTTCTCAAAGTATTTTTGTCACTGTTAATTAACAGGATTTCAACACAAATTGGTAATACAACAAAAAGATAATGTCCTTTATAACTGCCAAGGAAGATAGTTTGCTTGAAGAAAGAAGCAAACAAGCAAACTTCCCTAACACTCTTTACTGGAGTTGAGGACACCTCACCATAAAACTGGATCTTGTCAGGTATCACTGAGTGAGGAAAAATTGTAAACTCAAATTACTTAGGCTTGACCAACTGAAGGTAAATATTCTCTTCAGCGGGTTTCTCATTTCTGCTAACAAGGGCTCTGTAAATCGTAAAATGTTGATTCTTTGATATTTCCCCAACTCATAATGAAAGCTTATTCTGGGGTTGAATGGTCTCTTGATGATCTCTTTTGGGTAACTCTTCCACACAAGGACAGATGTACATCCCCTCCCCTGGGATGCCTGAGGCCTAGTTGTGGCAGACTGTTGTTGCATGTCAGACTGTTGCTGTCAAGTAACAACTGCTGTAGGAGATCCATCTTCCCACTTTGAAATAATGTGGCCAGATACTGAAATGTTTTAGGGGCATTTGCCAAAATAGATGCTTAGGGACAAAAGTGATAGGAGCTCATAAAGCCCACTTAAATATCAAATTTAAATAGTCTTGAAGGTCTATATTTAGACCTTTGCTTTTAATGTTCTACTTTGTACATTTTTTTTATCCATTCCAATATAATATGCACCAAAGAGTAGAGTACTTTTTTTATTTCTCTCTAAATATACTATGATAAGTCTTAGTTACTGTCTCTTACAACTATTTATTAACTGTTTTTTGGAAAGATTTAGGGAAGGATTGTAGCTGTTCAGAGGATGCTGACAAATTTTTTCCTCAAACCCACACACATAGAAATGAATTGGCGCAGACTAGGTTTAGGAGAGTGTGAGCAATGCTTTGTACTAGGGAATCCATGGAAAACGGGTTCAGCAGCTGGGTTCTCATCAGCTTTTGCCTTCACTTTCTTAGAGCTATTTCTTCATCTACAGAAGAGGGTGATAATAATGAAACTAACCTCATATGGCTGTTGTTATTTATAAATGAAAACAGTCCTGAGAAAATACTCTATCTAGCATATATAATAAACTCTTAATAGACATGAACTATCATGATTGAGACTCTGAGGATGTTTCCTCATGTGTAACTTAAAATAACTACATCACAATATTATAATACTAAATGGAAGGAGTTTATGAATATCCAATGAAGTATATACTTCACCATATCTCTATCTCAATGTTAAGTGCATGTGCATCTGTGTGTTTATTTAATGCATAATGCTTGGCATGCAACAGTTGCTGCATGAAAAATCTTAGCCCCTTAACCCCCACACAAACATTTATCACAAAAAAAGTTCATTATAAATTTGAATAATTTTTTACTACCTATCACAGAAAGCAAAAAAATATCTGAGTCTTTTGTTTTAAATCTAAGAGTTTAAAAGGAATGGACAGAAATTGAATAAATCTCTCCCATGCATATATATATATGACTGAATATAAAAGGGTCATTATAGAACGGCAAATCAAAATTGTCTTGATATTGAATTTTAAGGTATCAAGCTAGAATTAGGGGTATATTAAGAATTCCCAATTCAAGAGAGATAAACGTGTGAGAGACAATATTTCTCTTTTCCCATACAAAATTGTATCAGAAGTGTCTGAAAGATTGTTATCACTGGCAATAAGACTGGAGTTATTTCCTTTCCATACAAAATCTAAGAATATTGGCCATGTCAGTTGGCTGTCTATAAATTTACAATGATACTTTGATTTCATTCAACACAGGAAAAACATGATTATATTGGGATGACTGTCATGTCCTAATCTCTTCAGTGCTCTGAATTACTTTGAACAATTTAGAAAGTTGTCTAACCAGCTGTACTCCCCAGTGGACTCCCTTCTGAATCATTGAGAAAGCCATCGTTTTGGAAAAGAAAGGTCTTCAACCTTCAGGAATGTAGAAGATACTTTGTGACAAGCCACTCTCTATACTTACGACTGCTGCAGAGTACATATGATATTACAAAGTAAGCCAGAATTTCCTTTCAGTGCCCAACAATCTGTTATCCTTCCTGGCTGATGAAAATGCATGGTAATAGGAGCACAGACAGGTACTTGGGTACATCATAAAACATTCATGAATATTGAGTTAATTTTCCTTCATGGAGGCTATAGATTGAATATTTTGAGGTCCCATCCTGGTAATATAAATTAATGATTGCATTCACTTTTAATATTTTATGAATGATATCAGAGCTCAAAATTTATTTTTCCAAATGTGATTTAAACATTTTGCCATACTTTTGTTCAAATATATATATTTTTAAAATTTGTTTATTTTAGAGAGAGAGAGTAGGAGGGAGAGGCAAAGGAAGAAGGGGAGAGAATTTTAGACAGACTCCACACTGAGCACAAAGCCCAACATAGGACTCAATTTCACAACCCTGAGACCATGACCTGAGTCGAAAACCAAGAGTCAGACGCTTAACCAACTGTACCGCCCAGGCACCTCTGTGCTTATTTCTTATGAGGTGAAGCGCATTCAATTTAAACTTGTTTATTTTGTATGAGGTAGAAAAGTGTCCTATGTAAACTGAAATTAGATTACAATACCTAATTTAAGGAATAATTTGCCATTTGCTCACCCACTCTTTATTTTCAAATGAATTAACACATTGTAACTTACTGAGAATCAAAACAAAATGAAAATCAACAAAAACAATGAATTTACACATTCCTTGGGGGTAAAACAACAACAACAACAACTAATTGTCTTGTAGCCATGTTATTGTGGTAACGTGGCAATTAGAGCTAGATTTAAATGCATTTAATTTAGCAATGACTCACATCAATGACCATGACAAGCCAAGTAAAGGGTATTATTTTGCCATTATCCTATTTATTCTTCTGCTGCTTGCTTTGTGCTTTGTTTATATTTTTGTCTATATGTCCAAAATCTTCTTTCAAGTGTTTTTCTTGTCCTGGATTGTACTGCTACTATTAATAAGATGTACTTTATGTAAGTTTTATGTCATGTAAATTACCTGCATTATATTGATATATTTACATTTATTAAATATTTTATTTGTTTGAGAGACAGAGCATGAGTGGGGGGGGGGAGGAGTAGAGGAAGAAGGAGAAGCAGACAACCTGCTGAGCTGGAAGCCCAATGAAGGGTTCGATTCCAGCATCCCAGGACCATGACCTGAACCAAAGGCACATGCTTAACTGAGCCACCCAGGCACCCCATATATTCATTCACATTTTATGTTAAATGTCTCTTTTATTCTATTTACAGAATTACTAAATTAATGTTTTTCCTTAATAATAATTTTCCCCATAACAAAGTAGTCTAAGATTACTCCTTTATTAGAAAAAAAAAACAGTGAAAAATATAACTTAAGGCTTATGCTGATGAAGCTAGAGTGCAACAGATATAAAAGATGAGTGTTTTGCTTTCTTTATTTAGTCTTTTGTTTCATTTCTTCTGAAAAAAAAAAACTCATACTTGAACTTCCTCACAATTTCTTTAATAAATACTTAGTTTCTATAGGAATTATAGTGTTTGGGGCACTAGCATTGACTTGTTGCACTTGTCTTTTATAATGTATTTCCCATTTACATTTCCTTCCCTTTGATAACAAATGTTTTCTTATGTGATCACTTTAACAACCATAACTAAAGTATTGAAGAATTGCATATACTTTAGCTTAACATAATAACTTTTCTTTTTTCAAATTTTTATTTATTTATGATAGTCACAGAGAGCGAGAGCGAGAGAGAGAGAGAGAGAGAGAGAGGCCGAGACACAGGCAGAGGGAGAAGCAGGCTCCATGCACCGGGAGCCCGACGTGGGATTCGATCCCGGGTCTCCAGGATCACGCCCCAGGCCAAAGGCAGGCGCCAAACCGCTGCGCCACCCAGGGATCCCAATAACTTTTCTTTAGCACGTGGTGGTGTTACATCATGTAGGGGGCTCATTTTGTAATTTGGCAACATTAAAAATAATTCAAAGTACCCAGTGCTTTGGGATTATTTATGCTGCTAGAATGATTTCTAATTCTAATTATAGATGATAAAATTAAAGTTTGTAAGTAAATTTGAGTTTTTATGTGAGGATGTCTTTTCTAGATACTACTAAAAATTGGGTTGTAATTTTGCAAAGAATTCATCATATAATCACAGAATGCAAACACACAAAAGCAGATTTAATAGACATCATGGAACAAATCAGTTTTCACTTTTTTATATATGCAGAGAAAATAAGAGAGAATAAGTTTTTAAATATTCAAGATATCTGTTGGTTCATACATTGGAAAGATAAAATTCATATGCTACATGATCCTATACCTATCTATCTCTCCAAACTCACTTTTGTTTCTCATAACTCCTATGGCAAATTGTCAATCTCTTTTTATTTTGTAATTCTGCTGACCATGTTCCATCCTTGAACTTTTATGTAGTTTAGTTTTTCTTTTTCTGAGAATACTCCTCTCTGGACCATTCTCAATGGCTGGCTCTTTGTCATCTTTTCAGGCTCAGCCCCTTAGAAAGTCCTCCCCTGACTACCTGGTGTAAACAGAGCAGTATAAAATAATTTCACTCCAAGTAAGAAAAAAATTAGCGGGAAATATCAGAAAGGGAGACAGAACATGAAAGACTCCTAACTCTGGGAAATGAACTAGGGGTGGTGGATGGGGAGGTGGGCGGGGGTGGGGGTGACTGGGTGACGGGCACTGAAATGGGCACTTGATGGGATGAGCACTGGGTGTTATTCTATATGTTGGCAAATTGAACATCAATAAAAAATAAATTTCTAAAAAAAAAATTCACTCCATGTCTGTCTCCTACTTTGTTCATTTCCCTCATGGCACTATTGGTTATTTGTTATTAGCATCTCCCTATCAAGAGAAAACCCAAGTTGGGCAACAATTCTTTGTAGAAATGATCACATTCCTCCTTTTGCTATACAATGGAGCACTTGCCACTGTGTCCCATCACATCAGTGAAATGAATAACTCAAGAATCAGAATACAGATAACAGATAATGGCTGTTGAGACTATCCTTGCCCTAATTAAAGGGGAAATGAAAGAACTTCTTGATTTGGAGTAAGGATAACTATATCTTATTAGGTGGAAAGATCACTGTCTTATTGCTGTATAGAAATTCGAGGGATGCCTGGGTGGCTCAGAGGTTGAGCTTCTGCTTTCAGCTCAGGGCGTGATCCTGGAATCCGAGGATCGAGTCCTGCATCGGGCTTCCTGCATGGAGCCTGCTTCTCCCTCTGCCTATGTCTCTGCCTCTCTCTCTCTCTGTCTCTCATGAATAAATAAATGAAATCTATAAAAAGAAAAAAAAGAAAGAAATTCAAGCGTGTACACAGGTGCACTTGGAAGCCAAGGAGGTAAAATGTGAAAGATACTCATTTATCACCTCTCAGCTCTAGATCTACCTGCCATTACCTAGTGTATAATTATGGAGCTGGACCCCGTAGGAATTCCTCCTGTAACACTGCTCAGGGTTAAGCTATTTTAGTAGTAAGTCTGCACTGAAGTGACAGTGGAGGGGAAGGGGTCTCTGCCAGGTTCTTGTGTGCTCCTGTTGATGGCTCTTGGAGCAC
This sequence comes from Canis aureus, assembly GCF_053574225.1. Lineage (NCBI taxonomy): Eukaryota > Metazoa > Chordata > Mammalia > Carnivora > Canidae > Canis > Canis aureus. The sequence goes on along the minus strand of NC_135638.1, from coordinate 40,314,281 downwards.
CTGATGGCCACTAGCACTTGACCCCTCCTCATGGGCATTTTCTGCCAGAACCTGGATAGGGTTTTCTCAGAAGTATCCATAGTGCAGCACCTCCTTGTGGGGAAACTCTCTCCATAATCCTCCAGGAGTCCTCACAGATGTTTTGAGATGTGGGTCTTCCCTGGGGTGTCTTCCCTGGCATCCCAGATAGCAAACTCCGCAACCAAACTTCCTGCCCCTCCTGTGGACACCAGCAGTACCTTCTCCAGTGAGGCCTGGATTTCATTCCTGTGGTCCTTCCTTCAGAGCTGTCATCCTTAGAGTGTTCTGCCTCCATACATGGGTCATTACTGCTTCGTGTAGCAGCTACTTCATATTCCCTAGAATTGTCTTTACCTCTAATAGCCTATTTCCTTTATTCAAATCTCATATTTAATAATTCTTTTCTTTCACTATACAGTATCTGCCTTCTGACTGGAAGAATGAAAAGGGAACATTGTCTAACGTGACTATATACTGGGTGAAAAACCTGGATAAAATTGTTTTGGGGAAGTTTATGAGTGTCATGAGCGTGCTATGAAGGCACACACATGAGTTGTGTCTTTCCACAATGTCAGCTTTATTCAATCAAAAAGCAAAGTTAATCACATTTATAAGGCATGTTCAGGATTCCAAACTCAATGACATTTCACCGTGTGATTAAACTTGGCTTCTTATATAGCCCACAGAGTGGGACATAAGACAAATTACACAACAAATAAGATAACAGAAGGGTGTAGGAAGTTAATGAACCAAATGTGAAGTCGGTCTGTGGGCACACAGTTGAGATAAGACCTCAATCTGGTCCACATGGGTTCTTGGCATTTACTGCTTATTATGTTCAAGCAGTGACAGACCCCAGTTCTGTTCAGAGATCAATCAGGCAAAGCCTTTAGTGGCAGTTGCCTTTTTGAAGTGGTCAGACATAGAGAGGTCAAGTCGGAAGAGTCTGACAGTTTGCTGCCCAAATCCTTCCCTTTTTAAAGGGATTTAATTGGTCTTGGGCCCTTTTGGATCTCTTCTGGTTCTGCTTGTTATCAATCAGTTGTGAGCGTCAGCTGACAGTGGTCCTGGTGCTATCTCCTAGCTGTAGTACCTTTAACTGCTTGACACAGGCCCCTGCTTGACATGAGAGACTCCATTTTGTTCTCCACAGGAGAATGGGCAAAAGGAACAAAAAAGTATAAGTGGGACAAAAAGATGATCTTGTATATAGTAAAAGAGGTTTTAGAAGTTTAGAATCAGAATAAATATGTCTCTTTGGCTTTTATTAAAGGAGAGGATATCTTGAAATCAACTTTTGGTTTTAAGGCCTGAGCAAAATACCAAAGAATGACTACCTTTAGAAAGATGACGTTGGTATTTTGTCTCTCTTTTTTGCTGGAACACCTACTCATTGAATGACTTTGATATGCAAAACAGTTGCTATAAAGCCATTGTAATTCCAACTCATTAAAACTTATTCTTATTAAAATTTTAATTTTTTAAGATCAGCTCAAAATTTGGATGATTGTGAGATAGTGATATAATCTCCCTCGCAGAAACAGACTGAAGTGTTGACATAAACAGATTCTGAATGACGGAAAAGAGAGGTCATTATACTGAACCCACAATGCATGTTACAAAAGACCAAGTGACCCATGATTTCCTTAATTATGGCTTAATTGCAGTGATGTTTTCACATATTGACAAGGCAGAAAGGGACTTGATAAGGGATTTTTAGGGAACTGAAGACAATAATCAACTAGTCACCTTCATATGAATACAGTGGCAGTCTAATCATCTTCTAAAGTTAGCCGTAGAAGGCTGACTTCTAAGTTATCTTACTTGTTTGTACATCTTATTAATGTTGAAACTTACATTTAAATTACTGATGTAAGATTTCTTACTATTATTTCAGTGTTGCAAACCCTATTCATTAGAAAGTTTATTCCCGTCACCTAACCACAATTCTTCTTAGGTTCCTTGTCATATGAAAACACATATGAAATTTTATGAAAGCAAGATTTTACTATGAGCCTATTTGAAATTTAAGCTTTGAAGATAAAGATCATTTGGCTGTTATTTAATTGTATTAATATGAAACTTTTAAGAAAAACAGCTTGCAGTTCATATAGAATGAACCTTAGCATTTTAGAGACTGAAACTAAATTCAGCAAACATAAATAGGAAAACTTATTTATACCTTCAAATATACTTTATCTTTGCCCAAGTACCCAACATGTATTCTAAAATGAGACTATAAAAAAATATGATTTCCTCTCCTTGCAACTCTTAGGATTCTATCTCACTCCAAATGCAGTATTAAAATTCTTTTATGTTTCTAGCAGAGATTCCAAATATCAAAACCTATAACTTTTAGCAATTGAGCTATCTTGTATAAACCTTTATTATACAATTATTCCTTTCCTCTTTGGCAATTTTTGTTTAATCTGAATTCATTGGGGAAGTTTTTCTTTTCTTCCAAAATTGCTGCTCCCCAAATCCACTGCTTTATCTGATTATATTTAAACCAACCCCATACATTTCCAAGTCCCCTGCTGTCCTCAGCTGTGCATCACCTAACTGAAAACTACATGATTTTCAGGTCACTGAGACTTCCCTAGGGACACACAGTAACTGTCATAAGTACCCAGCATCACTGAGACCTTGGCAAAATTATGGAAATTTCCTAACTTTAGGTCTGGAATTTATTGCCATGGTCTGTACTGATAAAAATAGCTTATGACTCCTAAAAACAAGATAGAGTCAAAAAATATAGAGTTAAGGCTCATATGGTTCACAAAACAACTTCTGTCAACAGTCCCTTTCCTAACATTGAGAATAGTGTCATAAATCCCATGCTCTCACACCCCTAAGCCTCATGTACATGAAGAAAGCTCCAATTTCCCAGCTGAAATGCAGCTCTTATGCCCTCATATGCAACTTCATATTGATGAAAATTGTATCAACATTTTATCAGTGTCCTTCGGGTAATGTTCTGAAATTGCTGATAAAAAAATCCTTCTTTTTAAATATTTTTCACAGCATTAAATAAATAGTTTCAAAAGAATTTAAAGGCTCTCTGTCTTCAATTAAGAGGCCCAACCTTTGAGGAATGCTTTTGAACTGGTTGCTGTTATCTTAGAACTTCATTCCATATATTAACACTTGCCTCTGTGTTCCACAATTAACATTAGACTTTGCTCCATATAGATCCTCTCCTCTTAGGAATATTTTATTTACATTTTATAAATTTTATTTAATTTCTTTTCTTTATCTTTTGTCTCACTGCAACTAAGAGATTTTGTTCTCTTAATTCAAGGTGGAAACACTGATATATATGTTAACTTTTCTTTCCCTTCCTCTAGAAATAATTCATATTAACACATCACAGGAAAACTTTATCTGCTAGTTACCATGTGGAAAAGAAAACTTGTGACTTGTGATAGGTACTCTTCATTTCTTCAAATGGTATAAAATTAATTTATTAATTTTTTAACTCATTTATTTTTAAATTAACTCATTTATTAAAATGAGTTAGGCTTATTAATGTTTTGAAGATTTCCTCAGAAATATTGACCTAAAAGGTTGTGGGTTACAAAATTTAGAACCAACAACTGTTGGTTGTTAGAAGGCAATGATATCATTTTACTAAAACTTTTCCTGTATAGATGATCTCAAGGAAGTTGTCAATGGCTAAGGTGACATAGGTGTGTCGCAAGTTACCATTTAAACCTTTAAAAAGGAGATTCTGCTTTATTATACTCTTCCCTTACATTTTGATCAAAATTCTTTAGCAATGCCCAATATCATCTTCTAAACTCTTTATTTAAAGCTTCTTATCAGTTTCCTGAACAAGGAGGCGTTGGGGGTAGGGGTGTGTGTGCATGCGTTCATGTGTGTTTGATTCTGCTGATAGGTACTAATATGTTATCATTCTCACTATAAACTTACAGCAATGGATTTCAAACTGCGTATCTATACTATTAAAATTATGTAGGATTCCATCAGGCTTAAACAATCTACCCGACTAAAACACTAGTAAACTATAGGTCTTAATCTAATTAACCTCATTTTTTTCTGGTACATAATAAAAGTTAGTTTTATTATCATTCAGAAAACTCAAAAGGATGACATGAATAATATATTTATATACATTTATCTATTAACTAGTTATCTTGATGAGGTAATGTAAGGAACTCAAAAGAGTAAATATTAAATAAGTTGAAACTCTCTAATTCTAAATATTATATTTAATTGCAAAGATCAAAGAAAATTATAAACATATGCTCAGTATTTATGCTTAGTCAAAATGTCTTTATCTTCTGTTATTTTTGTCACTGAGTAGACAATTTTCAGATGATATAGCAACACACTAGATTTTTTTCCTCCTCCATTCCCTGAATGGAAAATTTTTCAGGAAAATATAAATTTCTTTCCTAGACAAATCTTGGCTTAAGACAAGTTTAACAAACTTAACATCTGAAAAATATGGTATAAACTTCAATTTTGTTAATTCAGCTATTCTGTAAAAGTATGAATTTCATTAATATTAGGATAATTTTTGTTTTTTTCCCTCACTTCTTTAAAAAAGTTTTAGTTAACTTTTTTCAAATTTTTATTTAAATTGTAGTTAGTTAACATATAGTGCAATGTTGATTTCAGGAGAATTTAGTGATTCATCAATTACATACAACACCCATTGCTCATCATAACAACTGTCCTCTTTAATACCCATCACCCATCTAGCCCATCTCCCACTCACCCCCCTCCATCAACACTGAGTTTGTTATCCATCATTAAGAGTCTCTTGGGATGCCTGGGTGGCTCAGAGTTTGAGTGCCTGCCCTCAGTTCAAGGAGTGATCCCGGAGTCCTGGGATCGAGTCCCGCATCAGGCTTCCTGCTTGGAGCCTGCTTCTCCCTCTACCTATGTCTCTGCCTCTCTCTCTCGTTCTCTTTCTGTCTCAATAAATAAAATCTTTTTAAAAAATTCTCTTATTGTTTGTTTCCTTCTCTCTTCCCACCATATATTCATCTGTTTTATTTCTTAAATTTCACATATGTGTAAAATCATATGGTATTTAATTTTCTCTGACACATTTTGCTTACCATTCTACATCCTAGCTCCATCCACATCATTACAAATGGCAAGATATCATTATTTTGGATGGCTGAGTAATACTCCATTTCCTTCCCACCTCTTTTTCTATTTATCAGTCATGGACATTTGGACTCTCCATAATTTTGCTACTGTTGATAATGCTGCTATGAACATCAAGGTACATGCACCCTTTTGAAACTCTATTTTTGCACCCTTTGATAAGTACCTAGTAGTGCAATGCTGGGTCAGAGTATACTTCTATTTTTCACTTTTTGAGGAACCTCCATACTATACTCCAGAGTGGCTGCACCAGTTTTCATTCCACCAAGGGTGGGAGAGGGTTCCCCTTTCTCCACATCCTCGCCAACACCTATTGTTTCTTGTGTTGTTAATTTCAGCCATTCTGATGGGTGAGGTGATATTTCATCCTGGTTTTGATTTGCATTTCCCTGATGATGAATGATGTTGAACATCTTTTCATGTATCTCTTAGCCATTTTGATGTCTTCTTCAGAAAATTTCTCTTCATGTCTTGTGCTGGTTTCCCATCTGCATTGTTTATTGAGTGTTGAGCTTGAAAAACTCCTAATAGATTTTGGAAACTAACCTTTTACCAGACATTTCATTTGCAAATATCTTCTTTCATTCTATAGGCTGCCTTTTAGTTTTGTTGATTTTTTCCTTCACTGTGCAGAAGCTTATTTTTTAAGATTTATTTATTTATTTATGATAGACATAGAGAGAGAGAGGCAGAGACACAGGAGGAGGGAGAAGCAGGCTCCATGCCGGGAGCCCCATGTGGGACTCGATCCCGGGACTCCAAAATCGGACCCTGGGCCAAAGGCAGGCGCTAAACCGCTGAGCCACCCAGGGATCCCCCAGAAGCTTTTTATCTTGATGAAGTCCCAATAGTTCATTTTTGCTTTTGTTTTCCTTGCCTTATGAGACTTGTCTAGTAAGAAGTTGCTGTGGCGGAGTTCAAAGAAATTTCTGTCTGTGTTCTCCTCTAGATTTTTAGTTTCCTGTCTTTAGGTCTTTCATCCATTTTGACTTTATTTTTGTGTATGGTATAAGAAAGTGGCCCAGTTTCATTCTCTTGCATGTTGTTTTCCAGTTTTCCCAGCACCATTTGTTGAAGAGACTTTTTCTCATTGGATATTCTTTCCTTCTTTGTCAAATATTAGTTGACCATATAGTCATGGGTCCATTTCTGGGTTATCTACTCCATTCCATTGATCTATGTGCCTATTTTGTGCCAGTACCATACTGTCTTGATCACTCTAGCTTTGTAATAGAGTTTGAAGTTTAGAATTATGTTGACTCCAGTTTTGTTTTTCTTTTTCAAGGGTGTTTTGGCTATCTAGAGTCTTTTGTGGTTCCATACAAATTTTAGGATTATTCTAGCTTTGTGCAAAATGCTTGAGGTATTTTGATGGGGATTGCACTAAATGTGTAGATTGCTTTGGGACATTTTAACAATGTTTATTCTTCCAATCCATGATCATGGAATGCTTTCCCATTCTTTTGCGTCTTCAGTTTCTTTCATAAATTTTCCATAGATTTCCAGAGTATGGGTCTTTCATCTCTTTGGTTATGTTTATTCCTAGGTATCTTATGGGTTTTGGTGCAATTGTAAATAGGATCAATTCCTTGATTTTGCTTTCTGCTGCTTCATTGTGGGTGTATAGAAATGCAAAAGATTTCTGCATGTCGATTTTATATCCTGTGACTTTGCTGAATTCATGTATTAGTTCTAGCAATTTTTAGTGCAGTTTTCTGCATAGAGAATCATGTTGTCTACAAATATTGAAAGTTTTACTTTTTCCTTGATGATTTGGATGCCTTTTATTTCTTTTTCTGTCTGATTTCTGAGGCTTAGACTTCCAGTACTATGTTAAAGAGTAATGATGAGGGCAGACATCCTTGTGTTGTTTCTTGCTGTAGATGAAAGTCTCTGTTTTTCCCCATTGAGGATGATGTTACCTGTGGGTCTTTCATATATGGCCTTTCTGATGTTGAAGTGTATTCTATCTATTGCTACTTTATTGGGTGTTTTTTATCAAGATGGATGAGGTATTTTGTCAAGTGCTTTTTTTTTCTTTGCATCTATTGAGAGGATCATATGGTTCTTATCCTTTCTTTTATTAATGTGGTGTATCACATTGATTGATTTACAAATTGAATCAGCCTTGTAGCCCAGGAATAAATGGCATGTGGTCATGGTAAATAATTCCTTTAACATGCTGTTTGATTCATTTTTCTAGTATCTTGTTGAGAATCTAGTATCTTTTTGCACTCAGAGATATGGACTTGTAATTATCCTTTCTATGGTATGTTTGTCTTGTTTTAGAATCAAGGAAATGCTGGCCTCATAAGATGAGTTTGGATGGTTTTTTTCCATTTCTTTCTTTTGGAAAAGCTTGAGAAGAATAGGTATTAACTCTTCTTTGATGTCTAATATAATTCCCTGAAGAAGCTATCTGATTCTGGAATTTTGTTTGTCGGGAGATTTTTAATTACTGTTTCAATTTTTTTTCTAGTTATGGGTCTTTTCAAATTTTTCATGTCTTCCTGTTTTAGTTTTGGTAGTTCATGTTTCAGTTTTGGTAGTAAGATCTTTTTTTTTTTTTTTTCTTTCAGAGTCCACTTTATTGAGTGCTGTAGCATTAATACAGGTCAAGGGAGGCAGGCGATGGGCCATGGCTAAATAAACCCCCTCTCCAGGGTTTCTGCTTGAGAGGGATGAGGACTGGTTGGTTCAGGACGGTGCAAGCCACCCCTTCTCCTCCCCCAGGAGAGGCCCCCTCCCTTCCACAGAGCTATAGCAGCCTGGGCTTGCCGGCTGCACTATGCCCATCAGAGGAAAGGTTCCCACCTAAATGCCAACACAGGAGAAGAGTGAGGGAAGGAGCCTCAGGGTGAGCAGTGTGGACGCCCCAGGAGCAGAGCTGGTTCCAGAGGCCCAGGCTGGCCTGCTGAGTTGCACTGGTTGCTCGAGCCAAGGCCTCAAGGCTGCAGGAATGGTGGGTTTGCAGCCAGCTCAGCATCAAGCCCACAGAGGATGCTACAGGCAGAGGCTTTAGCATCTGGCTTTTATTGGTTGCTTGTTTTCTCAAACCCAGCATTTAAAAAAAAAGTCACCTGAGGTGGTAGTTCAGTCACCGGTAGAGGCAGGGGCAGGCCAGTGGTCACTTGGGAAGAGGGTGCCAACGTGGTTCCTTCACATGTAGTACCAAGCCAGGAGGCTGGCAACCAGGGCCACACCAGCGGCCAGAATGAACTGCAGGCTGGGCTGACTCAGCACAGCCAAGGCTGTTCGGAAGGGGCAGCTGCTGCCCTCCAGGGGATAAACCTGGAGCTCTATGCGTCTTACGTCTACTTGTCCATGTCTTATTACTTTGATCGTGATGATGTGGCTTTGAAGAACTTTGCCAAATATTTTCTCCACCAATCTCATGAGGAGAGGGAACATGCTGAGAAACTGATGAAGCTGCAGAACCATGAAGCGGTCAAATCTTCCTTCAGGATATTAAGAAACCAGACCGTGATGATTGGGAGAATGGGCTGAATGCAATGGAGTGTGCATTACACTTGGAAAAGAGCATGAATCAGTCACTACTGGAACTGCACAAACCAGCCACTGATAAAAATGACCCCCACTTGTGTGACTTCATTGAGACTCATTGCCTGAACGAGCAGGTGAAATCCATCAAAGAATTGGGTGACCATGTAACCAACCTGCGCAAGATGGGGGCTCCCGAATCTGGGATGGCAGAGTATCTCTTTGACAAGCACGCCCTGGGAAACAGTGATAGTGAGAGCTAAGCCTTAGGCTGTCTTCCCATAGCCACAAGGTGACTTCCCTGGTCACCGAGGCAGTGCATGCATGTTGGGGTTACCTTTACCTTTTCTATAAGTTGTACCGAAACATCTACTTCTTTCGTTTGTATCATTCCTTCAAATAAAGTAATTTGGTACCCCCCCCCAAAAAAAAAGATGGATGTGTGTCAAAAAGTGGATCTTCTTGGAGCAAGCCGATGCAATCTGTTGTCTCATATGCTAGCAACATACCAGACCACTCTGCTTCATTTTTGGGAGAAAACTTCTCACACTATGGCAGCCATCCACGAGAGCTTCAAAGGTTACCAACCATATGAATTCACTACATTAAAGAGCTTACAAGACCCTATGAAAAAACTGATTGAGAAAGAAGAAAGGAAGAAGATCACCCAGCAGGAAAGTGCAGAGGCCACCATGGAGGAGCCGAGTCAGTTAATTTCATTAGAGGATGAAAACCAGCACAAGGAATCTTCTAGTTTTAAGACTGAAGATGGAAAAAGCATTTTATCTGCCTTAGACAAAAGCTCTATACATAATGCATGCTCAGATGAACTATTAGACATGAAACCTGAGGGAGGTGCTTGCATGGGCCCAATGGCAGGGACCTCAGAACCTGAAAGTGCTGACAAAGATGACCTGCTGCTGTTGAGTACTGTTGAGTGCTGTTGAGTTTCTTTCTAGGAATTTGTCTATTTCTTCCAGATTACCCTATTTGTTGGCATATAATTTTCCTAATATTCTCCTATAATAGTTTGTGTTCTGTGGTGTTGGTGTGATCTTTCGCTTTCATTCATGATTTTATTTATTTGGGACCTTTCTCTTTTCTTTATAATAAGTCAGATTAGGGGGGGTTATCCATTTTATTAATTCTTTTGTAGAACCAGTTCTTAGTTTAGTGGACTTGTTCTACTAGTGTTTTCGTTTCAATATCGTTTATTTCTGCTTTAATCTTTATTATTTCCCTTTTGCTGGCTTTCAGCTTTATTCCCTGTTAATTTTCTAGCTCCTTTAGAGTGTAAGGTTATTTTGACTTAATATATTTTGACTTCACAATAATACCTGAGCTTATTATCATTGCTTTCCTCTTTTTAAAGTGATTTGTATTGTATTTGCCAACCATATAATTGTCATATTTCCATTACATCATTCCTGCAAATATATCCTGAGTAACAAATATGACCCAGATACTGACAGGTGATCAGGTTACAGCACTTACAAAGACAGACAAGGTTCTACCCTCACGGAGCGGACAGTTAACTGGGGAACAGGTACTGCATAAATATTAACTTAATAATTGTTAACAATATTGACCTAAGAACAAAAACTAAAATTATCTTAGTAAAAATGAGAGTGGTATATCGATAGTACAAATGTTTTAATATTCTACTTAAAAGTACAGTGACCTAGAAAGACCTGGACATGGCATTCTGGGAATGCAACTTTATGATTTTTTTTTTTTATCTGCAACATGTGGATTTTTTTAGAATCTTTGCAAGTCTTTCCCCAGATCACAGTTTATTTTTAAAAACAGCTTTATTTGTAAATATATATTTGGAAGATTAACTCTTTATTATTTCCTAATATCTTTCTTTTTCCCCAGTAACTTTCTTTGCTTCGATGTCTACTGTGTCTGAAAGTAATATGTTCCTCTTTCTGTCATTTACTGTTAGCATGGTTTATTTTCCATCTATTTACCTTTAATATGTGTATCTTTATATTTATAATGGGTTCTTGTAAGCAACACATAGTTGAGCTATGTTTTTTGATCCACTCTGACAATTTGTCTCTTAATTGGCACTTTTAGATGACTGATGTTCAAAGTGAGTATTGATATACTTGGATTAATATTTACCATATTTGTTATGGTTTTCTAAATTTTGCCCTTATTCATTGTTCGTATTTCGTCTTCCATTCTTTTTATGCCTTTTGTGATTTTAATTGAACATTTTATATGATTCTATTTTCTCTCCCTTTTAGCATATCAGCAGTGATTGCCCCAGGGTTTGCAATATACATTTACAACTAATCTAAGTCACTTTGAAAAAACACTCACCACTTCATGGGTGGTATGAGTGCCTTATAACAAAATAATCCTAATTCTGTCCTTCTGTCCTTTTAATTACTGTTTCATTGCTGTCCTACTTTCACCTATGTATAAGCATCCATAAGTGTATATACAAAAACATACAGTCTCTCTATATATATGATATAAGCATCCATAAATGAACATATTGTTCACATTATTTTAAGCAAAATCTAATCTGTTAGATCAATTAAGAATAAAGAAATATGAGTTTTTATTTTACTTACTCTTATTCCTTTTTGATGTTCTTCTTCCATTTTTTATCTGAGTTTCTAATGTTATTATTTATCTTCTCTCTGAAGAACTTCCTTTAACATTTCTGGCAAAACAAGTCTACTGCCAACAAATTCCCTTAATATTTGTTTGTCTGAGAAAGTATTTCTACTTCATTAATGAAGGATAATTTCTCAGGGTACAGAATTCTAGTGAGTTATCTTTTCCTCTCAATATTTTAAATATTTCACTCCATTCTCCTCTTGCATGGTTTCTGAGAAGAAAGTGGATGTAATTTTTAACTATATTCCTCAATAGGTAATGTGTTTTTTCCCCTGTAACTTCTTTAGAATTCTTTTCTTTATCTTTGATTTCTTATAGTTTTTTTTCTTTCTTTATTTTTTTCTGGGTGGGGAGGGGAAGAGGGAGAGGGAGAGAATCCCAAGCAGTTTCCTACTCAGTGCAGAGCCCCACACAGGGCTAGATCTCACAACCCTAAGACCATGACCTGAGAGCTGAAATCAAAAGTCAGACACTTAACCAACTGACCCACTCAAGTGTTCCAGTTTTGTATAATTTTAAAATGATATGACCTGCTGAAATTTCTTTCTTTCTTTTTCTTTCTTTCTTTCTTTCTTTCTTTCTTTCTTTCTTTCTTTCTTTCTTTCTTTCTTTCCTTTCTTTCTTTCTTCTTTCTTTCTTTCTTTCTTTCTTTCTTTCTTTCTTTCTTTCTTTCTTTTTCTTTCTTTCTTTCTTCCTTCCTTCCTTCCTTCCTTCCTTCCTTCCTTCCTTCCTTCCTTCCTTCCTTCCTTTTCTTTCTTTCTTCTTTCTTTCTTTCTTTCTTTCTTTCTTTCTTTCTTTCTTTCTTTCTTTCTTTCTTTCTTTCTTTCTTTCTTTTCTTCTTCTTCTTCTTCTTCTTCTTCTTCTTCTTTTCTTTCTTTCTTTCTTTCTTTCTTCTTTCTTTCTTTCTTTCTTTCTTTCTTCTTTCTTTCTTTTTCTTTCTTTCTTTCTTTTTTTCCTTCCTTCCTTCCTTCCTTCCTTCCTTCCTTCCTTCCTTCCTTCCTTGGCATTCATTCTGCTTGGTGTTCTCTGAGCTTTCTGTAACTGTGGTTTGATGTCTGACAACAATTTGGGGGAAAGTCTCAATCATTAGTGCTTCTTTTTTCTGTTTTCTATTTTTTTTTCCTCTTCTCCTTTTACCATTCCCATAATTCACGTAGTCCAACATTTGTAGCTGTCCTTCAGTCCTTGGATAGTCTTTTCTACTTTATTCAGTCTTTATTCTTTTTCATTTTCAGTTTTGAAAGTTTCTTTTAGGATATCCTCAAGGTCAAAGGTTCTTTTCTCAGCCATGTCCAGTCTACTAATAAGCTCACCAAAGGCACTCCATTTTTGTTACATTGCTTTGATTTCTCACATTTCTTTGTGGTTGTTTCTTATGATTTTAATATCTCTGCTTACATTGTGCATATATTGTTGCATGCCATCTACTTTACTCATTAGAGACCTTTGCATACTAATCATAGTTGTTTTAATTCCGTACTTTATAATTTCAACATTCCTGCCATTTCTGGTGCTGATGCTTGCTTTGTCTCTTCAAATTGTGTTTTGTAAAAAATAAAAAAATAAAAATAAAAAAATTGTGTTTTGTAAAAAATAAAAAAAAATGTGTTTTGTGACTTTTGGTATGCCTTAGAATTTTTCTTGATAGCCAGATATGGTATACTGGGTAAGAAGAACTGATGTAAATAGGCTTTAGTAATGTGGTGAGGGTAGGGAGAGAGGAAATGTTCTATAGCCCTTGTGATTTTCTGTCTTTTAGTCATTGCCTTTGGTCTATGAACTTGACAATTTATTTATATTTTGTGAAAATTAATAAAGAAAAACCTTGGTAAAATGGAATGAAGGGATAGAGGGGAGACCAGAAAGGGGAAACATACCACCTATGACAATTACAGAATGAATTGTCAATTGCAGACCCCCAGAGAAGAATCTTCAACAGAGAAGAATAGTCAAGAACCATCATGAGGGACTCCAACAAGGAAGGGTGTACACGGCTTCTTCCCCAGGAAGTCAGCCAATGAGAAAACATCATCACATTGGGACCAGTGTGTCCCTGAGGCAGGTGGGAAACCTACATCAGCAGAAGCCCACTTAGAGCCTGAAACTCCTGGGGCTCAGCTGGTATTGGTGTAGATCAGGAATTTGGAGCTGGGGAGTCTGTCTGGAGCCTGATACTGTGGGAATTGTTACGATGCCAGGGCAAGCTGGGAGCTGAGTTCCCTGGAGCCAGTCTGGAGGTCTGTGAAGGCCAGGTTGGTATTGATGTGGACCTGGTACTGGTGCTGTGGTAAATTCAGGTGTTTACTTCTCTTTCCTTTCCCATGTGGGGAAGATGTCTGATACACTTGGCTGTCCAATCTTGAGGAGGGGTGATGGGTAAGGTGAATTTTTTTTTCCTACCCTCTTGTATCTCTTTTTATTTCTATGCTCTCCTCAGATGTTGCAATCCCTCATCTGGAATATTTAGGTCTTATGAAGTTATTTTTGTATTGGATAATTGTTCACATTATTGTGTCTGGAAGGGGACAAGTACTTGGAATTTCTATGTGCCATCTTACTGATGTCACTCATTTCATTTAAAATAAAGAGTGGGGGCACCTGGGTAGCTCAGTCAGTTAGGCGTCTGTTCAGGTCATGATCTCAGGGTCATGAGATCAAGCCTTGCATCAGGCTCCTGGCTGAGCATGGAGCCTGTTTAAGATTCTCTCTTCCTCACCCTTTCCTCCTCCCCTATTTGCACACACTCTTTCAAAAAAAAAAAAAAAAAAAGACTTCCTCTTACATGAGAATCGTCAGCTACTGAGGGAAAGGATCCTTTTACAAATAGTTTAGAAAGCAATAAGAACCCTTGGCAATCATTCTAAAAATGAAAGGAAGAAATTATTTTCCATAAAGACTAAAATATTGGGAATAAAATGTTTTTTTATAATACTTTTTGGAGAAGTATAATAAATTCCAATGAACCAGCATATGAAGAAAGCATAAGAAAAAGGAACATAAATATTAGAAATATTAATAGCACTGTAAAATGAGAAACATAAGATAGGATATGTTCATCATGGTTTTATCAAATAAAACTATGGTATTATTTCTAATATATATAACCTGGTTTAGGAACTTATAAACTGTGACATTTTGAATTCCTTTTCAAGGATGCCTATAGTAATGAGCAAAGAGAAATAATAAGTTCCTGAAATAACACATTGCAAGGGAAGGACTAAAAGGATTTAATGTTAAATACTAGGCTGAGAAGAATTCACTGAAGTATATAATTCTTGGCTAAAAAATGTACTCTAGTAGAGGCCTTGGTTTATTTAAATTCAAGTATAAAGCAACTGGGGGCCTAGGCCCAAAATAGACCTCTGGTCGGTGGAAGATCAATAAACTGATTCTGCAATCTGCTTGGTAATATTCTGCTCCTGGTGAGTCTACATGTCCGTCAGGTCTGGCCCTTAAGCCTGACCTTGATGTTCTGAGCTACTGGGCCCTGCTTTGTCCTGGGACATTAGATCACTTACTTTTTCTGTTTACCCAAATTAATACTATCATATTTAAATTTTTAGATGAGTCTATCAAGCATATTTTTTAATGAGTTCTAGGCATTAACCTCTTTTAAGCATCAAAAATGTCACTCAATTTATTAGAAGACTGGTCATCCACAAAGAATAAAAAACAAATTCTCTATTAGCAATTTTAGTAAAACGTTTTGTAAACCTCTTCAGTTTGGTGAAATTATTTAAAGGCTATGTAATTCTGGTTCTCTGACTGCTACTATATATATTTCCCAAAATAAAAATTTCTGTTTCATTATAAGGGTTCAAGATTATCAGATAGCAAAATATATTCCAGTCTTTTTTGTGTATGCTACTTCACCATAAGTCCAAACTTTGGACAGTCAGATTTAAAACGCATTTTAGAATCATATAGAAGGTAATTATTTTATCACAAGAGATATCGGAACACACATTTTATATCTAAAGAATTCTAGATGATAGCTTCTAAACTGTGATTTTTGTAAGTATATTAATCATTAGGTTACACCCATTGCTAGGGTTTATATTAAATTAAAATACAGACCACTCAGCCAAAAATAATTTCAAAATAATCAAAGACTACTGTTTCAACAATGTAAACATTTATTCTCAGAATATCTCTTTAAACCAATGCCATTATTTATTATTTCTTTCCGTTACACTGCCCTTTGATTCATACTTTCTTGAATCTCTTCCCTTTACATTCTATTGAAATCTCTACACTGATTAGTGTATATTTTTAGCCTGAGCCATCAGATCTTTACACTTTTCTCAATGCATGGCTTTGGATCCCTTGGTGCAAAGTCAAACAATCTTAGTCACCCATGCCCCAGATCCCAACAAAGGAGCTGAGGAAAGAAAAGTACTAAAGAGTCAGAAGAAGAAAGAGATATGTCAGCTAATGGGAATGGTAGAGAGGAAACTTGGAATGAGAGACTGACAAGAAGGCATGCCAGAAGAGAAAAGAGATCATGAGCAAGAGGGAGGAGGAAGAGAACCATTGTGCAGAAAGGATGGCGATAAACCTGGAGCTAAGGTGGTATTGGACAGCAGTTAAAGATGGGAAGGAGGAGGATGGTAGACAAGAAGGAGCAGAAAAGTGACTCTTAAAAGATGATATAGCAAAAGAGAAAATTTTTAAATCAAATAGGCCTGTGTGAACCATTAGCATGTCACTACTGATGTCATAGCCTAAGCCAGATCTCCTTCCACTGGGTGTTTATGCAAAGCAGATACCACCCTCTGTCATCTCCAAGGAGAATACTCAGAAAAGGATGTTACATTATGGAATTACACATATTTCCACAAGCATCAGAGGGATCCTTCCTCTACTTTTTAGCTTGGATGTTGTTATAAAGAAATTAAAAGCTAAGCTCAATTTTATCTTATTAATGACTGACTATTGTTTTTGCCTTGGTGAGTAGTATTTTTCATTATTCCGAAAGTCATGTGTTACCAGGATGTGGTTATTGATTTAAAATTGCAAGTTTGGAGTGCCTGGGTGGCTCAGTGGTTGAATGTCTGCCTTTGGCTCGGGTCATGGTCCTGGAGTCCAGGGATGGAGTTTCGCATCAGGCTTCCCACAAGGATCCAGCTTCTGCCTATATCTCTGTCTTTCCCTCTGTGTCTCTCATGAATAAATAAATAAAATCTTAAAAAATAAAATAATAAAATTGCAAGTTTAGGGGCACCTGGGTGGCTCAGTGCTTGAGCATCTGCCTTTGGCTCAGGTCATGATTCATGGGTCCTGGGATTGAGTCCCAATTTGGGCCCCCACAGGAAATCTGCTTCTGTATCTATGTCTCTGCCTCTCTCTGCATCTCTCATGAAAAAATAAATAAAATATTTAAAAATAAAAAAAATAAAATTGCAAGTTTATTTCAAGAGAATTTTCTTGAATCATATATATAAATATTTTTCAGATCCATTTTTTTTTTTCTTCAGGAGTACAAATTCTTTGCAACTTAAACAACTCCCTTTAGTTATCATATCTTTGTTTTCAGTTGAATATATTTGAAGCCTTTGTTCTTTTCTGTGTTACTCTATTTAATTTTCTTCTTTTTTTTAGGTTATCAGTATTGCAGAAAGGAAAAGAAAAATGAGTGCTAAGTAAAGCAATAGCTGATAATCTTTGTTACTTGGAGTTCACACCAACACACAAACACACACACACACATTCTCATGTAAACATAGTAGGTAAGAGTGAAAGCTTTGAGAGGGTTTTAAAGATAATTATGTAGTAAGTTCCTAAACCTTTTTCCCTACACAAGCACACATGAACAGATGCACAGGGGGCAATTCCCTCCTAAAGAAACCCAGAACCTAGCTGAGCAAATTCTGCACGTTGCATAAAGGAGAAAATACTGACATTGAAACAAAAACTAACTGTGATCCTCTCCAGAAACTAGGCAAGCCAGTGGGCACTTCTCTTGTCCATCCTTTCTAAGCCATTCTACATTGCCAGTATTTCCTTGCAAGGAGCCAGGACACATGTTCACACACCAGCTTTGTATCTGCCACACAGGGCTGGATTCCCCAGATCACTTGGCTCTGTGTGGAAACACAATGTACAAAAAAGTAAATTTTGATACAGAAAACATGAAATGTGGTTGGAGAAGGTAAAAAAGTAGAGCTTTCAATGTGTTCGAAATTAAGCTTTTATCAATTAAGCTTTCAATGTGTTTGAAATTAAGCTTAAAATAGACTGTTACCAATATAAGATGTTTTATACAATCTTAATGGAAACCACAAAGCAGAAAACTATAGTAGATCCACTCAAAAAAAGAGAGAAGGGACTCTAAACATACTGCCACAGAAAATCATTAAATAACAAAGGAAAGGAAGAAGAAATGAAAAGAAAAATGATTAAAAATAACCAAAAACCAATTAACAAAATGGCAATAGGAAGTTCAGATTTATCAAACATTACTTTACATGTAATTGAATAAATTCTCTAATCAAAAGACATAGAGTGGTTGAATGAATTAAAAAATAAGACTCAACTGTATTCTACCTACATGAGACTCATTTCAGCTTTAAGAATACATATAAACTGAAAATAATGGGATGGAAAAAGATAGTCCATATAAGTGGAAACCAAGAGAAAGTAGGAGTAGCTATATTTATATCAGCCAAAATAGGCCTTAAGTGAAAGACCATAGTAAGAGACAAAGAAGATAAAGTGATCAATTCATCAAGAGTGTATAACATTAGTAAATATTTATGCACTAAGCATGGGGCAATCAAATATATAAACAAACATAAAAAGAGAAATAGGCAGCAATACAATAATACTAAGATATTTCAATATCACACTTTCAAAAGGATAGATTAGGAAGACAGAAAATCCATAAGAAAATATTGGACATAATCTACATGCATGACCAAGTAAAGTTAATAGAAATTTATAGAACATTCCATCCAACAGCAGCAAAAAAGAAAAAAAAAATGTTTTTGTCAAGTACCTGTGAAATATTCTCCAGGATTGGGCATCCCTAACTGAGGGAGCAGTTCTCAGCTAATTTTAGCTAATTTTAGCAGTCCTCAGCAGTCCTTTTAGCTAATTTTTGCTTGCAATTAGCTTTAACCCAGGGGCTTAAGACTTAGCAGCTATTAGTTAGACTAAAGAAGAAAAAATGTAGAGTACTAAAATAAAATCAGAAATGAAAGAGGCAGCATTGCACAAAAATACAAAGAATCATAAGAGATCCCTATGAATAATCACATGGCAAAAAAACAGCACAACCTAAAAACAAATGGATAAATTCATAGAAACATGCATGTTGAACATGAAGAAATAGAAAATCCGAACAGACTAATTACTAATAGGGGGGTTGAATAAGTAATTAAAAACTTCCCAAAAAACAAAAGTCTCAAACCATCCATCTTCACTAGAAGATGATAGTAGAATTCATCTACCAAATATTTAATAAAACTTAATATCAGTCTTTCCCAATGTCTTACAAAAAAATAGAAGGAAGGGCTTCCAATAGAAGAAGAGGGAGAGGAGACTCATTTTATAAGGCTAACATTACCTTGATATTAAAAACAGACAAGGACACAAGATAATTTTACTACCGGCCAATATCCCTGCTGAACATAGACTTAAACATTCTCAATAAAATATTAGCAAGCCAAATTCAATAATACATTAGGAAAATCATACACCATTATCAAGTAGAATTTATTACAGGGATACAAAAATGTTTCATCATCTGTAAATCAATGGGATAAATTGCATTGACAAAATGGAGGATAACAGTCATATAATAATCTCAATAGATGCAGGAAAAAGCATTTGACAAAAATCAATGTATTTTCATGATAAAAACTCTCAAAGGGAATTTTACCTCGACATAAATCCGTATATGGCAACCCACAGCTAGCATCATATTCAATGAAAGCTTGAATTTTTTTCCTTAAATCTTGAAAGATTGGGAAGAAAACAAGGATGTGCATTTCCTCTACTTTTATTCAACATAGTAGTTGCTGAAAGTCCTAGCCAGAAGAATTAGACAAGAAAAATAAATAAGTCATCCAATTGGAAAAGAAGAAGTAAAATTGTCTTTATCTGAAGATGACATGGTATTATAAAGAAAATCATAAAGACCACCCAAAACTTAGAACAAATCAGCAAAGTCAGTAAATTGCATACTACAAAATTAATATACAAAAATCAGTTGTACTGCAATACACTAACAATGCCCAATCAGAAAGAGAATTCAAGAAAACAATGCTATTTATGATTGCATCAAAAGTGAATAAAATACTTTGGAATATATTTAAGCAAGAAGATGAAAGACCTATGCATGGAAAACTGTAAGACACTGATGAAAGACATTGAAGATGACACAAATAAATGGAAAGATATCCCATTCCTATGGACTGGAAGAATTAATATTGTTAAAGTGTCCATATTACCCAAAGTAATCTATAGATTCTGTGCAATCTCTATCAAAATTTCAATGGAATTTTTCACAGGTACAGAAAAAAATCTTAAAATTATTATAGAACCACAAAAGATCCTGGAGATCCAACGTGTGCTTGAGGATAAACAAAGTTGGAGGCATCATGTTTCTTGATTTGAAATTACATTACAAAGCTATGGTAATCAAAATAGTATGGTAATGGCATAAAGGGAAACAGATCAATGGAACAGAACAGAGAGCCAAGAAAACCATGAATATTACAATGAGAAAAGGATGGTCTGTTCTTAAATGGTGTTGGGATAACAAGAGAGCGACACGCAAAAAAAAAATAAAATAAAATAAAAAAAAATCAACAGCCGCTAAATCCTTATCCTATACTATACACAGAAATCAACTCAAAGTGGATTAATGTCTTGAACATAAGACTTAAAACCATAAAACTCTTAGAATAATACAGGTTTTGACAATGATTGCTTGGGTTTGACACCAAAAGCAAATTAAAATAAAATAAAATAAAATAAAATAAAATAAAATAAAATAAACATTTTGGACTACATTAAACTAAAAAAAACCTCTGCACAGCAAAGGTAATCATTCACAAAATGAAAAGGCAACCTACTAAAATAGGAGAAAATATTTTCACATCTTATATCTGATAAGGACTTAATATCCAAAATATATAAATGACTCATATAACTCAATAGAAAAACAAACAATCCAATTAAAAACTGAGTAGAAGAACAGAATAGACATTTTTCCTAAGGAGACATAAAATGGACCAAGATATATGAAAGGGTATTTATTATTATTAAGCATCAAGGAAATACAAATCAAAATCACAAGAGGATATCACCTTACACCCAGTAAAATGACTATCATTAAAAAGACAAGTAATAGGTGTTGACAAGGATATAATGAAAAGGGAACACTTGTGCACTGTTTTGGGGATTGTGAATGGCTACTATGAAACTAGTACGGAGTTTTCTTAAGAAATTAAAAGTAGAACTACCATATGATCCAGTAACCACTGCTGGGTATTTATCCAAGGAAAATGGAAACAGTCTTGAAGAGTTATCTGCACTGCCTTGTTTGTCATAGCATTCTTTGTAGTAGCTAGATATGCAGATGAATGCATAAAGAAGTGGTAGACATATATACGTGGAATATTAGCTATTAAAATCAGGTAATTATGCATTTGCGACAACATGGACAGACTGCAAGGACATTATGCTAAGTGTAATATGGTCAGATAAAGAAAGACAAATACAATATAATATCACTACTATGTGGAATGGAATCTAAAAAAAAACAAAAACAAAACAAACTGCTAGAAACACGAGGTAGAATGGAAGTTACCAAGGTTTCGGGGGTGAAGGGAAATGGGAAGATGCTGGTTCAGAGTACAAATTTCCAATTATAAAATGAGTATGTGCTGGTATCTAAATGTAGAACATTGTGATTATGGTTAATAATACTATAATATATACTTGAAAATTGCTAAGAGATTAGATCTTAAATACTTTCACCACAAAAAATGCTAATTGTGTCATAATGAAAGTTTTAGCTCATATATGGTGATAATATTTGCAGTATATAATTTTGTCAATACTTTGTACACCTTAAGCTTACACAATATTACATGTCAATTACATCTCACTAAAGCTGGAAAATAACTCTTTTAATTTTAAATGAAAGAAAAAATGTTTGTATAATGAAAATTTTGTAACCAGAAAAAATGTCTTAAAAGCAAATGTTAAAAATAAAACAATAAAATAAGTAAAAAGACAGACAAGCTTTGAGCTGGATTGCCTGGGTACAATTGTGTAATATTGTTCCAGTTACTGAATTTCTCTCTATCTCCACTGACTCACCAATTGGGATTATTAATAGTTCTCAACTCAGTGTTAATTAAATTAATGAATGTAAACTGTTTAGCATAATGCTTGGTAAGTAGTAGGTGTACAACAAAGTCTGACAAGTTATTATTGTCAGCGAAGGCTTCCCTGAGCAGGGATGTGAGAATTTCTCAAGGAATCAGATCAAACTACAAGCTGTCCCGCCTTGCTGCTCACTTTCCCACACCTTCCCAACACTATTCTTCCACAAACAGTGTCTCCAAGGAGGTAGATTTTTATCTTTCATGGAAAAAAGACAGTCATTTTTTTTTTAAATCACATTTTGGAGGCAATTATACAAAACATTATATTGGGCTTTTTGTGTGCAAGCCTCATTTAAAACTCCTCGGAGCCACTTGGGTGGCTCAGTCTGTTAAGCATCCCACTCTTGATCGGGGCTCAGGTCATAATCTCAGGGTGGTGAGATTGAGCCCCATTTCAGGCTCCCGACTTGGTGTGAAGCCTGCTTAAAATTCTCTCTTTCTCTTCCTCTTGCCCCTTCTCCACCTGTCACCTCTCTCATTTGTATGCACTCTCTCTCTAAAACAAACAAACAAACAAACAAACAAAAAACCAAAAAGAAAAACAAGGAAACTTCATCAGAGCACTGTGAGATAGGCATTAGTCTCATTTTATAAATGAAAAAAAATGGCCGAGGAAGTTTAAGCACCCATTCCCCCTTCCTCAGGTCAAGCAGCTAGCAAATGTCAACCCAGTTCTGTCTGGTTCCAAAGTCTTCTCTCCTTTCACTATGCCATGATATCTCCATATAAAATATGCAGAGAAATATTATCTTTTTATATCCCGCAAGGGGTAATGCCTGTTTTTGAGTGTACGTTTAACTTTATTATTTTTAAATTTTTATTATTGAAGTATAGTTGACTACAATGTTGTTAGGAAAATGCCTTTTTTGATCATTGTATGTGCTCAATAAATGTTTGTTAAACAAAATGATAACTTCCAGTAAAACATAAGAGTAGTGAAATAGAGAAATTTTCTCTTGCCTGCTGTACTTTTAAAAAATAGGAAAAACTGGTCTACATTTTTCAAAATGCTTTCATATAAGTTATTTAAATTGACCTGTCAGGGATCCCTGGGTGGCGCAGCGGTTTGGCGCCTGCCTTTAGCCCAGGGTGCGATCCTGGGGACCTGGGATCGAATCCCACATCGGGCTCCCAGTGCATGGAGCCTGTTTCTCCCTCTGCCTGTGTCTCTGCCTCTCTCTCTCTCTCTCTGTATCTCTCATGAATAAATAAATAAAATCTTAAAAAAAAAAATAAATAAATAAATAAATTGACCTGTCAAAATGGGAAAGGCCTGACAGACATGGTTATAGAGTTTCAATGTTCTAGATCCTATATATTTTAAAAGAATCATAGTAAACTATTCAAGTTGCTAGTAATAATTTAATATAAATAAATATAAATATATGCACATTTAGAGTGCAATTGTTTTCAATAAAGGTATTTATTTGCATAAAAACTTACTTATATTTTTATTATATTTCTTATACTTTCCAGAATTTCCTTAGATTTCCAGAAAATGTTATGACTTTCCAAAACATGTATATATAATTTTATGGGCTTAATATAGTATCCCCAAATATTCTACTATATAAAAGTTGGATAAATTGGCATCATCAAACCAAAACTCCTATGTTGATTTCAGAAAGGATGAGATTAAAATAAACAGTGGAAATATGATTCATAATGTTATGCATCACATAAAAATACTAGGCAGAAGACAAGCCCTTAGAAGAAATATACATTGAATGCCTCCTTTCTGTTTATTATGAAAAAAAAGGACTATTTTGAATCACAAATGCATGCATCAAAATAACTCCTAAAGTAAATCTTGAGGTATCAAGTGCATCTATATTATTGATTTTTTACTTTAGGAAGATTACAAATTGCTAAAACATTATATTCTGTATTTATGTATTTTCTGATTTAGCCTGATATTTTAAATGGTGCCCCTCATCAAGATGAAACATGTTGGGGGAACTAATTATTCATTGGGAGGGGTGGAATGCAACCGGAGATAATAAACTTAAATGATTTTCCAGAGAATAGGAGATATACCATAGGGATGGAAAAAAAGACCAAAATTATATCTAGGTTTTAATTTTCAACTTTCCAATTTTCAATATCTAAAAATCAGGTGCAGGAAGAATAATATACTTGCATATATTCTTTAAATGTCTATTTGCTTGTAAATAATAATAATGTGTTTTGTCAGAATAAGAAAAAAATTTAAATGAGGGGACAGATGAATTATAGTTTCTTTTATTGAAATAAAAAGACACGTGGTCACAAGACCATTAATTACTTAATAGCAAGATGTTAAATAAAAGTCATGGCTTCATTAAGTGGCTTGAGTAGGTTCAAAGACATTCAGGTTCTCTGTTCTACTATTCCACTATCCTGGGAAGGTTGCCTTTCATTCTCTAGTTTGTTGCTTTCTTGCATCACGTTAGCTGTTAAAGTTGCAGGCCTCATTTCTCTGTAACTGTTATCAAAAGCAGGAGACAGATAAATTCAAAAGAGACTGGTACTTTTTACACTTCTCCCTCCTTTAGCCCAGGGGAAAAGAAAAAGGCTACCTAGGAAGCTCTAGACATGCTTAATGTCTACAGTTAGTTGTTTATAGCTGCTTTGGAAACAGAATTCAGCTTATTTGTCTTGATGGAAATCAGTTAAGAAATCAGAACTATGTGATGGGTTTCTGATTTCCATCATATAGTGAATGGCTGTTGAGTAAACCATTCAATGCATTCAGTTCTATGACAAAAACTGAGCTCCACATCAGGCTCCCTGCTGAGCGAGGAATCTGTTTCTCCCTCTTACTCTGCTCCTCCTCCCATTTGTGCTCTGTCTTGCTCACTCTCTCAAATAAATAGTCTTAAAAAATATTTTAAAAAGGAAGAGAAAGAAGATTTAATTATCTGGAAGGGAGATATATTTTATAATATAGAAGAGATATATTTTATAATTCAGAAGTTACAAATATTTCTTATGCAATTTCCACAACAAACAATTGTGTTTGATGCATTTTATACTTAAGACCTGAGAAATATAGAAAAAAATATTTGAGAGCTCAAAAATTCCGTATTCATAGTTGTATGTTCTATTAAAAATTGCTATTAAAAAGTGTAGCCATTGATCCAAACCCTAAGGGTTTTAGTCTTTTAAAATTATGCCTTGTTGTACTGCTCCTGTAGGCACATTAATCTCCTTTGCTTTCATTTTAATAATCCCTCTTCTGTTTCACAGATTATTGAGGGTAGTTCATTCGTCCTTTCCAAGCTAGAATTAGCTCGGATCTAAAATCAATCTAGGATATAAATCTAGAATTGAAATCCAAATCTATAGTCTGGAATCTAAATATAAAATTGAAATTTCAATCTAGGATTAAAATTGTCGGCTACATTTGCACATTATCTCAGTCATAAGAGCTACTAGACAACAGTTTTACCAGTTGCTTTGCCATCACTTAAAATTATGTCCAACTCATAGCCAGGGGGAGGGAATTCTTACTGCCATCCATGACATTTCAGCTCAATTGAATCTCAATTTTAGTGTCAAGCTTGTAACCACAATTACAACTATCAATTCTATTAGAAAATTCTATTTCAGATGCAAGTGAAAGAAATTCATCTTCAAACTAGCTCTCACACACAAAAGGGCATTTATTAAATCATTAAATCAGGAGATTCAAGTTGTGAATTTTCATGAAGAGACAGATTTAGGGTTTCAAATGATAAAACCAGAAATCTGTGTCTCCATTGTATCTTCTCTCTTCACTACTTAGTCCTGGATTTATTATCAAAAAATCTATCATATGAGACAAAAAGAAGGCAATCACTCCTATAGGTTTATATTGCCTTCCAAACCCACAGAAGTCTTAGACATTCCCCTCAATTTCTTTCTTTTTTCTTTTTTTAAATTTTTTTAAATTATTTTTTCCCCTCAATTTCTAATTAGGTTTTCTAATGATTGTCAAAACAATTTTGGAATCTAGCACTATGGGATCATTTGGTTGGCAAGGGTTGGATCATACATATATACCTGAGATAATGTGGAAATTGGGTTCTTTTCATGTAAACCCAATGGAAGCAGTTTTCAACAGTAAATATGTATTCTCCTATCAAAAGAATGGAGGACTAAAACGGGATGAATTGATGATGATAACTGTTCTATTCATCTCACTTAAAAAGTGTTATGATAGATATATAGATTCTCAAGCAGTAATATATAAAAGTGTTGCAAAGATATTGATACGGTGTTGGGAATTCCTTGATTATTTGTTATTTTGCTATTTTGAGACACAAGGGCAAAGACACAAAGCAATAGTGTTTTTGAAAAATAGCTCCTGTCAGTTAGTGGCAGTTGTTTAAATTAATAAACAAACAAAATATTTCATAGAAATAGACTGGTCCATGCCACATAGAGTTATAGGCTTCACTTAAAGATACTGAATTCTAAAGACAGTAAAAGTGAAAGATTATCCATGAACTTTATATAAATGATAGAGCTTTCTGAAGGATGTCTGTGTGGGTATGCATGTGAAATGCTGATGCATCAGAGACTACAACAATATATCCCTGAATAATGCTTTTTCTATGTTAATTTCAAAATCAGATACAGCAAATGTTATATGGAAATCCATAGCATTCATTTAAAGTCATCTTAAGTTATAAGAACAAAAGTTGTACATATTATCTAGCAGGAGATTGATTTTCAGAAATACTTATAATCAAAGGTAAATCCATTTAAAGTTCTGAAATAACACCTTTACCTAATCTCTCTGAAATCTTTTCCGTATCATATTCAAGATAATTGAGAAGTTTTTTCAATAAAGCTCTTTTTTTACCATGTCAAATGTACTATCTTCCTACTCAAGATGGTTTATGATATACACATTTTTAGCACCTTTCTCTTTCAAAGTTCTATTGGAATAAATGACTACATATAAAAATAAAAAGTTCATTTATTTCACCATTTTAAAACTAGAAAGATCTGAGCAGTGAAGAATTAATGGACCCAATAAAGCAGGTGGGAAAAAAAGGACATAAAAATAAGTTCACATTAAGTAAAGTCTGGAAATAATACATGAAGTAGCAGAGAGCATGAGAATGAGTTAGCTAGGCACAGTTGGTCAGCTAATAAATGAAGGAACAAATTGGAAAGTTTGTCAAGTCTTGTGGTAGGCATAAGGATAAAGAGTTTATCCTGGATTTTCCATATGGCCCAGTATAATTATGGGTTCTTCTAGTGATTGAGAAAGGCAGGAGAGTCAGAAGAGAGGTGATGACAAAACCATAGGTTGTATCAATATGATCATAAATTCAAGTAGCCTCTGGAAACTGGAAAGGGCAAAGAATATATTTTCCCTCAGTCTGCAAAAAGAATTTAGTTGTGCCTACACCTTGAGTAGTTTTACTTTCATAAAATCTATTTCAGACTTCTGACCTCCAAAAATGTAAAATAGCAATATATATATATATATATATATATATATATATATATATATATATATATAGCAGTGCTTTAGGCCACTTAATTTGCAGTATTTTTTACAGCAGCAATAAGAAACTAATACAAATCTCAAAAAAAAAAGGAATTTTTAATCTTTGAGTTTGAGTGACAAAGAACATTCTTGAAATTGAAGTTCTAATCACAAAGAGTTCTACATGTTTTAGTGTTATTTGTTTTATTTTGGTTAAATAAGAGAAGCAGGATAGTGCCCTACTTATTTTGAGGAGCATATCTGAGACATTCCTCTCTTGACACCCTGAGCCAGCTGCAAATCCAATCCTCTTACTCCACCACCAGAGTTTAACAAAAATACTAAGGCCCTGCATGTACCACAAGAAAAGAAGAATTTCTCCTTTGGATGCAGCAAATCAATCTTTTAAAAAAAGAGAAGCACCAAATCCAAAGAAGATTTCATCTCAAAGAAAATGAATTAGCAAAGGAGATAAATGAAAAAAGATTAAATAAAATTTTCTCAATACCCAATTAAATTCATTACATGTGAGGATTTTTATATGTTCAGTTCCTTTTCTTTGGAATAATCTACCATATCTTGATGTAGCATTTTCACTCCTTTCATCTGAGTTTCAAATTTTACTTCTCAGAGAAGATTTCCTAAAGACACTAGTTTTGTTTTTTGTTCGTTTTAATTTTTGTTAAAGTTTTCCCTCTTGCTTTACTTTTCTCCTTAAAATTTATCACTCAGGGCAGCCTGGGTGGCTCAGCGGTTTAGTGCCACCTTGGGCCCAGGGTGTGATCCTAGAGGCCCGGGATCTAGTCCCACGACGGGCTCCCTGCATGGAGCCTGCTTCTCCCTCTGCACCCCACCCCCCCTCATAAATAAATAAAATAAAATAAAAAAAACAACTTATCACTCAGCTCAACAGCTTTCCAACTAGGAAAGAGAGGAATCTAATTTCTCTATTTGACAGAAGAACCTCTATAAACAGCATACCTAATGGTTTTTAAAAAGTACATCATAAAAAAAAAGTACATCATGAGGGCGGGGCAAGATGGCAGAGGAGTAGGGGCCTCAGCTCACCTGGCCCCACCAACTTACCTAGATAACTTTCAAATCATCCTGAAAACCTACAAATTCAACCTGAGATTTAAAGAGAGAACAGCTGGGAAGCTACAGAGAGAAGAGTTTTCACTTCTAACAAGGTAGGAAGGCGGAAAAAAAAATTAAAAAAGAATCAAGTAGGGGGAGGGGCCCCACAAGGAACCAGGCTAAGGCCGGGTGGCCCTGGGGACAGGACAGCCCAGCCCCAGAGAAGCGGGAACCATAGAAATCCACACCGGATTCTTCCCGGAGGGAAAGGTGCTCAGCAGGGCACTCAGGCAGAACGGCAGGAGCGGCGGTGGAGCCTCCAGTTTCCTGGAGTCACTAACAGAGGAGGTGCGGGGGGTGGGGGTGTGGGGGGGTGAGGGGGTGGGGATGTGGAGCACACCGCGGACAGTGGGCCCGTCTCCGCAAAGGGCTAGAGCAGCGCCCGGCAGTGCCTCTGGAGCAGCCCAGGGCCCCAGGGGACACAGCCCAGGATCCTGCGGTCCCCCCGGGACGGGCGAGGCAGGGAGGGCACAGGACAGGGAGGATGCTCCTGCCACTCGGCGCCCCCTACCGGGAGCATCCAGGCCAGTGCAGCCTGGGAGACTGCGGTAGTTACTGTAGGAGCTGACTCCAGGGCTGGGGACCTGGCCTCTGCCAGTGTTGTTTTTCCTCCGGGGGAAAATCTAATACTTTCTGTGCCTGAGACAGAGTGGGGCCACCAGGGAACAGGGGCCTCACAGGATAAACAGCTCCCACTAAGCCTAGTACCCGGGGGGGGGACAGCTCCCCCAGGTGCACACACCTGAGAATCAGCACAGCAGGCCCCTTCCCCAGGAGACCAGCTGGAAGGACAGGGAAGAGCAAGTTCTCCACCGAACAGCGACAGAAAGCTCCTTGGGAAGTCAAGGGATTTACAGTATATAGAATCAGAGGGTACCCCTCGTTTTTTTTTTTTTTCAGTACAATGCAGTTATATATCAGACTGTAAATTTCCTATTTTTTTTTCTCTTTTCCCACAGTAACTACAATATTATACCACCTCTTCACTTTTAAGATTCTTCCTTTTTGACTTTCATATTTCTACAATAACAGGTTCTAGATATATTTTCCACTTCTAGATTCCCTTCAACATACTCAACTTAATTTTGGGAGATATACAAGATATATTTGTTTTGTGTTTTTTGTTTTCTCTGCCTCATTTTGTTCTACAATGGTGGAAGTTGATATCGCCTAAAACATGACCAGCATGCACACAGAACCAAGTGATATACCATGCTGGTTCATTCTGTGAGGTTCCTCATTCCCATTCTGTCCCCCTCTTTTATCTATGTTTTAGTGGTCAATGTTGGGGCCCTCTACAAGTATTTCTGGTTTATATAAATTTGAGACTGAGCATCTTTTAACATACAGAACTTAATATACTCAGAAACAAGAGGCTCACCCTCTACAACCCCTCAGGTAGACTACAACTTCACCAGCACTATCTCCCAGTCCCCCCACTTTTTTTCTTCTCCTTTTTTTCTTTTTTCTTTTTTTCTCTTCTTTAGGATTCCTGGCCTTTTATTTTTTACTACTTGGATTTAAAATTGTTTTTTTCAATTTAGTGGTCCTTTTGTTTTATTTTGTTCTGATCTTTGTTTTCAATTTCTGGTCTCTGACATTGGCAAAATCATCTAAAGTGAAATGTTCTTAGGTCGTGGTTGATATTCTTGACGCAGCCCACTCATACGGCCACTCTGCACTGAGCAAAATGACTAGAAGGAAGAACTCTTCACAAAAGAAAGAATAAGAAACAACACTCTCTCCCACAGAGTTACAGAATTTGGATTGCAATTTGATGTCAGAAAGCCAATTCAGAAGCACAGTTATAAAGCACAGTTTGTCTCTGGAAAAAAGCAAAAGGAATTGAGAGACTTCATGACTGCAGAATTTAGATCGAATCAGGCCAAAATTAAAAATCAATTAAATCAGATGCAATTCAAACTGAAGATCCTAATGACAAAGGTTAATTAGGTAGAAGAAAGAGTAAGTAACATAGAAGACAAGTTGATGGCAAGGAAGGAAGCTGAGGAAAAAAATAGAAAAAACAATTAAAAGACCATGAGGAAAGGTTAAGGGAAATAAATGACAGCCTCAGAAGGAAAAATCTACCTTTAATTGGGGTTCCAGAGGGTGACAAGAGGCACAGGGCCAGAAAACATATTTGAACAAAGCATAGCTGAGAACTTCCCTAATTTGGTGAGGCAAACAGGCATTCAGATCCAGGAGACAGAGAGGTATCCCCTAACATCAATGAAAAACATTCAGCACCTCAACATTTAATAGTGAAACTTGCACATTCCATATATAAAAAGAAAATCCTTAAAGCAGCACGAGACAAGAGACCCCTAACTTATATGGGGAAAAGTATTAGATTAACAGCAAACCTCTCCACAGAGACCTGGCAGGCCAGGAAGGGCTGGCAGGATATATTCAGGGTCCTAAATGAGAAGAACATGCAGCCAAGAATACTTTGTCCAGCAAGGCTCTCATTCAGAATAGGAAAGATAAAGAGCTTCCAAGATAGGCAGAAAGAGCTTCCAAGATAGGCCACCAAACAAGCTCTGCAAGAAATATTAAGGAAGACTCTGTAAAAGAAAAAAGATGCCCAAAGAAACAATACACCAAAACAGGGACTGAGTAGATATTATGATGACACTACATTCATATCTTTCAATAGTAACTCTGAACATGAATGGGCTAAATGATCCCATCAAAAGACAGGGTTTCAGACTGGATAAAAAAGCAACACCCATCTATTTACTGTCTACAAGAGACTCATTTTATTTTATTTTTTTACAAAGATTTTATTTATTTATTCATGAAAGACACACACACAGAGAGAGAAAGAGAGAGAGAGGCAGAGGGAGAAGCAGGCTCCATGCCAGGAGCCCCATGCGGGACTCGATCCTGGGTCTCCAGGATCGCACCCTGGGCCAAAGGCAGGCACTAAACCGCTGAGCCAACCAGGGATTCCTGAGACTCATTTTAGACCTAAGGACACCAACAGCCTGAAAATGAAAGGTTGGAGAACCATTTACCATTCAAATGGTCCTCAAAAGAAAGCAGGGGTAGCCATCCTCATATCAGATAAATTAAGGTGTATCCCAAAGAGATAAAGAAGGAAACTATATCATACTTAAAGGATCTATTATCCAACAAGAAGACCTAACAATCATGACTATTTATGCCCCTAATGTGGGAGCTGCCAAGTATATCAATCAATTAATAACCAAAGTTAAGACATACTTAGATGATAATACACTACTACTGGGAGACTTGACATGGCACTTTCTGCAAATGACAGGGCTTCTAAGCACAACATCTCCAAAGAAACAAGAGCTTTAAGTGATACACTGACCAGATGGAGTTCACAGATATTTACAGAACTTTACATCCAAACGCAATGAATACACATTCTTCTCAGGGGCACATGGAACTTTCTCCAGAATAGACTACATACTGGGTCACAAATCAGGTCTTAACTGATACCAAAAGATTGGAATTTTCCCTGCATATTTTCAGACCATAATGCTTTGAAACTTGAACTCAATCACAAGAAGAAATTTGGAAGAAATTCGAACACGTGGAGGGTAAAGACCATCCTGCTAAAAGATGAAAGGGTCAACCAGGAAATTAGAGAAGAATTAAAAAAGATTCATGGAAACTATAAGAATGAAGATACAACCATTCAAAAGATTTGGGATACAGCAAAAGCAGTCCTGAGAGGGAAATACATCGCAATACAAGCATCCCTCAAAAAACTGGGAAAAACTCAAACTTACAAGCTAACCTTGCACCTAAAGGAACTGGAGAAAGAACAGCAAATAAAACCTACACCCAGCAGAAGAGAGTTAATAAAAATTCGAGCAGACTCAATGAAATCGAGACCAGAAGAACTGTAGAACAGAACAACAAAACCAGGAGTTGCTTCTTTGAAAATTAATAAGATAGATAAGCCATTAGCCAGCCTTATTAAAAACAAAAGAGAAAATACTCAAATTAATAAAATCATGAATGAAAAAGGAAAGATCACAACCAATACCAAGGAAATACAAATGATTTTAAAAACATATTAATAGCAGCTATATGCCAATAAATTAGACAATCTAGAATAAATGGACACATTTCTGGAAAACCACAAACTACCAAAACTGGAACAGGAAGAAATAAAAAACCTGAACAGGCCAATAACCAGGGAGGAAATTGAAGCATTCATTAAAATCTCCCAAGACACAAAACTCCAGGGCCAGATGGCTTCCCAGGGGAATTCTATCAAACATTTAAAGAAGAAACTATACCTATTCTATTAAAGCTATCCTGAAATACAGAAAAGGACGGACTACGTCCAAACTTCTTTTATGAGGCCAGCATCACCTTAATTCCAAAACCAGACAAAGACCCCACCAAAAAGGAGAATTATAGGCCAATATCCCTGATGAACACAGATGCAAAAATTCTCAAGAAGTTACTAGCCAATAAGATCCAACACCATGATCAAGTGGGATTTATTCCCAGGATGCAAGGCTGGTTCAACACTCATAAAACAATCAACGTGATAGAGCATATCAACAAGAGAAAACACAAGAACCATATGATCCTCTCAATAGATGCAGAGAAAGCATTTGACAAAATACAGCATCCATTCCTGATCAAAACTCTTCAGAGTGTAGGGTTAGAGGGAACATTCCTCAGCATCTTAAAAGCCATCTATGAAAAGCCCACAGCAAATATCATTCCCAATGGAGAAACACTGGGAGCCTTTCCCCTAAGCTCAGGAACATGACAGGGATGTCCACTCTCTCCGCTGCTATTCAACATAGTATTGGAAGTCCTAGCCTCAGCAATCAGGCAACAAAAAAGAAATAAAAGGCATTCATTCAAATTGGCAAAGAAGAAGTCAAACTCTCCCTCTTCGTAGATGACATGATACTCTACATAGACAACGCAAAAGACTCCACCCCAATATTCCTAGAACTCATACAGCAATTTGGTAACATGGTAGGATACAAAATCAATGCCCAGAAATCAGTGGCATTTCTATACACTAACAAAGAGACTGAAGAAGGAGAAATTAGGAAGCCAATCTCATTTACAATTGCACCCCAAAGCATAAGATGCCTAGGGATAAACCTAACCAAAGAGGTAAAGGATCTATACCCTAAAAACTATAGAACACTTCTGAAAGAAATTGAGGAAGATACAAAGAGATGGAAAAATATTCCATGCTTATGGATTGGAAGAATTAATATTGTGAAAAAAACAAACTATATAAACTAGCCATGGCTACCCAGGGCAATTTACACTTTTAATGCAATCCCTATCAAAATACCATGGACTTTCTTCAGACAGAATAAGTCATCTTAAGATTTGTGTGGAATCAGAAAAGATCCCAGGGGAATATTGAAAAAGAAAACCAGAGCCGGGGGCATCACAATACCAGATTTCAAGGTGCACTACAAAGCTGTGGTCATCAAGACAGTGTGGTCCTGGCACAGAAACGGACACATAGATCAATGGAACGAATAGAGAACCCAGAAATGGGCCTTCAGCTCTATGTTCAACTACTATTCAACAAAGCAGGAAAGACTATCCATTGGAAAAAGGACAGTCTTTTCAATAAATGGTGTGGGAAAATTGGACATCCACATGCAGAAGAATGAAACTACACCACTCTCTTTCACCATACACAAAGATAAACTCAAAATGGATGAAAGATCTAAATGTGAGACAAGATTCCATCCAAATCCTAGAGAAGAACACAGGCAACACCCTTTTTGAACTTGACCACAGCAACTTCTTGCAAGATACATCTATGAAGGCAAGAGAAACAAAAGCAAAAATGAACTATTGGGACTTCATCAAGATAAAAAGCTTCTGCCCAGTAAAAGAAACATCAACAAAACTAAAAGACAACCTACAGAATGGGAAAAGATATTTGCAAATGACCTATCAGATAAAGGGCTCTTATCCAAGATCTATAAAGAACTTATTAAACTTAACAGCAAAGAAACAAACAATCCAATCATGAAATGGGCAAAAGACATGAATAGAAATTTCACAAAGGAAGACATAGACATGGCCAACACGCACATGAGAAAATGCTCCACATCACTGGCCATCAGGGAAATACAAATCAAAACCACAATGAGATACCACCTCACACCAGTCAGAATGGTGAAAATTAACAAGACAAGAAGCAAATGTTGGAGAGGATGTGGAGAATGGGGGAACCTTCTTACACTGTTGGTGGGAATGTGAACTGGTACAGCCACTCTGGAAAACTGTGTGGAGGTTCCTCAAAGAGTCAAAAATAGATCTGCCCTATGACCCAGCAATTGCACTGCTGGGGATTTACTCCAAAGATACAGATGCAGTGAAACAGCAGGACACCTGCATCCCAATGTTTATAGCAGCAATGTCCACAATAGCCAAACTGTGGAAGGAGCCTCAGTGTTCATCAGAAGATGGATGGATAAAGAAGATGTGGTCTATGTATCCAATGGAATATTAGTCAGCCATTACAAACGACAAATACCCACCATTTGCTTCAATATGTATAGAACTGGAGGTTATTATGCCTGTGAAGTAAGCCAATCGGAGAAAGACAAACATTATATGGTCTCATTCATTTGGGGAATATAAAAAAATAGTGAAATAGAATAAAGGGGAAAGGAGAGAAAATGAGTGGGAAATATCAGTGTGTGTGACAGAACATGAGAGACTCCTAACTCTGGGAAACGAACAAGGGGTTGTGGAAAGGGAGGTGGGCTGTCGGGTGGTGTGACTGGGTGACGGGCACTGAGGGGCCACTTGATGGGATGAGCACTGGGTGTTATGCTATATGTTGGTAAATCATATAAAAATATACAAAAAATAAAATAAAAAATATAAAATATACAAATATACAAAAAATAATATATATAAAATATACAAAATATACAATATATAATATACAATAAATAAAATATACAATAAAAATATACAAAAAATAAAATAAAAATATACAAAATATACAATAAAATAAAATATACAAGAAATAAAATAAAAAATAAAAAAGTACGGCTCACTGAACCAATGGTATAATAAAGCAAAATGTCAAGTGCCTGGAAGAAGCAGAGTTAGGGAACAAAAATATGAGTACAAGATCATGATTAGCAATTATGTCATTATAATTGTACCTGATTATAAAATATAAAATATACAAAAAATAAAATATAAAATATACAAAATAAAATATACAAAATATACAAAAAATAAAAATATACAATAAATAATATACAATAATAAAAATAAAATAAAATATACAAAATCTATATATAAATATACAAAAAATAAAAATAAAAATAAAAATATACAAAAAATAAAATAAAAAATAAAAAAGTACGGCATACTTAATGGTGAAAATAAGATAATTCTGTGTGAGATAGGGAACCTGACAAGTATGTTCCCTCTTACCACTCCTATTCAACGTTGTACTGTAACTCCAAGATAATTCAATAAGACAAGAAAATGAAATAGGTTTGGAGATTGCGAAAAAAGATACACAATTTAGGGGATCCCTGGGTGGCGCAGTGGTTTGGCGCCTGCCTTTGGCCCAGGGCGCGATCCTGGAGACCCAGGATCGAATCCCACATCGGGCTCCCGGTGCTTCTCCCTCTACCTGTGTCTCTGCCTCCCTCTCTCTCTCTGTAACTATCATAAATAAATAAAAATTAAAAAAAAAAGATACACAATTTAATCTGTTCATATGATATCATGCCTATGTAGAAAATCCCAAAGATTTAAAAAACTCTTGAAATTACTAAGTGGGATTGCCAGATTCAAGGTTAATATACAAAGTTAATCAATCAATTTCATGTACACCAGCAAAGAGCAATTGGAATTTTAAAACTAAACCCATACACAACTTATATTAGTATCCCCCAAAAATGCTTATATGTAAATCTAACAAAATGTATTCAATATATATATGATAAAACTAAAAATTTGATGAAAGAAGTCCTGGATGATGTAATAAGAAAGATATTCTACTTTTTAAATCAGAAGTATCAATATTTTAAAGATACCAGTTATTCTCAACTTTAAAGATTCAATGCAATCCCAATTAAAATTTCACAAAATTACTCTGTGGATATCTACAAACTAATTCTAAAGTTTATATGGAAAGACAGAATGCCCAGACTAACCAATGTAATAATTTGAATAGAATTATAGCCACTACTTGGCAGGTGTTCAATATTTGTTAAAAAAACATCTTTAGTGAAGAGAAATGAGTACAGCCATGTACAACTATTTTGTTTTGTAGTTTATATATTTTGGGTTGAAGTTGAAAAAATGAAATTAATATTTTAGGCCTACGTTGAGTGATAACATTCCTGTCATGCCCTGACCCCCTCTCTAACTGTGGTCTTAATAAGGGTTAAATGCATGAGCTTTGTTGCATGAAACAAAGAAATGCGAAGATGGAAAACAAAAGATGATATGAGAATTGAAGGTAAAAGACAAACTGTCAATTTATGATCTCAAATATGGAGAAGTTCTCCTTTTCTAGGGGAAATAACAAACTTTTCTGATTTTGCATTTTGTTGTAATTTATTAACTGCTTCTCTTACATGCTGCTCAAACCCTGTTAAATCTTCTCAATAATTTAATCATAGAAAAAACTACATAATTTTATAATTTGCTATACTATTTGGAAATACATATTTCTCTCAAAGACCAGTATTTCACATGAGCATTTTCATAAATCAGGTACAATTATAATGACATAATTGCTAATCATGATCTTGTACTCATATTTTTGTTCCCTAACTCTGCTTCTTCCGGGCACTTGACATTTTGCTTTATTATACCATTGGTTCAGTGAGAATTAACACAACAGCTTGGATAACATCAATTGACAGGCTATGTCTGTATTGAAAAAGATATATTGCCTACAGCATATACACAAGAGTATAATGTACAATAATGTATTTTTGTTTGAATTTAAGATTGTAGAAATCTGAAGAGACTTAGGAGTTCACAACAATATTTTAATCTATAGGTTTGAAGTTTTAGTGTACCATTTCTTAGTGATAATTTCACTAATCATACCAACTAAAGTTAAGATTATGTGACAGAAAAAGAACATATTTCAAGGAAAAGCAATGGAATAATGAGTGTAAGTAATATCTACAGAGAAATTATTTTGGACCAGGTACTATTCTACATGATTTGCAAACTAACATCCACAGCAAAACCATATTTTGCAAATTAGAAAACAAAACAAAATCACAAGGTCAAGAACATTTCAGAAAGTTCCGAAATGTTACAAAGCTAATAAACGGATAAACCAAGATTGAAATGAGGCAACCTGACTTTATGTTAATCACTCTTATTACACCATTCTTGTATGTTACTAAATACAATAAATGATGGCTGTGATGATTTGAAGTAAAAAAAAAAGAAGTAACATTAAAACCAAATATACAATAAGCATTGGAATATTATTATCTTTATATAAGAAAATATGGTCTAACATGCTAGTATTTGAATTTTGAGTTTATGCTGATGTGGTTTCAAGCCCAGACAACAGAGAATACCTACAGGTTAACATTAACTGTGTCTTGATGGTAGTTTATTGTACTATATGGATGGAGCCCAAGGTATTTTAAGACTTGTAGTAAAATTCAATCTAACAAGACTTTGGCTAAGATGTCATCTACGATATCTTATAAATGTGAAAAATTATTTCCAGGGAAGGGTTATTTTAAAAGAAAATTAAAACAATAGAGCTCTTCAAGTAGATTATGTAGGCAATGCTAACCAAGAGTTGCATTTATGAAAATATTTTCCTGATTTCTGAAATGTGTAGAATGAAATGAAGTGAAGCAAAAAGATTAGCATCTTAATCAGGGCTTTCTGGAGAACAGACCTTTATGAGACAGATGTACATATGTATGCAAGATTTATGGCAAGGAATTGGCTCACATGGGGCTTGCAAGTTGGAAATTCATAGGTCAGGTTGGAAACTCAGGCAGGATTAATAGTGCAGTCATGAAGTAGAATATCTTCTTCTCTGAGAAACTTCAGTGTTTGCTTTCAAGACCTTTCAACTGATTGGAGAAGGTGCACCACATTATGGAGGATGATCTCTTTTATTTAATGTCTATTGATTATGGATATTAGCAACATCTACAACATATCTCCAAGGCAGCAGCTGGATTAGTGTTTGATTAAACAACTGGATACCAGAGTCTAGCCAAGTTAACACATAAAACCAATCATAACAAGTTCTAAATTTACAACCACAGATTCTGGATTAGTGATTGATGTGTGGTAGAAATAAAATAATGAATGTCTATTATGATCTTAAAAGATGGTCTTAAAATGAATGTCTATGATGGTAGAGTAATAAAAAAAACAATTTACTAGAGAACAAAATGAGAATTAATCTGCGATTTGAGCAATGGATGGAGGGAGGAATAGAAAAGAATTAACTCCTGGGTGGTTCAGCCAGTTAAGTGTCTGACTCTTGATCTCAGCTCAGGTCTTGATGTCAAGGCCCTGAATTCAAGCACCATGTTGGGCTCCATGCTGGGCATGGAACCTATTAAAAAAAATTCCTGAAAAAAAAGACTGGAAACAGAAGACTTGAAACAGAAGACTGGAATAGAAATTATATGTAGTCATTTAGAAAGAAATTTTATGCTTAAGCATCTGAATAATGTGAGCTGCTCATAAGTAAAAGCATAGCTCGTCAAATATTTGGTGATGCAGATTTTTCTTACATCAGAAGTATTTTTTTGATATTTATTGCCTTTCTAATTTGCATTCCCTCTGTTAGGATAACTACAATAAATTCATAACTATACACAAAATTATAAGTTTGATAGTTACGTATGAGATTGAAAAAATATAGATACTTTTGATGTAGAAAACAAAGAATTCAAGGATTTCATTTTTGTTAGGAAAAATCTACTCATTAATGATAGAATGTCTAGTGATTTTCATTTCCTTACGGATCTAGTGGAAAGAAGTTAGTATTAGCAGCATGTAAAAATTGTTTAGGATATAAGAATGAAATTAAACTCTCAAGAAATATATAAGGAAAGGATCCTAGAATGAAACTTCCTCATTATCAACCTCAATTTGTTATTTACTACCTTTGTGACCTTGGGAAACAGCCAACAATTTTGTACTCTTTCCTCATTTGCAGATTTGGGATAACAGTGTCTAATTCATACCGCAGTATGAAGATATAATGAATTCATGCTTAAAGTACTTTAAAAGTCTCTGTCATCATCTGTATTCTAATATTACTATTCCTATAAGAGGATCGGTAGTTATTACTCATAATTACTATGTAATTGATAGCTCACATGTTAAAACAAAGTAGAGAACAAGGAAACATGCCAACTAGGCAACAATTCATCTACTTTCAGTCTCTATTTTCTGGACTTTTCAAATATATGGACCACACCATCTTTGTGATTTGCTTTTTTTACTTATCATTATATCTTCAAGATGCATCCACTATGTAGCATGTATCAGTATTTATCCTTTTTCAATGGCTGAAAAATATTTCAATATATGAATATATCATATTCTATTTACCTATTCATCTGCTTATGAACATTTGGGTTGTTTTTCCTTTTTGGCTATTATGAATGCTGCTGCTATAAATATTCATGTACAAGTTTTTAAATGAGCACGTGCATTCAATTCTCTTGGGTACATACATAGGAACAAAACTTCTAGGTCATAACTCTTATTTTTAACATTTTGAGGAAAAAAAATTGTTTTTCAAAGTAGCTGCATCATTTAAATAAATCTTACCATTAGGTAATTGCTTCCAATTATTCCACAGATTCATCAATATTTGTTACTGACCATATTTTGTATTTTATCTATTTTACTTGGTGCAAATTGTATCTCTTTTTGGTATGAAATACACTTCAGTTGCTCATCTGACATTTATATATCTTATTTCAAGAAGTGTCTATTCAAACCCATTGTTTTTATTTAGGATTGTTCTTTTTTAAAGATTTTTTAAATTTATTCATGAGAGACACATAGGGAGAGGCAGAAATATAGACAGAGAGAGAAGCAGGCTCCTTACAAGGAGCCCTATGTGGGACTCGATCCCAGGACCTGGGATCACACCCTGAGCCAAAAGCAGACAGACACTGAACCTCTGAGCCACTCAGATGCCCTAGGATTTTATTCTTTTATCATTAAGTTGTAAGAGATCTTTATACATCCTAGATCAAACTTGCTATTATATACGGTTTATAAATATTTTCTCCTATTCTTTAGCTTGTCTTTTCACTTTTTTGATGATGTACTTTAAAGTACAGACACACACAAATTTAATGCTGTCCAAATTATCTATTTGTTTTCTTTTTGCCTGTGCTTTTAGTATTATGCCTAAGATTCATCACCAAATTCAAGGTCAGAAAGATTTATCTGTACATTTTCTTCTAGGAGTTTAATAGTTTTAGCTCTTACATTTAGGTCCATGAAAAAATGGACCTAAATAAAGAATATAAAATCTGTAAATCAATTAAGTAAAACCTAAGTTAAGTTTTGTATTTGGTGAGAGAAAGGTATACAACTTCATTACTTGTGTGTCGATATCTAATTTTCTCAGTACATTTGTTGAGAAGACTCATATTTACCATTGACTTATTATGGCGTCTTTGTCAAGTCAATTGACCGTAAGTATAAGATTCATTTCTGGAATCTCAATTCTATTCCAATGAACTATTTGCCTATACTTACATTATTACAACACTGGCTCAATTACTGTATTATTGTAGTAATTTTTAAAATCATGAAGTATTAGTCCTCAAAATTTGTTCCTTTTCAAGACTGTATCGAGTATTCTGGTTCCCTTACATCTCCACACGAATGTCAGGATGAGCTTGTCAAATTTCTGAAAATGAAAAATTATCTGAGATTTCTATAGGGACTGAAATGAATCTCTAGATCAATGAGGGAATTACTGGAATTTTAAGTAATAAAGTTTTCTGATTCATGAACATGGAATTTCTTTTTATATACTTATCTCTTTGATTTCTTCCAGCAAAGTCCTATAGTTTTCAGTGTACAAGTAT
This sequence comes from Canis aureus, assembly GCF_053574225.1. NCBI lineage: Eukaryota > Metazoa > Chordata > Mammalia > Carnivora > Canidae > Canis > Canis aureus. The sequence goes on along the minus strand of NC_135638.1, from coordinate 40,272,900 downwards.
TGCAATTATCTGTTAAAAACATTTTAAGTGGGGATCCTCGGGTGGCTCAGTGGTTTGGCGCCTGCCTTTGGCCCAGGGCGCGATCCTGGAGTCCTGGGATCAAGTCCCACGTCAGGCTCCCGGCATGGAGCCTGCTTCTCCCTCTGCCTGTGTCTCTGCCTCTCTCTCTCTCTGTGACTATCATAAATAAATAAATAAATCTTAAAAAAAATTTTTTTAAGTGCTTTTTTATTCTTCTTAATGCTCTTGTAAATAGTATGTTTTCATTTTTTCCATAATTGAGATACTTAATGCTAATGTGTAGAAATACAAATGATTTGTGTATATTAATCTTTTAGCTTGAAAAGTTAATGAACTCATTTCTTAATTGGTTCTGTGTGTGTGTGTGTGTGTGTGTGTGTGTGTGAATTCATTAGAATTTTCTTTATAGATGAGTGGTCACTGGCAAATAGAATTAATTCTTCCTCTAAAGTAGATATCTTTTACTACTTTTTCTTGAATAATTGCTACAAGGCATCTTTATCACCAGAGATAGAGTATTTAGGTCCAAGAAGGCAAATCTTATTTCTTCACTTTTTCAATACCCCAAGCTTAAACTTCTCTGCTTTGTCAATTTTTCATAAATATATAGTTTCCTTGTCTTAGAAGACATACAATCTTCCTACTTTGGTCACTTATTTATTTTTATGGACCCCCTGCATGTACAAAATTAAAATTATTTCTTTCCTGTTTATCTGTCTCATGCCAGTTTAATTATTAGACTAGCTAAAGCACATAGAAGGCAAGAAGGGATCTATAGTGCTATGCCTTGGTTGCGGGAGACAGCTTTCCCCATGAGGCTTCCCACATACAGCCTTTGTAATTGCTTGTCATTAGGCCTGAGAGCTGCAGGATCATGTGTAGGTTTTTAACCAGGAGCCCAACTCTTCACCACTAATAATGTCCCCTCATTCTTTCCTGATTTTATTCATTTGGATTTTCTCTCTTCTCTTGTCCGGTCTATTGTCAATATTGCTGATTTTTCAACTAATCAACTTTTGATATTTTGAGTTTTTCATTGTTTTACTGTTCTCTATTTCACTTATTTCAGATTTATTATTTACTATTTTCTTTCTTTAGCTAGCTTTGTGTTTAGCATACTCTGCTTTATGCACATTCCCAAGGTGGAAAGTAAGGTTATTGATTTGAAATTTCTCCTTTTTTATTACAGATATTTAAAGTTATAAAGGCAAACTTAATGTCACCCCACATTTCTGAAGCTTTGCTCATTTTTCTTCATTATTTTTCTTCTCTGTCCTTCAGGTTGCATAATCTCTATTGATCTCTTTAAACTTGCTGGTTCTTTCCAGCTCCAATCTATGAGCCCCTCTAGTGAACTTTTTATTTTATTTATTTTACTTCTCCAGAATTCTCTTTGGTTCCTCCCACACACACACGCACAATTTCTTTCTCTTTACCAATATTACCTTTTGATGAAATATTGTCACTATAACTCATCAAGAAGTTCTTTGAACATAATTATAGTAGCTACCTGATAAATCTGATATCTAGTCCCTCTAGAGCACAGGCAACCTCTGCTGTCTTTTTTTTTTTTTTTTTTGTATAAGAATCACACTTTTTTTTTTCTTTTTGCATGACTAATAATTTTTATGTGTAACTGAGAATTTTAAATAATAATTCTCAGCTCTGAATGTTAACCCAGCCCCACAATAATAGCTACAACAATACCAACAATATGGCACTTGCCATTGTTGTTTTTGTCAGTGCTGGTTGTTTATTTAGTGACCTTATTGAAAAGTAAGTCTATATTCTATTGTGTGTGTCCACTGAGTCTTTGTTCAGTTATTTTCAAAGTCAGTGAATGATTGATTAGGAATTTCTTGAATAGCTGAAATAAATCAGTCTCCAAGTCCTTATGGAGGCAATCTGTATGCACAAGGGGTATGCCTCAATGCTCATGCAGGTGCTCTACAACACTAACATCACATCCTTCTTATACAGAGCCTCAAGCTCAGTTAGATGTGAGAGTTAAGAGCTTCCTTAGGTCTTTCTTGGATATATGCCCAATCCTGTACAGATATGTATCCTGTATATGTGTGTAGTCTTCCTGATTCCAGGTAATACAGTTGATATTTTCAAAAGTCCTTATGAATATCTTATTTTCCATTTTTTCTTTTTAAGAATTTTGGTCAGCTTCCTGTTTGCCTAAACTGTAATTTCTGCTTCAAGCAATGCAATTAATTTTTTTTTTGACAAGTGTCCTCAGGAAAAAGACTGCACTGAGTGAGCTCTGAATCAGATCAAATAACACATGCCCTGCGAGCGGGGGCTTCCAGGAACTTGTGGGACAAGTTGAATAATAAAAAATCTCAAGAAGTGATACTTTGGGGAGTGCTATATTTATCTATCTGCTCAATTTACTCCTAGGCTATGGATTTTCACTATGATTGCAGGCCTGTTAGATTTCCAGACTACTGCGGAGCTGGGGAGAAAGGAACAACAATAAGGCAGGTTAAAATGCCACAAAGCTGGCTGTTCTTACTGAGTTACAATCATTTTTCTTGAATAAACACTCTTCAGATTGTTGTGACTTTTGTAAAATTTCTGAGTTCTAAAAAAGTTGACCTCAGCAGTTTTTACAGTATTATTTGCCTTCATGAAGGAGAGGATTGTTGGAGGTCCTTACTTTGCTCTTTCTGCTGAAGTTTCTTTGTACCTTATTTTTAAATTCTCTAAACAGTAGAAGAGATGTCTGAGTCAGCAGTAAGTGCTAGTAATACACACCTACACTGGACTGAATATATGTCCATTACAAATACATTACAAATATTTTTGACTCAATGTGGATAAAGAATGAAGACAACAGTGTACATGCCCAGAGTCTTTATTGGTGGCACATGAAGACAACAGCAGCATCCATGGAAGCCACCTCAGGAAGTCTGTCATCTGTGATGCTACTGACAGCAGAGCTCTGGGGTAGGTTTGCTGCCTTTAGAAATAGCTGGAGATAAGTCCCTTTGAACTAATGTTTCAGTCAGATTATGAGTTTAAGATGAAAAAATGAAAAAAAAAAAGCTAAAACAGCAACCAATGGATGAGTTTGAAAATCATAGATTTATTTTCAAACATGCACAGTGCATAATGAAATGATCATCACACACTGGTCTTTCCACAAACACTCCACACATAAAATTATTGCAATCAACAATGTTATTGTTCAATTGGGAAGGATAACAATGTATTATTAGAACAAAGTCTCAAAGCAGAAAGAAAATGTCTATCATTATATTATCTGGTTTCAACCTAAGTTATTTTGGTCCACTTGCCTTTTCAAAGAATTTTGCTTTACCAAAATACTTTTCAAATAAGGACAAATTCCTTTTCTTTGTAATAGTTTGTCAGTTCTCAGGGAATGGAGAGCATCTAGCTCAGGGTTGAAAAAAATTATCATGACATTCATTCTTAAAACTCCATTCATTTCAAACAGCAGAAAAAAAAATTGAACTCTCCTCAGGAAATAGTAGTTAAAGACTAGACCTATTTTCAAAATAATAAAGAAATTGATTATTCATAACATAGCAATTGTCTTGTCTATGCATATGGTTTCTAATACATTTTTCTTTTTAAAAATATTTTATTGAGGTCTAATTGATATATAACACTATATTGATTTCTTTTTTATAATAAATTTATTTTTAATTGGTGTTCAATTTGCCAACATACAGAATAACACACAGTGCTCATCCCGTCAAGTGCCCCCCTCAGTGCCCGTCACCCATTCACCCCCACCCCCCAACCCTCCTCCCCTTCCACCACCCCTAGTTCATTTCCCAGAGTTAGGAGTCTTTATGTTCTGTCTCCCTTTCTGATATTTCCCACACATTTCTTCTCCCTTCCCTTATATTCCCTTTATTGGTTTCAAGTGTGCAACATAATGATTTGCTATTTGTATATATTGTGAAATAATCAACAAACTAAGTCTAGTTACATCCATCAGCATACAAAGTTAACTTTTAGGATTTACACTCTAGACAATTTCCAAATATGCTCTACAATATTATTGACAGTATTCACCATGTTATACATTATGTCGCTAGGATTTATTGTTTTCTGTAACTTTTTCCCATTCTCCAATCCTGCCCCCGTTTAGCAACCACTATTTTGTTCTCTGTATGTATGATTGTGGTTTGGTTTACTCATTTGTTTTGTTTTTTAGATTTCACATTTAAATGAAATCATATTGTATTTGTCTTTGATTTATTTCACTTAACATAATAGCCTCCAGGTCCATCCATGTTGTTGCACATGGCAAGATTTTGTTCTTTTTTAGAGTGGGGCAAAAAACCATTTGCTTCGACGTGGATGGAACTGGAGGGTATTATGCTGAGTGAAATAAGTCAATCGGAGAAGGACAAACATTATATGGTCTCATTAATTTGGGGAATATAAAAAAATAGTGACAGGGAATAAAGGGGAAAGGAGAAAAAATGAGTGGGAAATATCAGAAAGGGAGACAGAACATGAGAGACTCCTAACTCTGGGAAATGAACTAGGGGTGGGGGAAGGGGAGGTGGGAAGGTGACTGGGTGACGGGCGCTGAGGGGGACACTTGATGGAATGAGCACTGGGTGTTATTCTATATGTTGGCAAATTGAAAACCAATAAAAAATAAATTTACAAAAAACAAAAAAAAAAGAGTGGGGAAAAAAAGTTCAGTCTGGGGTACTTACCTTTGGAACGTAGCCAAAGGAACTCATGTTCTGAGAAAGCTCAGACTATAAGGAATAGCTAAATACAAGTGTCTGAGAATGCTCTAGAGAACAACTCAGCTGCCAATCAGAATAACCACCCAATATATAAGTGACTAAATATTCAACTGGTTCCAATCTCTTGACAGAGACTCTCAGCTGAGGACGCACATATTGGTGAAAGGAAACAAATAATCCCTGTTGTGCCAAATTCCTGACCCCAGAATCTGTAATAATAAGTGATTGTTTTACACCAATATTTTGGCAATTCATTTTGTAGCCATAGTATCTAGAACAATGATTAATGTAATTTACAAAGACTCACAAACACCAGAAAATGATGAATTTGAAAACCTAAATTATCTTTGTTAATATTAATATTGGTACACAGTCATAATAATACTATTATAAATATTTTGACATAAATATTTTGTGGAATTTTTAATTTTATTGATTGCTACAATCTATTTAGGTTTTAGTATTTTTATCTGTCATAATGTTTCACCTACATGTGTCTAGATGCTTATTTTTTTATTATTCTTATCTTTCTCAATTAAAAGCTCTCTGAGGGCTGGGAAGATATCCCTTATTTTGATCACCTTTGTATTTTCACAGTGCATGGAAAATCGTATAATTTCAGTAAATATTTATTGGGTGGAAAAAGGAATATCTTTTTAACATATCATTTCTATATGGCATTCAGTTATTTTTTTTCCTATCTAAAGCTGTAAACCTTAAATTCGGATAATTGTCTTCACCAAATTTTGTATTCCTTCGTTCTACAACTAATATCAGTCATGAATCTTTCATTCTGAGAAAACTGGTTGGGTTTTTTTTTTTTTTTGCAATATTTCTTATATTTCTGGTTTTGTTAGAATGAATTACTTGATTTGTTTAAGATTGAAGAAAACTATGCTCTACTCTTCAGTCAAGTATTCTCAGGTGAGAAACAACTTCTGCTTTATTCCTGGGCCTGATAGAGGCCAGATGCTTGAAGATGGGCACTTACGATGGTTGCATGCAACCTTAGCTGTCCATATAAATTGCATGTTTTCCAACTCACTAAGCAGTTCATCATTAAGTAAAGGTTATGACCAAGATTGAGCAGAAGTCATTTTCATAAATAAATGATTCATATTCCTCTGGACACCCATTCCAGGGACATGTTTCCTTCTTACAACCTGTATCAAATATTTTTGTGAGCCATGAACTAAGAAATACTACATTTTCTTGTGTTTTTTGGATTGTTTACCACAATATTCTGGCACCACTCAATAGCAGACAGCTGTAGGACTAGAGTCTCATTCAGGTATCATACTGAAGGACAGTGATGAGGAGAAATTGTACTCCCAACCTAATACAGTGTGTAGAATTTTGAACAGGGCAATGGATCATTCTTTTTACCTAAAGAGAGATAGCCATATGGATCCATACTAATTCACGAACAATGAATAAATGTCTGGCTCAGTGATCAGGGACTTTGAGGCCATATAATTAGAAAATTGGTGAAAAACAGATCTTGGGAAAAGGTACAAATGAACCTTTCCAAATGGGCACAGAGGGTGAAAATATTTGTGATTTATGTAAATGCTTATTAAAGAGCACTGTCAGTATAAAATATCTTGATGGTCAGGTAGATAAGATGAAATGTTAACTGGATACCAGGCACCTACTTCTCTCAGCTGCTCTTAAACTTGCCTAATGGTCTTATTAGAGAATATCGTACCCGGCAACAGAGATGGGAGTTACAAATAGGCACAGCAGTATAGATTTCCATTCACAAAGGCCAATCTGATCACCACTACTGATTATTGCTTAGCTTACCAAGAGCAAGACCGCAGCCCTTCAATGGCACTGTTATCTAAGGAGATAATCCAGTCATTTGGCAGGTTGATTACATTGGACACTTTTCATCATGAAAAGAACGGGGCTTTTGGCCGGGGGGCTAGATGGTGAATAGGCATTCACATACTAGATGTGACTGCTTTCTTTCCCTAATAAGTGTTTCTGCCAAAACCCTCTACTGTGAATTTACCTAATACCTTATTCAGTGTTATGATAATTCATACTAGATTTATTCTGAATATCGACTGATTTTATACCAAATGAAATGCAGCATGAACACATGCTGATGGAATTCACTGGTTTTACCATCTTCTTTATTACTGTGGCACAGCTAATCCAGTAGAATGGGGGGATGTCTTTTGTTTTATTCTTTAACATATATCGAGCTCTTTAATATAATTTATTTTTAGGTAAATTATTGTAAGTTTGCAGAAAAATTGAGAAGGTAGTACAGAGATTCCCATATATTCCACACTCAATTTCCCTCAGTATTAACATCTTCTATTAATATGGCACATTTGTTATAGTTAATAAACTGATATTAATATGTTATTATTAACTAAAATCCATACTTTATTAAGATTTCCTTATTTTTAATTCATTTAATTATTCATTAGACCTTTTGGAAAGGAAGTATTTTGAAGTATTAATGACACTTGTTGGGTGGTAACTCTGGGAGACTGAGTCAGTACTTCCCATAGCCAGGATTTACAGGGAGCTGACAACAGTACATTCATTTAATATGCAAAATTCAATTTGTGACCTTAGAAATTTCTATCCTGGTACTACAATAGCCACAAGAAATCAAGGATATGGTTCTTGACTTCAAGAAACTTGCCTTTTTATTTATACAGATGAAAAAAATATTGATGAAAATACTAGAAAAATTAATCAGTCATCTGTCAATGTGGTAAAATGTGGTAAAAAATCATAAACCAGTTAGGCTTACATTCAGTTACTTTTCTTTTACAAATAGATGTATATGCAATAAAATATAATGATTTTAATGAGCTCTGCTGCATACAACTGGGATATTAAGAATGGGAAAGAGACCAAGAAATGAAATGCAAGGCAGTAAGTGTTGTAATTCAATGACAAACTACATGACTTTAACTCCTTAATAACTGCTTTGAGGGTTTTGATATTAAAAACAGAAATGGTAATGCAAGGGTAGAAAAACTATGTGAAAATAAATGAAGACAGGCAATGAGTTCCCATGTAAGTGGCATTATATAAATAAAAAGGTTCAGCTTGCCTAAGTTAACTTTTCTATGCTTGCTTCACTTCTGTCTTATTAAGGGACATAAAATATGTCATTATTTTCTCTCTACAATACAATTTCTCAGAATAGAGAACGTTAGTGGAAGTGACCTTCTTCCTCCAGCCTCCATTCTGCATCCTCTCAGCTGGCCTAACTCCCTCTGGAAACCAGAGACTGTAATTCCCAAGCTGTGTCCCAAGGGCCTTCTCTTTTCATGGCTTGATTTACTGCATGAGATGGACAGATGAAACTTGTTACACTCTGACACTCTTGCTGTAGTAAAATGCGTAAGTTTTATACTCATGTTATTAAAGACAGAAGTGGTTTCACTGCAAATCTGATGATATTTTCCTTTGCTCTAAGAAATGTTTATCTCATATGTTTTGGGAGATAGTATATGTTTTAATTTAAAGGTACTTTTAAAAATGAAATAAAAATCACATGAGCAAATTCAATAATTTTTAACCAATTAAAATTACATTTTCCTTCATTAGACATAAATGTCATAAAACTTTTTACTTTGTATTATTAAAAAATACTAGAACAGAAATGTTATCTAAATGAAAGTAATGAACTATTATTTCAATAACTCTTCTGAAAATAGTGCTTTTAATATTTTAATGGATACCACCTTAATCTTTGTAGAGATGTAACACTATAATTTTATTCCATTACCTTTTATATTTGGGGCTGAGATCTTTTTAAAAGATTTATTTATTTATTCATGATAGACAGAGAGAGAGAGAGAGAGAGAGAGAGAGAGGCAGAGACACAGGCAGAGGGAGAAGCAGGCTCCCTGCCCGGAGCCCGATGCAGGACTCGATCCCGGGACTCCAGGATTGCACCCTGGGCCAAAGGCAGGCACCAAACCGCTGAGCCACCCAGGGATCCCCAAGGGCTGAGATTTTTAAGGAAAAAAAAAATTCATACGATTTCTCAATAGAAAATTTTAAGTGTGCTTGGAAAGATAACTAAAAGAAAATTTGCTCAGGTGTTTAATCTTAGAAATGATCTCTATGGCAAATAGATCATGGAGCAACTAACCTTAATGTTTTAACATTTATCTTGAGAAAAAGGAAAAAAAATGAATTGAAAATAGTTTTAAAATCATTTTTTTAAAGATTTTATTTACATATTCATGAGATACAGAGAAAGAAAGGCAGAGACACAGACAGAGGGTGAAGCAGTCTCCTCGCAGGGAGCCCAATGGGGGTGGGGCTCAACCACAGGACCCCGGGATCACACCCTGAGCAAAGGCAGGCTCTCAACCACTGAGTCGCTCAGGTGTCCCATTTTTAAATCATTTGAACTCAATGATAAGACCAAAGTGACTGAAAATAAAGATAGAACTACTAGGGTCAAAGGATAAGAAAAATCAATATCAATTTGGATATTTTGGAAATATGGGTTTATTTCCTGTGTGTAGTTATATCATTTATAATATGAACTTGATTGAAATAATCTCTATGTGTATACTTTTACCCCAAATGCTTTATAAATCAAATAAAATCTCACAAATTTGAGGGGTTTCAATACTTAAGCTCAAATATGCTGAGTGTAAATCACAGGATGGCTAAAATGTCTTCCTAAGAAGTTCCTAAGAGAATGAAATAAGCAAGCATGGTGAGATGTCATGGAATAAGTAAATTAATTTGATAAAACTAGAACTAGGATTTGAAGATCTGAGATATGTGCTCTGGATTAAAACAGAAGATCTTAAGGAAATGTTTAGGATGAATTCTCAGGTATAATTCAAATTCTAGACTAATGACTTTTTGAAATTAAATTGTATTTTTTTCAACTTTATTATGTTAGTTGTTTAAAATATAGCTTCTAGAATAATAATTCTACTATATAATTATGTAATTCTAAATAATTTTCTTTTTTCTTTTTATTTATGTATTTATTTATTTATTTTATAATAAATTTATTTTTTTATTGGTGTTCAATTTACCAACATACAGAATAACATCCAGTGCTCATCCCATCAAGTGCCCCCCTCAGTGCCCGTCACCCATTCACCCCCACCCCCCCGCCCTCCTCCCCTTCCACCACCCCTAGTTCGTTTCCCAGAGTTAGGAGTCTTCATGTTCTGTCTCCCTTTCTGATATTTCCCACACATTTCTTCTCCCTTTCCTTATATTTCCCTTTCACTATTGTTTATATTCTCCAAATGAATGAGAACATACATTGTTTGTCCTTCTCCGATTGACTTACTTCCCTCAGCATAATACCCTCCAGTTCCATCCACGTTGAAGCAAATGGTGGGTATTTGTCATTTCTAATGGCTGAGGAATATTCCATTGTATACATAGACCACATCTTCTTTATCCATCCATCTTCTGATGGACACCGAGGCTCCTTCCACAGTTTGGCAATTGTGGACATTGCTGCTATAAACATCGGGGTGCAGGTGTCCCTGAGTTTCATTGCATCTGCATCTTTGGGGTAAATCCCCTGCAGTACAATTGCTGGGTCATAGGGCAGGTCTATTTTTGACTCTTTGAGGAATCTCCACACAGTTTTCCAGAGTGGCTGCACCAATTCACATTCCCACCAACAGTGTAAGAGGGTTCCCTTTTCTCTGCATCCTCTCCAACATTTGTGGTTTCCTGCCTTGTTAATTTTCCCCATTCTCACTGGTGTGAGGTGGTATCTCATTGTGGTTTGGATTTGTATTTCCCCGATGGCAAGTGATGTGGAGCATTTTCTCATGTGCATGTTGGCCATGTCTATGTCTTCCTCTGTAAGATTTCTCTTCATGTCTTTTGCCCATTTCATGATTGGATTGTTTGTTTCTTTGCTGTGGAGTTTAATAAGTTCTTTATAGATCTTGGAAACTAGCCCTTTATCTGATATGTCATTGCAAATATCTTCTCCCATTCTGTAGGTTGTCTTTGAGTTTTGTTGACTGTATCCTTTGCTGTGCAAAGCTTCTTATCTGGATGAAGTCCCAATAGTTCATTTTTGCTTTTGTTTCTTTTGCCTTCATGGATGTATCTTGCAAGAAGTTACTGTGGCCGAGTTCAAAAAGGGAGTTGCCTGTGTTCTCCTCTAGGATTTGGATGGAATCTTGTCTCACATTTAGATCTTTCATCCATTTTGAGTTTGTCTTTGTGTATGGTGAAAGAGAGTGGTCTAGTTTCATTCTTCTTCATGTGGATGTCCAGTTTTCTCAGCACCATTTATTGAAGAGACTGTCTTTCTTCCAATGGATAGTCTTTCCTCCTTTATCGAATATTAGTTGACCATAGAGTTCAGGGTCCACTTCTGGGTTCTCTATTCTGTTCCACTGATCTATGTGTCTGTTTTTGTGCCAGTACCACACTGTCTTGATGACCACAGCTTTGTAGTACAACCTGAAATCTGGCATTGTGATGCCCCCAGTTATGGTTTTCTTTTTTAAAATTCCCCTGGCTATTTGGGGTCTTTTCTGATTCCACACAAATCTTAAAATAATTTGTTCTAACTCTCTGAAGAAAGTCCATGGTATCTTGATAGGAATTGCATTAAACATGTACATTGCCCTGGGTAACATTGACATTTTCACAATATTAATTCTGCCAATCCATGAGCATGGAATATTTTTCCATCTCTTTGTGTCTTCCTCAATTTCTTTCAGAAGTGTTCTATAGTTTTTAGGGTATAGATCCTTTACCTCTTTGGTGAGGTTTATTCCTAGGTATCTTATGCTTTTGGGTGCAATTGTAAATGGGATTGACTCCTTAATTTCTCTTTCTTCAGTCTCATTGTTAGTGTATAAAAATGCCATTGATTTCTGGGCATTGATTTTGTATCCTGCCACACTGCCAAATTGCTGTATGAGTTCTAGCAATCTTGGGGTGGAGCCTTTTGGGTTTTCTATGTAGAGTATCATGTCATCGGCGAAGAGGGAGAGTTTGACTTCTTCTTTGCCAATTTGAATGCCTTTAATGTCTTTTTGTTGTCTGATTGCTGAGGCTAGGACTTCCAGTACTATGTTGAATAGCAGCGGAGAGAGTGGACATCCCTGTTGTGTTCCTGATCTTAGGGGAAAGGCTCCCAGTGCTTCCCCATTGAGAATGATATTTGCTGTGGGCTTTTCGTAGATGGCTTTTAAGATGTTGAGGAATGTTCCCTCTATCCCTACACTCTGAAGAGTTTTGATCAGGAATGATGCTGTATTTTGTCAAATGTTTTCTCTGCATCTAATGAGAGGATCATATGGTTCTTGGTTTTTCTCTTGCTGATATGATGAATCACATTGATTGTTTTACGAGTGTTGAACCAGCCTTGTGTCCCGGGGATAAATCCTACTTGGTCATGGTGAATAATTTTTTAATGTACTGTTGGATCCTATTGGCTAGTACCAAATAATTTTCTTATGGAGCACGAGTAAAACAAAAATGAAAAACATGAAAATCGAAAAATGACTGATTCTAGCATCAGGGCAGGAGATGTACAAGTAAGACTGGAGCAGTTTGTAGGGTCAGAAATTAGGGAAGTGATCAAAACCCAAAACTACAGGATATGCCAAAGGGACACAGGGGTCAACTGAAAGCACTTCCAATAGCCGAAGCTGGAATAATTAATTAAAGAATAAGAAAAGCAAATAATACAGTAATAGATTATAACCATACTGCTACAGACTGAACTGTGTTTCTGTAAAATGTATATATTGAAGTTCTAATGCCCAGTGTGATAGTTTTTGATGATGGGGCCCTTGGGAAATAATCAAGTTTAGATGGGGTCCCAAAGAAAGAATTAGTGCTCTCCTAGAAGAGTTTATTTTTCCTCCATCTCTCTCTGCTGGGTGAAGACACAGAGAGAAGTTGCACTGTATTAAGTCAGTAAGAGAGTCCTCACCAGGGAACTGAATCTTTCCAGACCATGATCTTGGACTTCCTAGCAGCAGTGACTGTAAGAAACATATTTTTGTTGTTAAACCACTCAGTGTATGGTATCTTGATAGAAATAACTGGTTAAATGAATGACAAAATAGGAGAGAAGGGACAAAACGCTCTGCAGAATTCCAAATAATTTATGTAGATTCTCCCCTCAAGAAGGGGCAGCGTAATTCCCATAAGCACAGGCTGCACTTGTGACTTCATCCAGAGTGTGAAAAGATAGTCTGAAAAGGAGATAAGAGTAACCAAGGCATGGAACCCTAGCAAATATCCATCAGCATATGGTCAAGAGTAACAACAACCATGATAAATCATTTTGAGAGATGTACTCTTGACGTGATATGATGGAAATGACTGTTTACCTTTTAGTACTTAACATAAAAGGTATATCCCAGTTTGAATGTGAGAAAAACACCACAAACAGGAGTATTTCTACAAAATACATGACCAAGACTTCTCAAAATTCTTCGGTCATCAAAAACTAGGAAAGTCTGAGAAACTGTCACAGCCAAGAGGCACCTAAGGAGACATGATGACTATGAGTAGTGTAGGGCCCTGGATGCAATCCTGGAACAGAAACAGGATATTAGGTAGAAGCTAAGGAAGTGTGAAAAATTCTAGAGTTTAGGAAATGGTTGTGCACCCACATCAGTTTCTTAGTTTTGAAAAATTGGGGAAACTGAATAGGAGTAAAATGGAAATTCTACAGACTTTTTAACTTTTGCACAAATAGGAGCTAGTCTATATAATATAAATATAAACTATTCTAAGATAAAAATATTTTTTAACAAAAAGCAAGTTGGAGATAAAGCAAAATTCCTATTGTCAGCATTGCCAGTCCTCTTGTACATGAATATCGGGATTTAATAAACATGTATTAAATTTCAGTTATGAAAAAAATAAATTTCAGTTATGTAAGTATTTTATAATGATTTTGTTATTAGTTAAATATTTAGTGAGTATCCCAATTATTTTATAATAAAGATTTAGTCTTGATTTTTTCATTTTCACCTTTTTTCTCTTCGTTATAATTTTTAGTGTTTTCCCCCTGAAACATTTTGTTCATAGAATGCTTTCCTGTTTATTCAGTAACTTAAAATATACTTCTGTGGTCATCACTCACTTGCTATCTCCCCAATAATAATAAGTTAATATCTGGACTTATTTTAGAAGTCCCTGTATTGCTATGGTTGGAATATGCAAAGGGGTGATAAATGGCAATTACCTATATCCTTCCTACCTGAATCTATTTCTTGTTTCATACCTATAATGGCATCTCTCTGTTTATATCTGTATTAACATTATTATTTTCAATCATTCTGTCTATATTTCACATCATAATGGGGAGTGTAAACTACAGAACATTAGTTAGCTACCAACACAATCTTTAATCACCTTTGTGTTGCTTCTACAATGTTTTCTTGTAGTCCTCTGTGGCATAGTGACAGAAAAACACACCTATTCCTCAGTTAGGTTCTTTCCCTCCACATGAATGAATCCTGTATTAGAAGAACACTCAGGCCTTTATCTAGTCTGTCAAGCATTCTTGTCCATAGAAATATTGGTGAATTATCTGACTGGTATGATAGAAGCATCAATATGCACAACACAATCCCTTTCTACTTTCTGTTTGAATACTTCTGTCTCTAGGAAGTAAATAAACAAAGGAAATAGGAAGGAGGAAAGGATGGGGGATGGAAGAAAAGAGACAGAAAGAGAAAATATCTGTTCCTTCACATTATAGGCTTTCCTGGCAGACACTTCCTCTGAGGGACATGTATGCAACACTGTCTTTAAGTCTTTAATTAGGTAAGTAGATGTTTATCTATAGTTATTTCATTAATAAAGATGTTGCTTTAATTTCTGCTTGCTCAATTTCCTGTCTCACAATTGATTCTGTATCTGTCTATAGAATTATTTATTGGGTTTTCTGGAATCTACAATGTTCACTGTTATGGTCTTACTTGTCTTCTGTAATCTCCTTACCCAAATAGCAGCAAGTACTAAGAATCGGCATTTAAAAAATATATATTTTGGGGGATGCCTGGGTGGCTCAGTGGTTGATTGTCTGCCTTTGTTTCAGGGCATGATCCCGGGGTCCCAGGATCAAGTCCCACATCGGGCTTCCTGCATAGAGCCTACTTCTCTCTCTCTGCCTGTGTCTCTGACTCTCTCTCTCTCTGTGTCTCTTATGAATAAATAAATAAAATCCTTAAAAAAATTTTATGGCAAGCCATTGAACATTAAACCACTAAGGACTCAGTAATTTAAATTAGCACATTGATCTAGTTCATCTTTATTATTCCCTTTTCACATATGAAAATTTAATGTGGAGGCCCAGGCTCCAGCAAGTCTAAGAAGCTTAGCCACTGAACAACATAGGCCTTAACACTAGCTCTTTCCTAATGATTTCCAAATCTGTTCTATCTCTGCTGCCCATGCTCCTGTCCTTATTTTTATTTTGTTTTAATCTCTTGTTTGGGCCATTAATTTCATTTGACCTCATTTCTTTTTTTATTCTATGGGCTTCTATAATTTTTTCTTTACAAACTTTCATTGTTTCACTCTGAAAACCAACACTAGTGTAATTTCCTGAACAAGGTACTCAGGTTGTTTATAATTGGACACCACCTATATGAATACCTTGCAATATTTGTTAACTGAATGTCTGAAAATATATTAGCACATTGAGGTTTATAGCTTTTATTCAGTCATAATTCATGTTTTCTGGGACTACAATAGTATTGCCCAAAGTAAACGTTTGTTTTTTTGCAAGATTTTATTTATTTATGTTAAACAGCGAGAGCATGAGGGGAGGCAGGAGGAGGAGTAGAAGGAGAAGGACAAACCTGTTCTGCACTGAGCATGGAGCCCAATCTGGGGCTTTATCTCGTGATCCTGAGATCATGACCTGATCTAAAACCAAGAGTCAGGTGCTTAACTGAATGAACTACCCAGGCACCACTGCCCAAAGTAAATTTGAAAATAAAATTTACTTTTATGTTTTCTTTAAAAAAATAACTGTACCTTTAGTTGAAATAATTTTAAAATTGAATTAGATTAAAAATCAGTATTTTCTCAGCAATAGAAAAAGTTTATGGAAGGTGAACACTAAAAATAAATAAATACAAGTATAATATATTATCAGATACTTCAGGTGATTTGAAGACATGTAAACAAAGGAAAGGGGATGGGGACATGGGATGGTGCATTTTAGAGTAAGTGTCACAAAAAATGCTTCTGAGAAGGTGCAATGAGGGAGAGAAATGTGCAAATATCTGAGGAAACTGTTCAGTGCAGGTCAAATAGCAATGCAAAGGGCCTGAGATGGGATGATCCTGCTATTGGAAGAAGAGTAAAGAGGCCAGTATGCCTTGAGGGAGGAGTGAGGGGCAAAGGGGGATTTTTGAGGTCAGGGAAATGACTAAGGCTAAATCATTTAGAGTGATAACCTAAGCATGGAGTTTAACTTATACTCAAAATGAACTTACACTTGCAAAGGAAAGCAAGGAGAAACATATCACACATCTCTTTACCTATTTTGTTCTTTGTCCATGTCTTCCTTCTTTTTGGATAAATCGCATAATCTTCAGGATTTCATTTTCATTATTTTTTTTTTAAGAAAGAGAGAGAGAGCATGTTGGAGGTGGGGGAAGGGCAGAGGCAGAGAAAGAGAGAGAACTGTAAACAGGCTCCATACCCAATGGCTCAATGTCAGCCTCACTCTCACAACCCTGACATCATGATCTGAGCCAAAATCAAGAGTCAGATGCTTAACTAAATGAGTT